>NC_043701.1:88564413-88649402 GCF_006229205.1 Suricata suricatta
AGTTAAAAGTAATAATTATTAAAAGCCTCTTTAAAAATATTTTTAAATGTTTATTTATCTTGAAAGAGAGAGATAGAGAGTGAGTAGGGGAGAGGCAGAGAGAGAGGGAGACAGAATCCCAAACGGGCTCTGCACCATCAGCATGGAGCCCCATGCAGGACTAAAACTCACCAAACATGAGGTCATGATCTGAGCTGAAATCAAGAGTTGGAAGCCCAACTGACTTGAGTCACGCAGGTGCTCGTAAAAAGTCTTTAAAAGAAGACATTCGGTGGGGCGCCTGGATGGCTCAGTTGGTTAAGCATTCGACTTCAACTCAGGTCATGATTTCGCGGTTCATGGGTTCGAGCCCCCCCATTGGGCTCTGTGCTGACAGCTCAGAGCCTGGAGCCTGCTTCGGATTCTGTGTCTCCCTCTCTCTCTGACCCTCCTCTGCTCATGCTGTCTCTCTCTCGCTCGCTCTCTCCCTCTCTTTCAAAAATGGATAAAACATTTAAAGAGAGAGAGAGAGAAGATATTCTGTATGCACTTGTGCTCATTCAAAGTTTCTGGTCAGAGTCCCGTCCTAGACCCCCGAATTGAAGCTGAATTAAAATCTGTTTAGATCATGATAGGGCTGAGTTACCCTTGGACTAGGCGGAGGAGAATCAGTGTTAGTGGACAAACATGATGTCAAGTTTAGGTAAAGCCAGATGCGATAACCAGAAACTCAGTTTCACGGGCCCTAGTAAATGCCTGTATCTCACAACATGCACAGAGTGAACAATGGAAGGCAGGTTAACAGGCCAAGCACCCCATGTTGTGAGCTGCCCGCTTCCCTCAGGAAAACCTTTTACCAAATTGAGGATCTATGCGTCACTGTACATATGAGGGCAAAAGTACTCATAAGGCTTAACCTTTTTTTCTTTTTCCACAAAAAAAAATTATACAGAGAAGTTTGAGAATATTGGTCTAGAGAATTGTTTGGGGCCATGGATTAAGCTATTATAATCTGAATTATTCCCCGCCTCCCCTCCTTTAAGGGTTTTTTTTATGTTTATTTATTTGTTTTGAGAGACAGAGAGAGCATAAGCAGGAGAGGGACAGAGAGGGAGGGGGAGAGAGAATCCCAAGCAGTCTCTGGGCCATCAGTGAGGAGGCGATGTGGGGCTTGATCTCACCAACCACGAGGAGATCATGGCCTGAGCCAAAACCAAGAGTCCGATGCTTAACCAACTGAGCCACCCAGCTGCCTCTCCTTTAAGGTTTTTAATTATGTTATTACAGCAAAATAAATTATTTAGCATGGAATTGGAAAAGGGTGAGTGCAAAGTCAAAATATACAGTATGAAGAATTGAAGATATTTAATAGTGTTATCATTTACTATTTAATAACTTTAACTTTTACAAATATAATTAAGATATTAAATAATATTAAGTTACCAAAATCGAGATGATTTTTCTTAGACTAAATTGCCACCTAATCCTAAATAGCAGCAGCAACACACACACACACACACACACACACACACACATACACACTCACACACACACTGGCGAGGGAAGCTGGGAAGGAGGCATAAAGTGTCTTGAGAAAATGTTCTACAACGTGAAACAAGGGTACTGAGCCCTGAGGAGTTCAGGCTATTGCTAAGTGGAAAAACTATTTCTGAATCAATGTTTGTGAAGATAAAAGCATACTTATTTAATCTGTACCTTAAGGTGCATGTTCAGGTAAATGGATATAACTTAAAAAAAATCTAATTTCTCCAGAGAAATTCAGAATTAAGAACAAAAAAGAAATAATGGAAATCAAACTGGCAGCCTGTGGCTTAGGAGCCTTTTCAGGAAGGCTGTGTTTCCCCCCTTTTCTTTACCCAAGGGTGGATGATAGTGGTCTTTTTCTTTCTTTCTTTTTAGAACTGAGTTTAAAGAATGTTGGCTGCTATTTGAATTGTTCCCCTGGAAGGAAATCAAGTCCTTAGAGCCAGAACAAGTGTTGACCCAAGCTGGGAGTGTGTCCGGCCCGCCGGCCCGCCAGCCTCTGGGAGGAGGACACACTTGCCCTCCTCCACTGGCTGCCTGACTTCCAGCAACGACCTGCTGGACTCTTGTCATCTTTTCAAGCTGTGGATACAGTGTGGCATCTGGTTTTAGCAGGACCAAAAGGCTGACTAGGAGCCCCGTTCAGGTGAAGAGTCTCTTATTGATGTCACACTGCTGCCTGGATTGGTCCTCTCCCCAGATTCCCTGCCCCACAACCTCCCTGAGGCAAGACTCATCCTAAAACTGCGGACATTGAGGGGAGCTGCTTAAGGAGAGAATCTGGATTTAGATTTAATTATCCACAGAGATATTCTGGACATTGCAGCGTTTGTAAGGGATGAGAAATGACAGACACTGAATTAGTTTCTTTAATTGTAAGGCCACACAGAAATAGCTCCAAGAAGGCGGAGACGGGATACATTCTATCTTTCAGAGATTAGATTCGGAGAGACTAAATGATTACTCTGGAAATGAGCTGGTGAAGGCGTTTCTCTTCAGAATCCTAATTATGTCTCCTTGCAACCCTTGTTTCAGTGCAAAGAGGTGGCACATCAGTGAGGCGATGTTTTGCCTCCCTTTCTTAGGTATAATGCGATATAGCCAAGGTAGAGGGGGCTATGAATTCTATGGCCTTTATAAAGAGGCAAGATTTTGAGATGCTCAGCAGTAAACCATAACTGAATTAATTACAATTGCTGCGTGCTGCTACCTTTTCACTTCAAAGAATGACCAGCACAGGGCTGTTAGGAATTCCTTCTCAATTCCTACCCTTTGGATAGGACTGGATGGAGTAGAGCAGCTCCTACAGTTACTAAAGAGTAAAGAGTCCTTGGACAATTTATATGTTCTTACTGAAGATTCTTGGACATCTGTGAGGACCCTGTGAGTAGCTGAGAAAGAGCACTGCCATAGAGGAAAATAAAAGATTTTTGTTTTATTTATTTATTCAGTCAGTTTTTTCTGGTTTCTAGTCAGGTGCCCTTACAGAAATCAAACCTCAGAAGGCAGGAGTCCTGTAGAGCTACAGTGCCACCTGGTGGGAGGATGAAAACACAGACTTAAAAAGGGTTTATAAAGAAGGCTGCCTACTAAAATTTAGTTGATTTGATGTACTTTACGCTTTGAAACAACGCAGTTTTGTCTCAGTAAAAGGTAGACTAGATAAATAAAAACCTTCAAGTACTCAGTAAACCCTCTTACGGTGATTTTCTGTGTCTACTTACAGTTTTCAATTGTAGGCTAACTTTTTGTCTTCTGATCATAAAATGAATCTCAAACTAGATATGGTAATGTGAATATTAAGGATAGTGTATGTTACATGTAAGGTTTCAGCCAAAAACTACCCCACTGTCTGCCTACCAGTGTCCTTGATCCTTCCTCCTTTCCTGTAGTCCCACTGGGGACCCATCAAAGGAAATTCCAGCTGGTGGCTGCTTCTTCCTTGGTCCGATTCTTCTCCTCTCTCATGAATCATGTACTTCCTCTGCTTTCTGGATTCTCCCTTTCAGAATTTAAGCATGCCCAGCTCCGCTGTTCAGAAAACATTTTAAAAAATAAAATAAGTAACTGCTGTCAGAACCACAGAAGCAGTAAAGAAATCACCATTGAATCGCCGTCTTCGACTGCCATTCGGTAGGGGTGCTGGCTGTTTCACCTCTCCTTTCGTGTAACTCCTGTTCCCTATGTAACTGAGCTTTTTACAAGGAAGACCTACAATCTCCAGTTTCCCTATTCACAGGGACGGATCCACTGCAGTCTAGATGGCTACCACAGCCTGCACGGACACTGCGTTTTATACCCAAAGGTCACCATTGGCCTCCTCATTATATCGTAATTGGACACATTTTAATACTAATCTTGCTGTATCACTGGACATTATTTGAAATTCTTGGTCATTATCTAGTTCTCTAGATACACTGCCTTAAGATTCCTAAAAGCCACACTTCCTAATTTTACTCCTGGTTACCTTCATACTCTGTCTTCCTGTCTTACATTCATCTGTCCGGTTCTTAGGTGTTTTTCTCTCCTCTGTGTCCTCATTTCGTCTACATTCCCTGGCTAAGTTCATCATATCTGATGACTCTGGATTGTATCAATATGTACTCATGACATCAAATGTCCCTTTTCTGTCTACATTTTTATTTGTATACCTTGAGATTCATTATTTCATTAATTCAGTTATTCATTGACAATGCCCCTTGTTTTATAAATAGCTTCTCTTTAGACTTAAATCTCTCTCTTTTTTCACCTCTAAAAACTAGATTCATGCATCTCTTGTTTGGTCTCCACTCCTACCATTTTAAATCCATTGTCCTAGAGACCTGAATCCATATTTTTGTTTGATGTAATTTTTTCCTTTTAAAAATTATCTATTATATATTATTATAGTCTCTTGTATAGGATTCAAAAATTACAGAAGAATCTGAAATTCCTTTTTCTGTCTCCTAATTACCCCCCCACCCCCACCACACACCAGGTCTTTCTCAGACTTAAAGAGTATACAGTACACTTTGGGTTCTTATGTTCATTTTTATAATATATAGTATTATATTTTAACATAATTTGTTTCCACTATGGGTATTTGTAACTTTCTGTATATTTTTTAAAAATAATAGATGGCTTTCCAAATAGAAGGAGAGTGGAGCATGAGGAAAAGAACACCACCTATTGCTATTAATTGCTAATTTGGATTCCATCCTTATTTCTCTCTGCAATTAGCATTCTTGTACACAAATCTTTGTGTATATGTTGGAATCCTTGGGAGTACTTTTCTAGAGTTGCACCAAGATTACACAATTTTATTTTTACTTTTAATTTTAATTTACTTATTTATTTGAGAGGGAGAGAGAGAGAAATCGGGGGTGCAGAGAGAGAGGGAATGAAATCCCCAGCAGGTTCTGTGCTTTCAGTACAGAGCCCAATGCGGGGCTCGAACTCACAAACTATGAGATCATGACCTGAGCCGAAACCAAGAGTGAGACATTTAACTGAGCCACCCAGGAGGCCCACACATTTTTTAAAGTGAGTCCTTGAATTCATAACCTCAAGATTAAGAGTCACATGCTCTAGATTGGTCAACTCAGAGGCCCCAAGTACATGAATTTTGAATGTTGATTGATACTCCAGAGTACCTTCCCCAAAGCCCAGATTAGTTGGTATTATTATTGCCAATATTACTAATATTTTATAATATCCTAAGAAATACATAAAATATTATAAACCTAATTTGTATTTTCTAATTTCTTATGAAGTTGAGAATGTTTTTATAGAAACATTATTTATATTTTAAAATGTGATTGCTTTCAATTTTCTCACTAAGATGTTTCTCCTTTCTCTCTTTTTAAAAAATGATCAGTGATCTTTATATGTTATTTATTATTGATTTAGCCATTTATTCCCTAATTGTAAACTTACTACTGACCAGACACCAAGTGGGTACTCGAGATTTGGCAGTAAACAATACAGATGAGCCCTTTTTTTAATTCATGATTACCAAAATTACATTCTGGAGAGAAGAGGAAGAATAATTTCAGAAAAGTTTAGTAGTGATAACAGAAATGAGAAAATCAGAACTATACCATTTGAGAGATATTGGGTGATTAGGGAAGAATTTTGTGAAGGAGAGACATTTTAGCTGGGGATTAAATTTTAAGAAGTCACCAGCCAGGTAAAATCTGAGAGAAAAAATTTCCAGGAGAGGGAACAATATAGAGAGAAATAAGAAGTTAAAAGTAAGTTCTGGATATTAAAACATTTAGAGGTGAGCACAAAAAGAAACCTGGAAAAGATACAAGGAATAATTAGGATACTTAAGAAAAACCAATAAAGTGTCACAGAAGTCAGGGTGAGGAGAAAAGAATTATTAATTCTTTTGAGAACTGAAAAAAGGACACTTCTGGTGGGCTGGAATGGAAGCTTCTTTGCATGGGAGGCAGAAAGAATGGGATGGGAGAAAAGGACTCAGTGACCACCGGAAACATATTTTGTAGAGGGAAAGAAGAACAAAGGTACTAGCTACAGGATATTGGGAGACATTAGAGCATGGTTAAATGGAACAATCCAGAAGTAAGTCAAAAATTAACTTGCAGAAGAAATAAAGAATAATGGCAGAATTAATTATTGAGGTAACAAGAGGAATAGAGATATGAGGCATAAGGACACCTAGCCTTTGAGACAGTGGAATATTGTATTTATTTTAAGAGGAAAAATGGTTAGATTGAGGATCAGAGAATAATATTCATTCCGCTGCTTCTTTTTGCTCAAACCCATGAAGCAAGCTACCAGAACAGAGGGTATTAACGTGGGGTGAATAGAGGAATGGGTACAAAGTTTGACATGAAAGGAAGTGTGAAACTGTCATTTTGTGAGTAGAGAAATAGAAAACACCAGGAAAATACTCTGGGCAAGTGTGTCGGAGCCATTTAGGAGTTACCATTATTATCAGACGTTCTTTTCTCCTTTCCATTTAAATTTAAGTCTGATTGAGTACAAAATTAAGTCAAAATATCTCCTACATCTTTAAATACAGTTGCTCCATTTCTAGCCTCCTATGGTGAGGAATTTGGTGTAAATCCGATTTTTAGTCTTTTGTAAGTAACTTTTCTGTCACCACTTCACTTCTCTGCAACTTTTAACATTTTCTCAATGCTTCACAGTGATGTTAGTTATAGATTTATTGCTAAAATTCATCTTTGTGGGCATTCAGTTTGATTAAAGATATATATCTGTGTTCACTTTAGGAAATTGTTTTTTTTCAGTCTTTCTAATGTTCTTCTTTTCTTTTTTGCTCCTTTATAGCCCTTGACTAGATAGATATTAGAAACTGAGTCTATCCTCCAAATGACCTAATGCATTTCTGCCATTTTCCTCCTTTTGCATGGAATTTTGGGAGAATTCCTTGACTCACACTTTCAGACTACTGAATTTACCTTCTTTAACTTTTATCTTCAAACCACTGTAAGTAGTCACCGTTCATCACCATACAATGGTACTACAGTATTAGTGACTCTGTTCTCTATGCTGTACTTTTAATTTCCATGATATATTTATTTTAGAAATAGAAGTTTATACCTCCTAATCTCCTTCACCTATTTCACCCATCCCTCCCCTCTGCCAACCATCAGTTTATTCTCTGTACTTAAGAGCTTGTTTTTAAGAGTCTTTTTTTTGTTGTTGGTTTGTTGATTGGTTGTTTAGCTGGTTTTGTTTTTAGAAAATACATATAAGTGGAATTATATGGCATTTTTCTTTCTCAGTCCGTCTTATTTCACTTAGCATAATACCCTCTAGGTACATCCATGTTGTCACAAATGGCAAGATTTCATTCTTTTTTATGGCTGAGTAAAATTCCATTATACATGCATGGAAATTTTACAGGACCATCCTCACCTTTGTAACTGCCTTCCTCCATGCATTTTGGACTGTGCTTTCTTTGATTACTCTTTCTTATATGCTTCTGGTTTTAGAAATCTTTGACAATTTTTGTTTCGCTAATGGCACTTACACTGCTCTTTCTTAATGTGACTTGTTGCTGATTTCATGGATTTGTGGAGAATGGAAAGTATCACCTGGTAAGTGAAAAAATACCCCTCGAGGGCTCTCTTGATCCTGTCTCTCATTCTGTTTGATAATTGCTCATTGTCTTGTCTTTCTAAACAATTAAACTTCCACAATACAGGGCGCCTGGGTGGCTCAGTCAGTTAAGCTTCCGACTTCGGCTCAGGTCATGATCTCACAGTTTGTGGGTTCAAGCCTTGCATTAAGGCTCTGGAGCCAGCTTAGGATTCTGTGTCTCCTTTTTCTGCCCCTCTCTCACTTAGACTCAGTCTGTCTGTCTCTCAAAAAAAAGTAAACATTAAAAAATCCCTCCATAATAGCATTGAATATATCCAGTTCATTACTGTAAAGACTGTTTCACTTTTGCTAATATATATGAGTTGGATATAGCAAGACTGTAATTATATATTAACTATTGTCAATAACATAAACATTAATAGAAATCATCAAAATGTTATCACTATTAATAATATAAAAATGTTTTACAAGTGTTTGTAAATGTAACTGCATTCAGAGATCCTAATAAGTTATAACAATTGTAGACACTTTGTCTAGTTATGTTTTTATGGTAATTATAATCATCATAATGAATCATATTATGTATAACTAATATCTATTATATTACTATATCAGTGTGAGATTCTACTTGACATAGCCTTTGAGATGTTTTTCTTCTCTGGATTACTTGATAAGGAATTATAGATTCTTTGGGAAGGGCCTGCAGAGAATAAATCTAGCAATCTGAGGGTTCTGTCTTTCATCAATGTCCCTTCTGTCCTTAACAGATGTGAAAAGTGAGGCCTCACATGGTTAAGTGACTTGCCCAATGTCATTTTTTTTAAGCTTAATTAGACCCTCTATCAACTTTCAGTCAAGAGTTCTTCACATACTTATTTCTATTTCTTTTATCCAAAAATAAGTGAAGAAGCCATATATATATATATATATATATATATATATATATATATATAAATTGTGTGTGTATAGCTAAGATCTCATCATTCTCTAAAAAGGTTATTCAATGAGATATTTATTGTATATAATTATATATCATACATAATACTTTATTTGTAATTTATTATTATTTATTGCCATTCATTCTTGCAACTCCTGCACTTCTTCCAATGTAACCTTATTCCGGTAATCTATCACTTGAGTAAGAAAACATGAGTACAGTATTTCTACTGTGGGAAGAAAAATAATTCAAAGTGAAGAAAAATCCATTGTATTTCTATTAGGAATAATAGTTGTCCGTTTGATTTTTTTAAAAAATGTAAAATCTAAGCAATTTCTTTATTTGCTAGCTATTAGTCACAGAGAAAAGAGAGGATAATTTTGTGCCAATGGAATTCTGTAACTGTGATTTATTTGAGAAATGATTTACATAAATATTCTAGAAAATGTCTAGGCTCTTTTTGCAGTCTGAGTGTAGACAGTTCTTTACATGCTTCTTAATTTGTCAAATACACTTTTCTTCTCTGTTTCAGCTCCATTTCACATGTGCAAAGGGAAAAAAAACCTATGACACATGGTGAGTACACATTCAATATCTTACACATAAATGACTTTTATTTATAATAATCATTTTCATCTTTGAAGTTGAAGCAATTAAAATTAACAAATGCATGCACAAGTAAATATGTTTAGATTATTTGAATTGCTTGAAAATAAATATTTTAGTTGCATGTTTAAGTTCATAAAAGATTGCCTTTATGGCTTTATCATTTTCCATTCCTACTAGCGAAACATGGCTAATCTAGTCTCTCCACATTCTCTCCAATGTTTGTGTTGTCACTCCATTTTTGGTATTTTAGCAATTCTGATAAAAGGATATGATATATCACTGTGATTTAATTTGCATTTCCTTAATGGCTAATGTTGTTGTGTATCTTACCATAGGCTTTTTTGTCATCTTGATATCCTCATCAGTAAAATGTTTGTTCATGTCTTTTGCTCATTTTCTATTGAATTGCTTTTTTTTTTTTACTACTGGGTTTTAAGAGTTCTCTGTATATTCTAAAGGATATTTTCAGATATGCAGTTTGAAAATTTCTTTCAGTCTGTAAGCTTGTATTTTCATCCTCTTAACAGTATAAAATACCTCTTTCACAAAGCAAAGATTTTTAATTGTGACAATGTCCAGTTTTTTCAGTTTTTTCTATTATAGATTGTGCTTTTGGAATCAAGTCTAAGAACTCTTTACCTAGCTCTAAACCCTAAATATTTTTTCTAATGGTTTTATATCTTGTGTTTTACATTTCCATTGTTTTTTTTAGTTCGTTTTGGTTTGTTTGTTTTAAATAACTCAGGAGGTTTAGGTCAGTGTTCATTTTTTTGCCTCTTGATTGTACAATTGCCCCAATCCCATTTCTCAATAATGTAATATTTCCTCCATTGAACTGTTTTTGCAACTTCATTAGAAATCTTCACAAATATGTTTAGATTATTTGAATTGCCATAAAATAAGAACTACGCTGTTAATCTTTTAAATCAAATATCTCATCTGTAACCACTAGATGGCAATATTGGCTTTTATAAATGTGTTAGCAACAGGTTCATACATTTTTTTATCTGATGAAATTTATTTTATACTCACAGCCTCTAATTTATTATAATTATATATTAAAGAAGACTTAGAAAAAGAGCTCTAAATATTTATCTCGGGAGAAACACAGTGTCAGTATATTTTGGAATGTTAGAAATCTCATCCAGTTTCAGTGGTGAACTTCAAAATGAGATAAAAATGAGACAAATGTTAACTCTTAAGATAAGGTACAAGAGAGTCCTGAGAAGCCAATTTTCAAGAACTTCATTCTTTTAAATTCACTAGAAAAAGGGGAATAACTTCATGGATCTTTTTCTAGAATAAGCTGTGAAGTATTTCTTGCAAATACATATTCACATTTACATATAGTAGCCCTGACTTCCAGAGAATACCCTTATTGTCTTTGAATGCAAAGAAATGAATGAAAAAGTTTCCTTACATAAATAAAGTATGAATAAATCTATCAGAAGCATCAGTATTTTGAAATTGCTCTATGTTTACGATTTCTTTTAATTTTTAAAACATTTTAAAAATTTAAATCCAAGTTAGTTAACATATATATGATATATATTACATATACATATATGTAATAATGATTTGAGGAATAGAATTTAGTGATTCATCACTTACATATAACACCCATTCCTCATCCCAACAAGTGCCCTCCTTTAATTCCCATCACTCATTGAGCTCATTCCCCTACCCCACACCCTGCCAGCAGCCCTCAGTTTGTTCTCTGTATTTAAAAGACTCTTTTGGTTTGCCTCTCTCTCTGTTTTTATGTTAGTTTTGCTTCCCTTCCTCTGTGTTCATATGTTTTGTTTCTTAAATTCTACATATGAGTGGAGTCGTAGACTATTTGTCTTTCTCTGACTTATTTTGCTTAGCATAAATACACTCTAGTTCCATCCACGTTGTTGCAAATGGCAAGAATGCATTGTTTGGATCACTAAGTAATATTCTATTGTATATATGTATACCACATCTTCTTTATCCATTCATCATTCGATGGATATTTAGGCTCATTAATTACTTTGGCTACTGCCAATAGTGCTGTTATAAACATTGGGGTGCATGTGCCCCTTCAAATCAACATTTTTGTATCATTTGGATAAATACCTAGTAGTGCAATTGCTGGGTCATAGGTTAGCTCTATTTTTAATTTTTTTGAGGCACCTCCATACTATTTTCCAGAGTAGCTACACTAGTTTGCATTCCCGACAGCAGTGCAAAAGGGTTCCTCTTTCTCTGCATCCTCACCAGTATCTGTTGCTGCCTGCGTTGTTAATTTTAGCCATTCTGACAGGTGTGAGATGGTAGCTCACTGTGGTTTTGATTTGTATTTCCCTGATGATGAGTAATCTTGAGCATCTTTATATGTGTCTGTTAGCCATCTGGATGTCTTCTTTGGAAATGTGACTATTCATGTCTTTTGCCCATTTGTTCACTGAATTTTTTTTTTTTGAGGGGTGTTGAGTTTGATAAGTTCTTTGTAGATGTTGCATACTAACCCTTTATCTGATATGTCATTTGCAAATATCATTTTCTATTCCATCAGTTGACTTAGTTTTGATGGTACTATCCTTCGTTGTGCAGAATTTATCATGATTAGGTCCCACTAGTTCATTTTTGCTTTTGTTTCCCTTGCCTCTGGAGACATGTCAAGTAAGGAGTTGCTGTGGCTGAGGTCAAAGAGGTTGTTGACTGTTTTGTCCTCTAGGATTTTGATGGCTTCCTATTTTATGTTTGGGTCCTTCATTTATTTTGAGTTTATTTGTGTGTGTGATATAAGAAGTGGCCCACGTTCATTCTTCTGCATATCACTGTCCAGTTTCGCCAACAGCATTTGCTGAAGAGACTGTCTTTTTTACATTGGATATTCTTTCCTGCTTTGTCAAATATTAGTTGGCCATACATTTGTGGGTCCATTTATGGGTTCTCTATTCTTTTCATTGATCTATGTGTCTGTTTTTGTCCCAGTAGCATACTGTCTTAATGATAACTTTTTAGTAAAATATTTTCATTCATTTCACTACTGTCAAATACTGTTAGCTTTAAATCTTCCAGTATAATGAAGATCTGTATTAGAATGTTCTTACAGTTTAACATTTTACAAAAAGAACTGTAAGATTGGTAATTACCTGACTTTAGATAGCATATAAACAAAAATCTGTTTGACTTTATAAAAAAAATTCCCTACATTTTATTAATAGCTTATCATGCTGTTCTATCCATGTGCTAATTAGCTGCCATTTTTACTTTTTGTCATAAAGAAACTATTTATTTAACATAGGCAATTATTTAGAGTGATATTAAAATAGAAGAATGGTCTTCTGACACATTTCCAGATATTCTAGACACATATGAGATACACAACATAAATACATAATTTATCATTGGTTTTATAGTTTTAAACATAATAGTTGTGTGTTTTTAAAGTGGTATAATTGGCATACTTTTTTAAAATTCAGATTTTAGACCATTGAAGGAAGAATACTCAGTTACTAACGCTATTATCCATTCATTTCCTCATTATTTAACTTGTTGAGACATCAAGTTATCAAGTCAGCAATTGCTATACGCACTTTCTTTGCTCAGTTTCATGATTCTATTTTATCATAAAATCTTTAGATCAGTATTATAGTCAGGTTGATGTGGGAACCAAAGGGAAAAGAGAAAACTTAAATTTCCTTACAACTTACAGCTCATTGACAAATCCTTGAGACAAGCAGAGTGACCTTCCTCCAGGAAGTCAGCTGCCTCGATGGGGACACTTTGCTAAGGGCTAAAGGCAATCATAGCTTAACATTATCCTGACCTCCAGGATCCTTAAGTCTCCTTTAACATATAAAAAGTCTTCTGAAAACTTCCTGTATCTCTACCGGCTAAGATACATGTCAGCAATCATCCTCCAAGCATATGGTCCACTGAAGGGGTCTCATGACTAAGGTTTTATTAAATAGTAATAGATTACCTTTCCTAATGATAGCTAGCCCCCTCAAAGTCTGGGAAACCTTGCTTCCAAATTCCTTGGAGGCTTAGGCTTTCCCTAACCCCCTACCAATCTGAAGGTATATAATCAGTCACCTGTCACCACCCCACTACAGTTCTTTCTGCCCACAGCTTCTGTCCCCATGCTTTAACAAAAACACTCATTTGCACTGAAGACATCTCAAGAATTCTTTTTGACCATTTGCTCCAAACCCAATGTTTCCACATCAGTGTGGTACAATAGAAAATCTGGGATGGAGACTCAGGTTTGAGACTTACAGCTTTCATTTTAAAGTACTGTAGCATTGACCAATTGGCTTTTTGAACTTCTTGAATGTCTCAGGCACTTTAATAGCACTTTATATGCATAGCTTGCCTCATCTTCGTAATCAGCATACTTGTGATGATATTATGCACATTTTGTAGAACAAGAAACCACAGCTTAGTCGAGTTAAGTCACCTGCCTGGGATAAAAATATTTGTAAGTGGTGGAAGAGAGTATCTGAATCTAATTCTTACTCTCAAGCCACTCCTCAAATCTATCCTTCAACCGCTCTGAGCTAGCTTTATATTTCTCTTTTGTGAAATGGGCAGATTCAAGAATATGAATTCTAACATTCCTCTGGTTCTAAAACCTCCCCATCTGGTATTATGAGGGGAGATTTTCTTTCAAGTATATATAATATTCTCATTCATTCTTATTTCACCAAGTGAGTAGAGAACAGCTTTTCTTCACAAGCTGAGGAGCCCAACTTTACATACACTTACTAAGACCTAAGCCTGGTCCCTCCTGCAGAAGGTAGGGAAAAACAAACAACTATCATATATATATATGATTAATTTATTTTTAAAAGTTAGATAAATGTACCATGAATCACTAATAATGAGATAGGATCATACTGTCAGCTTTATTACCACTAGATGGAGAACTTGCTTTGCGAAATGGTCGATAAGGATGAAGAAGTTAAGCGACCTTAACTTTGCTGTCTGGGCAAAATTTGCTAATTTGGATCATATATTAGACTTTTCTCTTTTAGTGGTCAACATGGTTCAATTTCAAGCAAGAGCATAATTTGCACAATAACTAAAGTTGAAATTAATACTTAGAAACATACCATATTCTGTTTAGAACTGAAATCCATTAAGTTGTCTGCATTAGAGGAAAAAGCTGACCAGTGGAGATAAAGCCAATTTGTTATACTGGAATAGCTGAACTGGTGAAAAAAATAATTAATATAGGATGCGGCAGTTGAAGGATAGGATTAACCTTCAGTGAGGCCGCTGTGTTTTAATTTTAACTCTTCAGAAGAACATAATTTGACGTGTTTCAAATGGCACCTGGGTTAACGCTGTTGTGAACTTTTGGTGTTTTTCTGGTCCACCAAACTTGAAAATGGTTTTACATTGCTTACTTTCTAGCTTGCGAACACATTCTTCTGAACCTTAAAACTAATGATCTATGTGAATGGTGAGAGTGTGTCTTTTACATATGCTTTCCTACCTCTCAGCTTGTCAAAATCAAGCAGTACTAGAATGACAGATGTATTAGAAATTATATGAAATGATGTCAACAAATGCCAATAACTTGTTACATAAAAATAGAACTCTTTTAAGATCTGATATTGGCCCTCTTATTTAAGTGTTTATCTTGAAGTCCCTACTGGCAATTCATGCACACAGAAAAAAAAAATCAAATATAAAAAGAATCCCTCTGCATAGATGTGCAGAGTGATTGAGTTTGTATGCTCAGAGAGATGCTACATGTTTTGGGCTGTTTTTCCAGTATTATTATCCAAGAGTAGACAGGTAACTCTTGCCACCATAATTCAGGGCTCTGCGAGAATAACACCATATGTACATAACACAGTCAAACTAGGTTAAGCATCTCAAATGTATCACGTAGTTTTGTGTTGATTGCTATCACTACCTATTTAGAAAAAGGCATCAATTGAGATGTTGAACACACTTTAAAAAAGAAGCTTAAAATATTTATATTATGTGACAATAAAATTTTATTATATTATATATAAATCTGTATATATATATATATATGGATTTTACATTATCTCTCAGGAAATTGATAACTCTGCAGCATTTACCAATGTGATGAAATAAAGGAGACAAAACCTGAGTGAATTATGGTAAATATTTCCTAAATGCCAAAGTTTAATAGGAGGATAACATCTAATATTTTCTTTTGTTGTTAGAAGAAAGATTTCATGATCAGAAAATTATCAAAATCACCTGGAACTATTTTTGCCTTTTCCTTTCCTGTGCCTAATTCAGGGCAGGACTCAAGGTTAAGAACTCCCTAAGAGTAGAATGAATGGGAATATGCTCCACTATAAAAGCAAGAGGCATTGCACTAATTGTGTGAATACTTACTGTCCTTACTTTTTACTTTCTTACCTACTATATCCCCAGTGTTGTGTATATGGCCTACAATAAAGAAAAAGCTAATTGTTATTTGTTTAATGAATAGAATGCCTTAAAATGCTAATGCTCCTGTTGGAGAACAGATACATAGATCCTGTAAAACCCATAATAAAATTTTATGTATTTAAGGTATCATGTTTGTCCACTCATAGGGATGTTTTTTAGCAACCCGAGTCCTTTCTCCTAACAGATTTATCCTCACCCAGATTTTCCATAACAGTATAACGTTCCTTAATGCAGGAACTGGACAGACTCTGGAATCTAGTAACCCACACCCAAAATATTGTTAGCAGTTAGAGAAACACAATTATAAAATTGGATTTCAATCTTTTAGTTTTTATTTATATACACTCCTATTTCATGTTATGATGTGCTAAAATAAAACAATGCAGTACCTTATTACATTTGCTTGTAGCATAAAGGGATGAGTCCTGTTAGATTTTTTTTCACCCATAAAATGTTATCTGTAATTTGGTCAGATGTTTAATGTCTCAGATACAGAGAAGCAGGGACACAAATATGGATCATTTTGTGACTGTGTGAGGCAAACACTTAATGGTTCCAAATGTCTTTATTTGATACATTATGTAATTTTATACCTTATTATTCAAAATTAAACTCAGGATTACCTCCATAATCCATAAATGAATTTTTGTCCCGTTTGAATTGGTATTCACTGATAATGTCCATGAATATTTGTTTCTTTGTTTATCTATAGAGTGCTAGCTAAATGTAGTTTTGTTTCTTTTGAAAGCAGTCAAGAAGTTCCAAAGTCACTTTGGAAACATATACCAAGTTCTTAATGGTTGGATATGGAAGTTCTGGAAAGATAGGGAACTTAAAAGTAAGAGAGGCCCCATTCATTTCTGTAATGCACTTCTCAGGGAAGGAGTGGTTACTGAAGAAGAGATTATACTGGAAGGGAGTCTGATCCTGAAGCTGACTGGTGAATATTATAGCCTAGATATCAAAAGCAAAGTGACTGATCAGAAGTCATGAGACATGATGGTGACAAGGCTATAAGAAAATGTCAGGAGAAATGGGACATTGCCTCCTTGTTTTTAGTGAGTATAGTGATGATTTCTTGAACCATCATTGCAGAGTGCAAAGAAGTAGGATTCTAATTCAGAGTTCTTCCGTCCCTCTGACTCTTAACCCTAAAAATCTGTGTTATTTTCTTAGGACTTATATTCCTCAGTGTTCTGTCTCAGGCATTATTTTCCAATATGAGTGACTGACTTATAATTACCCTAAAAGCACTACCTACCAGTGAGAAGCTGCTGAGGCCATACATTTTGTGGTTTTCTTTGCACTTCCTTGGCATCATTTTATTAATTTATCTTATTGACGTATAGTTGACACACAATGTTACATTAGTTTCAGAATGTACAACATAGTGATTGAACCAGTCTATATGTTACGCTACACTCACCACAGTGCAGTTACCACCTGTCACGGTACGCTATTATAAGACCATTGACTGTATTCCCTATGCTGTGCTTTTTATTCCTGTGACTTACTCATCCTGCAACTGGAGGCCTGTGCCTCCCCATCCCATTTTGCCCATCCTCCACCCTCCCCTTTGTCAAGCCATATATTTCATCCCAAAGGCCTTTTGATCTAAATATTTAATCACCGACTCATTTTTCAAAGCTTTGTGGAAGCACCACCTCTTCTGGGCTTTCCCTAACATCCTGGTTGGTTACAATATTTCCCTCGATGTTTCACAGCTACCTATGTATACATATACAATAATCATTCTCAACCCTGCCCCCAAATTGGAATCATGTAAGGAGTCTGGGCCCACACCCAAAGATTCTGTATTAGTTAGGCTGAGTTGCTGCCTGGGCATAGGGATATTTAAAAACTTCAAAGTGATGCTAATGGATAGACACATTTGAAAACCACCTTTCCATGGTTTTATATCATTATATTGAAGCATTCTGTTTATGTGTCTGGAATTTTCTGGTAGTCAAGAATTATGCCATTTTGAAAGAAAATTTTCTTCAGAGTCTAGCACAGAATTACATGCTCAAAAACAGTTGATTACATAAACCTAATTAATTAAGAAGAGCCTAGAGAGAACTCGGTTTGAGGAAGACATGAGGATTTCTCTAAGAGGTTTAATATGAGTGGACAGAGCCGATTAGTAGTGAGGGCTCCTGGGCAGACACAGAATGTTCCTTGCTCTATTACATGGTTTGTGTATTTCTGTGTGGAATGGAGTGAGAGAGAAAAGAGTGCAAATTGAAAGTGTCCTGAAGGGTATAGTTATTTTAGCAAATAGGAGGAAGAGGAAAATCTGGACTGAGAAGCATTTGAACTCATACAGGAAGCTGAAATATGGTCCATAAATTCAGAAGACTAATTTACCGGTCACCACACTGACACAATGCAGAGCCCTGTCTTTTAGGAAAGGAAACTTTGCCACTATTGGCTTTATCCAGTATGAGCAAATCCAGCAAAGAATAGGAATTCCTAATGACACTAATCATGCTGAAATGCAAACAAGTGTAAACTGAAAGCTTAGGGAATGAAATCCCTAAAAAGCAATATAGGCATGCCCTCTTTGTAGAGGACTTTATTCTCCATTACCTCATTTTATGTTTTTTGTTCTTGTTTCCCCTGTATTCTGATTCTGTTCCCTACTTCTTTCTTTCTTTCTAAAGAGTCTGCCGAGATATTTAATTTGCAGAGCATGGAGAAAACATTTAACTGAAAATTGAGGAAGTAAACTGAAATTTAAGCAATGACCTTCCCTTTCCTCAGACATACACACATGTAACAGATTTATATGCCTTATTGTAAACATTCTGCTACATCTTTCCTCCACCTGCTACAAGGAGTTAGAGAATCTGCTTTTAACAAGAAAGATAAATTCACCAAATGTCACTGAGCCTCAGGGGGATCAGAGATGGTAAAACAAGTGGTTTAATGTTCTGATTTCCTTTTTCTAATGCATGTACTGCGTTATATTTTCAACCCGGTGTCTGAAGCCACACAGCTGAGTCTGGCCTCTGCGTGGGCTGAGGAACATTTGCACTGATGAATCAAGCAGATAAGTAATCATCCTCTTATTTGTAGGTATGTGAATGGCTTGGGAGGACTAATCTCAGTAGATGAAGATGCAATTTCATTATACTGGGTAAGGGCTATTTGTGCGCAGTATGACAGTGATATTTAAAAGTACTTTTATTATTTCTAAGCTCATCTGTTTTAAGCACTGGGTTTTTTTTGTTTTGTTTTTTTTTTTGTATTTTTCAAAGCTGACCATCAGTACACTACAGCAGGCTATTAATGAGCATGGATAGGCTAAAACACTGTAGTTAGTGTGCCTTTGTGGATCTCCCAGCTTACTACAAAGATGGGTATGAAATGCACTTGAAAGTGAGGCACATTTAAAACAGCAATGAATGCCCCTGAGTCTGACAAGAAGAAGGAAGAAAGCAAGAAAATCCAAAAGAAAGAATTAAAGCCTGAAACTGAGAAAGTAAGCTAGAAAAACAGAGGGGAAAAGTGGGGAGGAGGAGAGGAAGGGAAAGGAAGGAGAGAATGAGAGAGAGAGGATGGATGAAAGAGGGGAAGGGAAGGAAGGAGGGAGGTAGCAAGCTACCCTTTTATCTAAGGGGGGATGGTGGACATGCAAGTAAAGGAAATTTTCAAAGATTGTAGCAGATTTTTGACAGGAAAAAGAGAGTAATGGCCAATGACACAAAGGTGAGAAGTTTAGGAAACATCAACATTTCAGTTGTATATAGTGTGTGCTAGGCATTTTTGTTATCTGTTTAATCAATATCTAGATAGGCTAGCATCGTCGCTTTTGGGGTTAATGGGACAGGGGGCACCACTGGAGATATAGGCTTGACGAATGGGATACTAATGTGGTTTTAAAAAATTCAAGTCTGAGGGAGCTTGGGTGACTCAGTCTGTTAGGCAGTAAGGCGTCTGACTTCCACTCAGGTCATGATGTCCTGGTTCATGGGTTCGAGCCCCGCCTCAGGCTCTCTGCTGACAGCTCAGAGACTGGAGCCTGCTTCGAATTCTGTGTCTCCCTCTCTCTCACTCTCTCTCAAAAATAAATAAACAGTAGAAAAACTTTAAAAACTCACCTGAAGTAAGTACACTCTTCCAGATTGTTGTGTCTAAATACTTTGGCTCAGATGATGCCACCCCTTTCAATTTTATTATTTCTACAATAATAGGCTTTCAAACTGTTTTTAAAGAAAAATGCTCATGAGTATTTCTGAATGGCTTAGAGAAGTAGATACAGGGATATCAGGTGAATATCATAATAAACCAGGAAAATGTTTATGAGCAGAATACTTTTTTTTCCCTGTGTCTACCATTTAAACTTTCTTAAAGAAGCATGCTCTAAGTAAAGTTACTATACTTAGTTCCATAAGTAGATTTCTTTGATATTATAGTAAAGTAAACATATTTGAAATATGTTTAAAAAAAGGAAATGTTTAACACATTATAACATAATGAATTATACTCATTTGGGATGGTGCATATATATATATATATATACATATATATATATATATATGTTTTAAGGGGTAGATATGAAAACTATCAGACAGGCAGACTTAATAATAATTTAAAATCATCTCACCCCTGCTAGTGCTTTAACATTCAAATGTTCATTCTCCATAAATTAAAAATTTTCAACATGTCCTAATTGCTACTCTGACTCATTTACCCAACTGATGCTGCCTTTACTTTGTTCAACTGTCTTTAACAACTCCTCACTTGTTTTCCAGTAAATCCATATTACATAGCTGAAAATTCTAGGGTTGGGGTGCCTGCATGGCTCAGTAGGTTAAGTGTCTGACTTCGGCTCAGGTCATGATCTCATATTCATGGGTTCTAGCCCCCCATTGGGCTCTGAGCTGACAGCTCGGAGCCTGGAGCCTGCTTCTGATTCTGGTCTCCCTCTCTCTCTGCCCCTCCCTGCTCATGCTCTGTCTCTCTCTGTCTCAAAAATAAATTAAAAAAAAATTAAAAATTAAAAAAAATTAAAATTCTAGGGTCTTTTTAACTTTATATTAACCTGTATGATTTTACTTCTACAATTTTCCAATACAAACCTTCTTGTAAATACAGGGTAGAATATTTGGTCTTCAGAGACCATAACTTTTGCTTTCTTGTTTACATGGTGCCCATGTTCATATGGCTCTTTGAGTCAGAACTCATCTTTCCCCAGGCTCATTTTTTTCCTTTTGGAATTTTATTAATTGTCCATCTGCGAATAAAGTAGCTCTTATTTCTCCTTCCTCCTCCCCCTCCTCCTCCTCCTCCTTCTTTTTCTTCTTCTCCTTCTTCTGTTTTATTTGAATATCATTGACACACAATGCTACATTACTTTCAGGTGTACAGCATAATTATTCAACTTCCCTTCATGTGATGCAGTGTTCACCATGAGTGTAGTTACTATCTGATACCATACAGTAAGATTAAAGTATCATTGACTATATTCCTGATGTTGTGCCTTTTATCACGTGACTTATTCATTCCGTAACGAGAAGACTGTATCTCCCCTTGACCCCCTCCCTTCTGGCAGCCATCGGTTTGTTCTCTGTATTTATGTGTTCTGCTTTTTGTTTGTGTATTCATTTGTTTTTATTTGTTCATTTGGTTTTGAGATTCCACATATAAGTGCAATCATACAGAATTTTTTTTGACTCTATCTGGCTTATTTCACTTAGCATGATGTCCTCTAGTTCTGTCCATGTTTTTACAAATGGCAAGATCTAATTTTTTATGGCTGTTATATTGCACATCTTTTTTTTTTTTTTCCATTCATCTATTTATGGACACTTGGGTGGCTTCCATTTCTTGCCTGTTGTAAATAATGCTGCAGTAAATGTAGGAGTGCATATGTCTTTTTATATTAGTATTTTTCATTTCTTTGGGTAAATACCCAGTAGTGTAATTTAATTAGTCTGTTTTTGATAATAGAAAAGAGGAATGAAGGTGTACACCATCACTAAAAATGTAGTTTTCCATCAAATCAGTGGCAGCCTCATTTTTCCACATGAATCAGAAACCTCTAATACTTAAATACAAAAATTTTAATTCCTCCTCAACACTGTCTTCCTGACAAGAGTTATAATTCTCCCTCTTTCACACTACAGATATTAACTGAGTAGCTACTTTGAACTTACTGTGTTTAACACTAGGGATATGAGAAACATTAATTTTTTGGCATAATCCTTGATTTTCAGCTACTTCATTTCAATTATGTGTGTGCATTAATGTAGTATCTACTGAACTATTGGATATCTAGGGACAAGATGTTTATCCTCATCATATTTTTGTTTTGCACTCAACATCTTTTACAGTGCATGGCACTTAGAAATCTTTTGTTGTATGTTTGTTGAACTGAATTGAATTGACTGGGTTCAATGTCAGTTAAAAGGGACTTAAAATGTTCACAGTAAAGGATTGCACTGCTATCCACTGAAACGTGTTCCAATGCTTTAGGTCAATTTCCCACATGTCTTAGTGTATCCTTACATAGCATAGTAGTGTGTAGACAGCAGAATTTATTTCAATTTCCATCTTAATTTTATGATTAAAAATTTGTCTGTAAGAATATTTTTCTTTGGTGCTGAAGGGTATATTTAGTTTTCTTTGGGTATCAGCCCTTAAAATTTGACCAATCCTTCAATTCTGGTCCGTTAACATTTGCTCCATATGTGTATTTTTATAGAGCAATTGCCACTATGATACCTCTCCTACTTAGGTGCCTTAGAGATGCTTGGGGTGACACGTACACTAAGTTAAAGTGTTTCTTAGAACACAAAATTTGTATTTCAAATCCGTTTCCAGCTGTTCTATTGTAAGGGAAAGTGAATGATACTGAACCAATTATGAAATCATGTGTCACTCTGCTGGTGATGAAAAATGGGCTAGACACAAAATGTCATCAACTCTACTAAGTACAGACATTCCATCAACCTTAGAAACTGAGAGAGGATTTCTAGGCAGCCAGACTTGCTTAATGGCTGTCAGGTGTGCACTGAAAACTTGGTACTCCCTGAGGGGGTTGGTAATAATCTATCAAGATTTAAACTGGTGTACCTTTCAACATGCATAGATCATTTGGCAACATCCTCAGCCTGGCACACTGTCCATTGGGTATTCACTGGAAGGATTTGCCTCTAGACCACAGGGCATAGAGGAACTTGTAAGGTGAGAGGAACACTCACCAAATCTCTTCATAGAGTAAAGAGTAAACCAATGACTGTAGGAGTGCCAAAATAATATCACACCCTTATGGGGAAAAGCCTATAGATATTTAAAATAAATAGAACACCAAAAAGCTTTGTGCCTTAGCGTGAAGGAGCAGAACATGTCTTTGGAAATATCTGTCTGTGCTAAGCTTCAAGCTATACTTTAATATTCATATGCCTCTCTGAAAGCCAGAATGCCTCTATTGTTCCATTTATAATAGGGGGAAGAAAGAATGGAGGATTTAAGGTTAATGGGAGTGGTAGCAGGAGGAAAGGAACTTGAAATTTTGTAAAACATATAGTTGTGTTGATTTGGTAAAGATAGTAAAAGAGACAATGTTTATACAAAGCCTTGTTCTCATGTGCATATATAAAGTAAATATTTATTGAATGCCTTAAGGTAAAATTTGAATTCTATGTTTGTTTTCTCTAATCAGCTTTACATTTCTTTCTTGCATATCACTCTTGCACCTTGTTTGGGTATAATCTAAAGTGTACACCTGAGTAAAAAATATCCTCACAGTGACAAGTCTTTGACAATATGTAATTTATTATGATCAAATGAAGAAAAATAATAATATAAAACACTTGAATACATATTACTATGTACCTGTCTCTGTAATATGTGCCATTATATTTTCCATTATTAATTTTCCTGAGTACTATTTTGTCCTTATATTTAGCAGATCTGCAAATGGTGGTCCGGAGGATATAATTTGCCCAGGTTATACAGCTAGCTCGATACAGATGGGATTTGAATCCAGGCCATATAGGTCCAGAAGCCCTGTAGCATCCTCAAAACATTGTCTCTTGTTATTAAATGAGGAGGTTGTTTTATTATTTCTCTTCTTGTGAACACACAAGAGTTAACTATAAAACCTCTCAACCACATGTACATTGTCTGCCTCTTCCTTTTCTTTGAAAGCAAGTCTCTCCACTAGATTTATGATATTTAGCAGCTACGATTTAAAAACTCAGTATTTTTCTTTTTTATATCATTCATTCATTAACAAATCATAGTAACTAAGCTGGAGGCAGTTTAAGGATGCTGGAGAAACCTTTTGAAATGAACACTGTCCAGCCTTCATAGGCTCCTCTGGGAAGGGCAGGGTCAGCACAGATTTCGCTAAGTGTTACACAGGAAAAGGTCTTTGACAAGAGTGTAACACTTGAACTGATGTAAATGAAAGGCTTTTTTTTAAATGTTTACATTATTTTTGAGAGGAGCATGAGTGGGGAGGGGCAGAGAGTGGAGGACAGAGGATCTAAAGTAGTCTCCAAGCTAACAGCAGAGAGCTGATGGGGAACTCAAACTCAGGAGCTGTGAGATTATGAGCTGAGCTGAAGTCAGATGCTCAAGTGACTTAGCCCCCCATATGCAGGAGAGGCCTGTCTGAGGAGATTGCCTTTAAACTGACGTTCACAAGATAGGTTAGAATTAGTCAGGAATTTTGGGTAAATTACCTGAACAAAAGGAACAGGAGGCACCAGAAAACCCCTGGTTGCTTAATTCTGTGGACAGTTCATCTCTTAGTTTCTCTCACTTCTTTAATGTTGATCATGCTCTGCCACACCCTCATCATCTACTCTCTGGCTGTTCCTTCTCATTCTCTTTTGTAGTGTTCTTCACAACCACACATTAAACATTGGTATTCCTCATCATTATCACTTAGGTCCCTTTCTCCTCTCATTTTTTCCTCTCAGTGAGTTCATCCGTTCCTGTAGTTCCATTCCTGTAGTATTGGTGATACCCATATCTGGCCCCAAATCTTTATCTTAAGTCATGTCATTACTCACTGGCTTAAACTAGACATTTGAGCATCATTCTTGTCGTTGGTGTCTCACTCCCTCTCAATCAGTTGCCAAGTCTCAAATATTAGTACTGTACATGTACATAAATATTACTCCTTTTCCTCCTACCTGCCATTACCTGCATCTCTTGTCTATACTACTACCCAGCATTAAACTGTTCTCTGTGGATTTGAGTCTTTTATCACCTAATCATTACTTTTCACAGAATCCACAGATATTTTAGTGTTACAATGTACCACAACCCTTCAGAGGCTTTTTAGGGATTAACACATTTGAAAAGCTATAATGGCTCTATTAATTAGAAATGTTGCAGTTATAAGTTACAGAAATCAAATCAGACTAGTTTCAGCAGAGATGGGCGAATCTGTTGGCTATCACAGCTGAAAAGTTTCAGGATGATTTTTAGCCATCCCTCACTTTAGAAAGTCAATTAATCAATCAAGTAATTAATAAATTATTTTGGGTTTTGCCAACAGCGCTTTACTCTCTATTGGTTTTATTCTCCAGTAGGTCCCTCCCCAAAGAGGTTAAAGATGAGCATGAAACGCTGCAAGCTTTTAGTCAAACCAGTTTAAAATGCATAAATCAATACCCTCTTTCCAAGTTGTTCCAGTAAAAGTCCAGTCTAATTCATGCACACCAAAAATTTGGGAATGAGAATGGATTCACATAAAGCCAGTGGCTGAACTTAGAAAAACATTGTCCACTAAAAATAAAGACACTCTTTCTAAGACACACGCACTGTTACTCAAAATTGCCAGATATCCGCTACAGAGACCTGCAGATCGTCGTGACACTGTGTGTTCTTACCTGCCCCCCGCCCATGTCTTACACTTGTCTTCATTTATCTCCTGTTCCATTCATAATGAGGTATATGCTGTTCTGCAAACATGTCTGTTCTACGCAGACATTCCCAAACACCCTTCTATTTGTCAGAAGCAATTTTTCGTACTCCTCCAAGCTTCTAAACGTCCTCTCTGCCACTGTTTGACATCACTTCCCCTCAGAAGCCTCCCTGGCCCTCTCTCTATGGGTTTAAGTGTTCTCTATTGCTTAATTGCCAGCCTCCCTTCCTTTCCTAAATACCAAGGTCAGGCCTCATTTCTTCTCCATTGCTGTATCCCCCAGACTCAGCACGGTTCTTGGACTCAAAAAGCTGGATAAATCATCTTGGAAAAACGATCAAACATTTTAGAGTTTCTTTATCCACAACATGACTGTAACAGCATGTTACTAACAAGGTTGTTTTGTGCTTTTAAAAAGACAGTATTCATAAAGTATTTAATGCTGTGCTTCATATAGCTAGAAGGTATATAACAATTTCCTTTTTCCTTCCCTAAAAGCCAAAATAATTCTGTCAATTCCTGTCATGAAGCTAAACCGCATCTAATCCTAAAGGTATAATTGTTCTTGTAGAGCAGACTTCTCCACACTGTACGTAGAGACGCAGGCCGCATTTAACACACTGCCTATTTTTACTTGTACATTTTAAAAAATGGTTGCATTTAAAATAATGCATGCTTATCCCAAAAATATCCTTGATGCTGTCCCTTGTGTCTCAGAGTCTAAAATATTAGCTAAATGGCCCCTTAAGGAAATGTTTGCTGACTCTTTCCTCAGGTGTTCCATAGTTAGTTTATATGTGATTGAGAAGTCAGATTCAGTGACCCTTTATTGACTTGGGCATGATGACTACTAGAGACACTTTTATTTTTCAGTCTATAATTTTTTTAGTTCACCTTAACTTATTTTGAAAGTCTTGCAAGTCATAATGTTAAAAGGATAAGGAATTAATCATGCTCGGAAGCAGTGGTTCTCAACTTTTCTACAGCATAGATGTTTTTGCAAATCTGGAATTTCTCCTCACATAAATGCATGTATGCAAAAACATTGACATTTTTATAGATTGCCATAAGAATCTAGCTTCTCTGCTTCCTATCTATGAACTGAAAAAATCAAGGGCCATGAATTAGAATTTGAACTCTCCTGCTGCTGCCAAACATTTAGTTGTTTATCAAGAGTGGTAAATGAATGCAAAATTCACAGAGACAGAATTTTTCGATTTGCATTATTTGTCTATTTTCCTTTTAGAGGAGGAAGTGAGCTGGCCTCAATAAGAAATGGATTGATAGACATTACTCAGTCCAAAGTTGATCTTGCCTTCAAATGGCAAGATATTTTAAAAAGTAAATTATAAATATGGGGTATATAGGAAGCTATATTATGACTCTCTAATTGGATTGCTATCTCTTATCTTTCACTTGAATATTGGGGAAGCAAAATATTATGTCAGAGTAGAACTCTTGATAAAGCTTTCAGGATTTTACTTAATGCATTCCAACCTCATAAGCTTGGCTCCATTCTCTGAAGCTGAAAATAGCTGGCAAATGGCTTTCCAGCACTGCCTGAGTTTTATTGTACTCCTCTTCTGCTTGTTGGCATGTATGATATAGAGAGATGACATCATACCTATTAAATCTTTCTCTTATTAAGAAACTTATTTTCAGTTTTTCTTAGTCAGAGATACTTTGGTTTCCTCTAATCTTCCATCTGGGTGTTGTAGGATAAGAGTACAATTTAAAAATTCCTTCAAAACTGAAAGCAGAAAAAGGTGTAATAGCTAGAATAAGTGTTTGAAGTCTAATCCATATACAGATAGTGAAACACAGGAACAAGTCTAGGCATGTCTGTGCCCAGCCTGGTAGATACGCATGTATGTTTCCCAAGATTAAAAGCAGTTTAACATCTACTTGAGGGAACTATGGGAGTTCCAGAGGAATGTTCCAGATGAAAACTTAAATTGAATCTTTCCTGTCCTGTGGGACAAAAAGGAAGATGGATTCTAGATAACATAAGTTTTGTAGATATAAGATCTTCATTTTGCACTACTTTGGATAAGTAGATGTTTGGGAAATCTGAGAATTTCTTTGAGCCCCAGGAAAGTAATGAAGATCTCACCTGACTGCAGGTGAAGACAGAAGGCTCCAGAAGAGCACGACACAGTGCTTCCACGGGATTGCTCACTCTTTCCCTTTCCTGACACCATTTTAAAGTTAGGATTAAGCCTATGCAGTTTAATGCACACTTGTCTGAACTTTCAGTGAATAATCATGGAAGATCCATAAGAAATATGAAGATGAAGAAATCATCCTTTATCTTCAAGGTACTAATGATGTCAAGGGTGAGGAAAAGGATATATATGAATAAGTTTAACAGACTTATTCATAAATGGTAGGATTTATGAAATTAAAAAGAGAAGTTTGCCTCAAGTTTGCCTCAAGTAGCAAATGTGTCACAGATTTTTGAGAATACTTTTTATTGAACTCTGACCTTTAATCTTGACTCCTTAGGAAGTCGTATATATAATTTGGCTGTTTTATTTAGGATTCCTTATTTTTTTTTACCCCAGAAAATACAGTTTATAGTAAAGTCAGTTTTTCAGCCTTTTAATTCTTCCATATATAAAGCCAATTTAAAATCCCTGACCTAAAACATGGCTTCTTGCTACTTAGATTTTCAGACACTAGTTGAATATAATTACTGGGTGAATATATCTACTAGTTATAGTAGTTAAATTCCAGTTCTATTATTTTGCAAAAGATACAATGCAAGAAAAGTCAAATCTATCTGATGCTTGGCCCCAGGCAAACAGCTTGTCAGACGGTATCCTGAAAGGATGAGAAGACAGAAAGTGGAACTAGAGACCATGTTACTAACTTCTGCCACAAAATAATACATTTTCATTAAAAAATAGCCTTCAGTTTTTAAGAATAGATAAAATAATTTTCATTATCTTAAATACAATGAGGTGGGAAATTACCTGATACATTACTGAAAGATAGGAATCAAAAGTTAATTTAAACACTTTTAGAACTGAAAAAGGACAGTTTTCATTATTGGGAAAATTAATTTATCCAGAACGCTTTATAATCCAGGTATCTATAAGGGTGATGTCAGTATGCTGTCAGTATAGTATCTGTATTACATACGAGCATGTGTAGAGAAGGATTAACAAGAGTAGTCACACCAGGAGATAATCCAGTAGATAGCTCCAGTGGATTTCCTAATGTAAATGGTCGTGAAACCAAAAAGAAATCTTATTATTTTTAAATTCAAGTCCTGTTCACTACCATCTTAAGAAAAACAAACAGATAAAAGAACTATTAAATCTTGGTCTCTAAACTTTAGTGCCTTTAAAATAAATAGTAAGTGGGTTATGTTTCTAACTTAGATTTTATTTTTTAAATTTAATGTTTATTTGTTTTTAAATTTTTTAAGAGACAGAGAGAGACAGCGCGAGCAGGGAAGGATTAGAGAGACACACAGAATCCGAAGCAGGCTCCAGGTTCTGAGCTGTCAGCACAGAGCCCAATGCGGGGCTTAAACCCACGAACATGAGGTCATGACCTGAGCTGAAATTGGACGCTCAACTTGACTGAGCCACCCAGGTGCCCCTAATGTTTATTTTTGAGAGAGAGAGAGAGACAGATAGAGTGTGAGCAGGGGAGGGGCAGAGAGAGAGACAGACAGACAGACAGAATCTGAAGCAGGCTCTAGGCTCTGAGCAGTCAGCAGAACCTGATGCAGGGCTTGAACTCAAAAACTGCTAGATCATGACCTGAGCTGAAAGTCAGATTCTTAACTAACTGAGCCACCCGGCACCCTTTATGTCTTATTTTTAAGGTGAAGAACTGTTTTTATATTATATATGTGAAACTGATGTTGAAAAGTAAAGTGTCCTTTTTAACATTAAACAACAGTATGTTAGAGACACATCACGTTCTAAACTTGAAGTTTCTTTAGCATATTCTCTTTACCAAAGGAGTTTTATGATTTTTGGCATTTGCTACATTATACCTTTAGCTATACATGGGAAATTGACTTCAGGCTGGGGTAAATTCAATTGCTTCTCACTGTCATTCAAATACAATTGTCATTTTAGTAATTCATAAGTGTGATTAATAATTATATAAATGTTCAGTTTATAATGTTTAGGAATTTAAAAATAGATATCAAATAAACGAATGTAAATGCAAATAAATTCCAGTCACTTTTTGTTCTTCAGAATGGCTACAGTCTTAGTGAAATTTAGTGAAGATATTTACAAATGAAATTTACATATCATTTTAAAAAGTACTTTACAGTCACTTACGCCTCTGAAAGCAGAGCCTCTCTGCTGGATTTCTGCATTGATCCTGTAATGAGCTGTGTAGAGTAGGTCACATGATAAACTGTAGGTGGACATGAAGCATGCACCTTAAAATGTAATAGTATTTAAATATAGTCAGTGTGTATATATGTTTTTAATGGGAGGATATTTGAATAATCTGAATAATAACTAATTGAATATTATTTTTATATGAAAGTTAGCATATGTTTCAAAATTTGATTACATTCCTCACGCATTTGCAATCTACCACCCTATTCCTGCATCCCTCTCATTCTCTGCTGATTGTCTTTCTTCAAAAACAGTTTGGCAGTTTCTATATAGATAAATGCACATTTGTCCTATAACCCAGGAATCCTACTCCTGGAATTTTACCACAGAGGAATGAAAACCTGTGTCCACACAAGAGAATTTTCATGAATGTCCATTGTAGATTTGTAATAGCCAAAACCTGTAAGCAGTCCATATGTTCTTCAGTGGGTGAATGACTAAACAAATTGTGGTCCATTCATCCACAGGACTACTACTCAGCAATAAAAAGGAACAAATTATTGATATTTTGGATGGACCTCAAGGGCATTTGTTAAAAGAAAAAAAATCTCAAAAGGTTGCATATTGTATGATTCCATTTCTATCATTTTCTTGATAAATTTATCATCATGTAGATGAAATCAGTGGTTGCCAGGGGTTAATGTGAGGGGAGGCATTTGTGACTTTGAAAAGTAGCCTGAGGCAGTTTCTTTGGAGTCAATGTCTTAGTCTTATTTCCTGGTTTGTCCTTGTATTTACATTAATCTTTTCATGTGGTAAAATCTGAAAGAACTGTACAACCACTGTTGAAATCTCAATAAGCTTGTAGTTTAGTTAATGGTGTCACACCAATGCCAGTGTCATGGTTTTAATAATTATACTTTGGTGTATAAGATGTTATCTTTAGGAGAAACTGGGTAGATGATACATAGGCGCTCTACTATTTTCTTGCACTTGCTCTGTGAATCTACAACTATTCAAAAAATACATATATATTTTTAAATCAGGAGTTTCACATAGTACTCATTGTTTCACTACCAAGTATAACACAAGTCTTCTGACACCTGTACTCACACTGTTTTCCTTGTGTCCTGTTAAACTTGAGGAACTCTTCTCTTCCTGTCTTAGATCAGACTCTCCATGTGGGCTTTGCACCCCATCTCTTTACAGCTTATCAGCAGACTTATTCCATCAATTATATATAAATTTTGCTTTCAACTGGACCCTTCCAGTAATTTTGTCAATTTGCTCAGAATTATCTGCCATTAAAAAAATAGTATTTCCTTTGTTTGACCTCACGTCCCTTGGCAGTTGTGCTATTAATTGTCTTCCCATTTTCAAAGCCAAACTTCCCAAATACATGTAAATGCACGTACATTCACAGAGCCTTTCTCCTAATGTACGTACCACTTTTCCTGCAAACTACACCAGTGTTCAAGGGAACGGGGGGAGTCACAAATTAAGGGAGGAAGGACTTGTGGAGGGAATTGTCTATTACAGTCACACCACCAAATCCAGGCGACTTCCTCCCTCTGCTTAGCATAGGTCTCATTTTATACTTCTTCATGTGATTGTTTGATTCATATCTATATTGCTACTGCTGACATTAGAGATTATCTTGTTTTATTACTGTACTCAAAATACGAGATGTCCAATTCTGTAAGCCTTAAATTAGCACGTACACATAATGATGCAAAATATAATTCTCTAGCTTGGAGAAATTTGTTACTGCAGTGTGATACATACACACACATACATGCATATACACTATCTTTTTGAAATATTCCTACATAATCTCAAGTGCATCTCAAGAATATCATGTTCAAAACTGAACTCAACATTTTTTCCTTAAAATGTATTCCTGCCCAGTTCTCTTAATCTTAAGGTATAACACCTCCATGCATTCAGGTACACAAACTTGAAATGTGGAATTATTCCTACACTGAGAAACTGTAGCATCTAGAATTTCCTCCAGTTTTACAGAGTTTATCTCCTAAGTATTAACTGAGTTCAGCTTTACTTTTTTCTGAAATACTACTTGGTTCAAGTATCATTTTTCTTTCAAAGGACAAGTTCCTCCTAGTCTTTCCATTTCTACATATTATATATATGTTGTATGTTTATCAATATCATGTATGATCTAATATATTATAATGTAATATATATGTGTATGGTACGTCAATCTATTATATACTAACACATTTTATTATATATATATTGATTAATCAATGCTTTTGTTAATATGTATAATTGAAAAACCTGTTGCTATTCATAAGTATATACACATATAGATGCCTACCTAAGTCAATCCTGAGTTCACTTTCATTCTATGTACCCAACAGTGAACAAGAGCCTACTCTGTGTAAGGTGCTAAGATTCTTGAGATGGCAAACTCTCCACGAGAAGTTTTCTGCCATGAAGACCCTCAGTTTTAAGCTATATTATGGATTATCTGACTGACCCTGAAGAGACTCTGCAGTCAGTCCACCTGCCATATTATCTCTGATAATTATCTGTTAATCCTGACATTCTTGGCTGTGGTCTGAATGTGTCCACCCGCTCGTTCATAAGTTGAAGTCCTAATGCCAGGACCTTAGGATGTGATTGTATTTGTGATAAGGTATTTAAAGCGGTAATTAAGTTAAAAAGAGGCAGTGAGGGTAGTCCCTAATCCAGTTATGACTGGTGTCCTTATGTGAAGGAATTAAGACAAAAGAGAGAGACACAAAAAAGAAGGACCATGTATATACACAGGGACAAGCCACACACAGAAAAGCCAAAAAAAAAAAGAGGTCTGTGAAGAAACCAACCCTGCCAATACCTTGATCTTGGACTTCTAGACATCAGAACTGTGAGCCAGTAGATTTTTCTGTGTTTAAGCCACCCAATCTCTGGTACTTCGTGATGGTGGTTCTAGCCAATGAATATATTCTGTCTCTAAAGGTCCTTATTGTTGATATCTCCACATACTTTGCAACAAACCTGTCTGAAGACTTTTAATAACAATAATTCAACTTCAAAATTTAAATAGTTGTTTATATAATAGCATATTTAATCTGAAGTTATCAGTGCCTTATCTTCTTTTCCACAAGTTAACTTTCTGTGATGTGTCTCAGTAAGGGATGGAGCCTGCATTAAAGTTTAGATATTTAATTCTCACATTTACAAATGCTTAAACAATTGCCTAAATATTCCACAAACTGTACAACGAGCAACCCAGAATTAGCTACAGTTGGCTTTCTTCACAAAGAGTGGTTACCTCAACAGACTTCTTTTATTTGTTCTCATCAAGGGTTCAGATGTGCATGTGTAGGGCTGTGTGTGAGCTGTAGCCTCTGGTGCCTCGCTGAAATATTTACAATCAATTGAAATCAAACACCTCACCACAGTATTCTCCAAATGATGTTCATTAAGTGAAGCTTTTCTTCTCTCACAACCTAAAATAATCTTGTTTTGTGGAAATAAATAAGAACAGTGACCTGGGGATATTCAGAGAAGATTCCATCACAGAAAACAGAATGTGGAAGTTGTTAGCCTTTTCTGCTCCTGTGAGCTGTTAGACACTTGTGTTTGACATCACAGTCTGGCACCATCAGCTGACCAGTAGCCTAGATACTGAACTTAACATCCTGGTACCCTCCCCCTGAGCTGCTAGAAGTTAGGCAGCATTGTCTTGAAATTTGCAAATATCCTATATGTCATTAATGCATCTTTATTCAAAGCAGGGTTTATGTATGTGATTTACTAAGGCAAAAATTATACTTCTAAGGTATTTTTATAAGACAGGATAGTTTCTTGTTCACTAATAAAAGCCATTCTTTCCAAAGGCTAAACTTTCATTTCATTTCATTTCATTTCCAAACGATAAACTTTTCATTTCTGTTTATCTTTGTATGTTAATCTATTAAAAAATACTGAATGTTTTGAAGATTTCTCAAAGTTGCAGAAGTAAAAATCATCAGGAAGACCAATAAAACTAGTTAGGGTTTTACCATACAGATAAATATCCAGTGCTTCATTTTTTTTCATATTTAGGAATATTAGAAGTGCCAGTAAATAACCTTAGTTTGTTATTCCTCCATATTTGTTCAGTAAGCCCTTTGAACCTTACCATATCTGTGGGTTTGTCACAAAGTAGAAGAATGAGGGCTTAGCAAGTCTTCAAGGGGCTAGAGACAGTTTGTTGAAAGAGATTCAGCTATGAGCACACGACTGTATTTACATGTGTCAAATTAGACAATAGAATATTTTCAAAATTAATGTTAAAAATGGAAGTCTCAGAAATTCATAAAGTGATAGTTAACACTTGTGTCACTTATACATCAATTAAGTTAAAAAATTTTCTTAACCTATCACTGTTATTTGGTCTTTTAAATGATAAACATAGGTTCTTTTGCAGTTTCATGGACTTTCTGTTGGAAATGCAGTTAACTATACTGTTTATTAGTCAGCCAAGAAAATCCTTAGTATATAGAAGTCCTAAATCATTTTATGTCAGTGATTATCCCATAGATTCCTCAAGCAAATGTTCCAATTTCTCACACAAGGACGCACTGTGTACTTAATGAAGAAAAACAAAAAACTATACATACAGATCTTCATTCCCATCCATACTCCATGTTTTCTTATGTAAATCATCAGTTCATATGGATGAGCAAATAGAATGGATGGATGGTGGATGGATGGTTGGATACATATGGACGATAAATAGTTAGCTGACCAATAGATAACAGACAGATCAATTTACTACTCATGGAAATGTGTTATCACTTAGAGAAGTTTGGAATTTGGGCATTGCCTGGTCTCAGACCGAGGAAGCCCTTATCTCCCATAATACATTTTACTTTTAGCATCAGTGTGCTATAGATCTCTAGCCAGTGACCTCTGGCAGGAGAATATTTTATCTAATATTTATCTTAAGAAGAGGGAGAGAACATTTTCTCTGTTTTTTAAAAAATTGTCCACTGTGCTGTTCCTGAAGATTGCTATGTTGTAATTCACTTGTGTAGTCACAAAACTATGCATGAGAGCTTGTGTTCAGCGTCTGTTGGTTCTTACTTACTCCAGTAATCTTTACATATTAGAAACTAAAGTACTAGGTTTTCATTTATCTGAAGAATTTAATGATGAACCCCAATATTGAGTTTACGAGTTGACTTTTAACATTATTGTCCACTAATAAACCCAGTGAATTTTTCTATAAAGGACAGTGGGTCACAACAGTCACATATATGAGTTTTTACATAGGAGCAAATTGTTGGAACCAATATATTATATTAAGGCGTACATAAGCACACATGCACATGTCTATCAGTGACTATTCAACATTACTACGTAGAGGTATATGCCAGAATTCCTTACGACAGTTATGGAAATGGAATTGAATTTTTCAGTGAACATATTGCAGACAAAATAGTCCTACTATTTTGGAAAATAGTGATTTTTTTTCACCTTTCATCTGAATATAATATAGATTGTTGGCGACAGGAGCCTGCATTATTAGAATTCTCATTTCTGTATTTGTTCTCAGCTCTCCTTTAAAAATATGGGGTTTCTAAAGGCAACTTGAACTTTTCCTGCTTTACACTTAAGCTGTGCCTTGTGAATATTAAAAGAATGGTTCCGGGTGACACGTGATTGATAGTTGCCTTATGATTGAGGTTTACCACTGGCATCTCTCTTGAAAACCCCTTGAACTGATAAGACTAAAGTGAATTCAGCCAAAGTCTCGGCATGAAACCAAAACCAAACAACTCATTTATACCCCTAATATCTCATTTGTGCTTCCCGAACTTTTTTCTCTGAAGCAGATTAATATATGCCTTTTTTACCTTTCCAGAAAAAAATTAGAAATAATACTATCAAGCACTGACACTACTAGAACCTCTCAAGTTGATCTATACGTTTCTTTACTTGCAGGAATAATAGGAAAAGGAAACAAGAAACTTGTGTTTCTAAGAGTCTGATGATACTTTGTGTCAAAATCCTACTTGAATTACTATGGAACTCATGCTTTTTGTTCTGGTTTAAAATGGCACAGTTTCAGAACTCAAGAGTTTCACATTGCAAAATATTCATTACACAGAATAAGAAAGGAAAAAATAATTCTTTTATACTTTTAATTAGATACATGTAATTTACTTTTTTATAATGAAGCGAGGATATTTCTTTGTGAATTTCATGTGGCTTTTGAGCTGGTTTATCCACTAAATGGAAATCAACTCTCAGTAATGATATACAGCATTGAAATTTGGCATCAATAGCTAAACTAAGAATTCAAACAAGAAATATATCAGGAGAGTTGTATCAGAAAAACACTTTGATTGAAAATTTGACTTCAAATGTTTAATATGTACTCAAATACTATAAAATAGAAAATAAATAAAAGTGCTTTGGGCATTTCAAGAGTTTAGAGTAAAACACACACACACATACACACACACACACACACACACACACACACACACTTGGATTTCCATATATATTTTTTTCTTTTTTGTGTGTTGTTTATTGAAATTCTAGTTAGTTAACATACAGTGTAAAATTAATTTCAGGTGTACAATATAGTGTTTGAGTTTGACTCAGGTCATGATCTCACAGGTCATGAGTTTGAGCCCCACATTGGGCTCTGTGCTGACAGCTCAGAGGCTGAAGCCTGCTTCAGATTCTGTGTGTCTCTCTCTCTTGCTCTCTCTCTCTTCCTCTCTCTCACTCTTACTCTCTCAAAAATAAATAAAAATTTAAAAAAATTTAAAAGGTCACCAATATTTTTCACACAACTGTTAAAACAATCCTAAAATTGGTATGGAACCACAAAAGACCCCAAATAGCCAAAGCAGAAAAGAAAAACAAAGCTGGAGGCATCAAAATCCCAGACCTGTAATGATCAAGACAATATTGTACTGGCAGAACACAGAAAATAGACATAGATCAGTCAACAGGATAGAAACCCCAGAAATGTACCCACAGTATGTCAACTAATCTTCAACAAACCAGAGAAGACTATCCAATGGGAAAAAGACAGCCTCCTTCTTCAACAAATGGTGTTGCAAAAAGAATGAAATGCAAAAGAATGAACCTGGACCACTTTCTCACACCATATACAAAAATAAAGTCAAAATGGATGAAAGACATAAATGTGAGACAGGAAACTCAAAATCTTAGAGGACAACATAGGCAGTTACCTATTTGACATTGGCTGTAGTAACTTTGATGCAAACTTTTAACAAAATCGTTGCAACTTTCAATAAATGGATGGAAATGGCTGGTCAAAAGGAAACAAATGATAGGAATACATATAGAAAACTTTTTAAGAAACCTACTTTGGGGCTCCTTGTTGGCTCATTCAGTTAAGCATCCAATTCTTGATTTCGGCTCATATCATGATGTCACAGTTTGTGAGATCAAGCCTCCCATTGGGCTGTATGCTGACATCAAGAAGCCAGCTTCAGATTCTCTGTCTCCCTCTACCTCTCTGCCCCTCCCCTGCTCACACACACACACGCATGTGTGTACACACACTCTCAAAATTAATAATAAACTTTTTTTAAATCAAAAAATCTTTTTTGCTTTTGCCAGATTTTTGGCATATTACTTATTCTCACCTGAAATTTTTCTTCCCATAAATGCCAATAAGGTACACAAAATTTTTCTACTCAAATGAAATATTTTTCTAATAAACCTCTCTACTATTCCCAATTCTTTCCTAATGTATTAATTACTACCATTCTTGGAGGATTTACCTGAACTCTATAAATCTAACCATTGTATTCTGGATCTAGATACTCTTGTACCTCAGGAATCAAACAATAGAGAATGTAAAGAACACAAAACCAAAAGGCAGACATCTCTTAGTTCCAAATCTTTACTGCACATTATAGCTATGTGGTGAGCTGTTAAATATATCAAACCACAGGTCATACCAAACATTAAATTAGAAGATCTAGTGAGTGGAAATCAGTTAACAGGTTTTTAAAAGACTTTTGTGGGCAATTCTCATTACACTGATATTTAAGAATCACTGCATTAAAGTCTTCCTTTATTATTATTTATCTTGATGAACTTGGAAAAAATCAAATAATATCATTAAGTCCCATGTTCTTATAAAATTAAGATGAGTATGTTAAAAAAAGGGGGCAATAGGAACTCCTAATGTACTTCACTGGCTAAATACAACCTACTATGTTAATAGAACATGGATTCCAAACTTAGGAAGACAAATTCTTAGTCTTCTCTCCAGATTAGAGATGAAAACTGAACTACTATCTCTGACCTTACTTTTATGGATCTTGCTTCTTCAGGTAGAACCATCTAGTTGCTCAGCTCGAATCGGTTTATATCTGCCCACCAATCCCCAGATTATTTCCAACCCACTGCCATTTTTATTCTTACTGTTCTTTATTTTTTTTGTAACTCATTTCATTTGTTGGTGTTATCTATAAATTTGTTCCTTTAATGAGTCTATTATTTATCTTCCGTGTAAGCTTCCTGAGAGTGAAGACTTTGTTACTTTGTCCACTCTTTGAACCCAGTGTCTAGAGTCATGCTTGATGTATAAAAATCAGTCGTTACTTGTTGGGTGAATAAACCAGAATTAACACTTACATTCAATGCTACAAAATTAATATATCCTTTAGAAGTACATATTTTTCTAAAGAGATAGCAATGAAAGACAAAAAAGAGCTGTTATATTAAAGCAAATATTTTGTGGAATAATAGGAAACAGCATGAAAATGAAATAAAACTTCAACCTAATGTCACAAACATGTCATTTTATTTCAGGTTAGTTTCTTACCACATTAGAGGTATATATTCATTTATATCTATGCTGGAAACTCTGAGGTGGAAATTTGGCAAATGATGCAATAAAAAGCATTTCTCTGCGTGACACATACAGTACTGTCACTTTGTATTGTTGCAGGTGATATAAGGTCATATATTTCATACTTTCATTGTGTTTATTTTAGTGTGCATTACAATAAGCATGATTCTAAATCATAGATTTATGGCTATTACTGTTAAAAACAAAATCAGGTTGAAAAATAAGCTTATTTAAGTTTAAAATAATATACAAATTTGGCAAAGTCATGGAGGTACTTTACAAATGTCTGAAGTTTGGGGACCTGGACTAAAGCAAATGCTAGAAGCAAGGTGTTGCCTTTAAGGATATACAGAGTAAGTAATGTAAGCTGATGTAAAAATGTTCTTAATAATGTTTATTTCTTCTAAGATGGAGTTTGGGGAAGCAATTTAACTCTTATGGCTGAGTTACCTCTTACATTGGAGATTTTTCAACAAGTAAGCTACCAAAGGGGTATCAGTTTTGAATGTCCTGGAACATAGCAATATGGACATCAGTAGATTCGAGGCTCACCATGGAATATTGTGGACTTCATACAGAACTGATAATAGTACAAGTGCCTGATGAAATCCTTCTACTTTGTTTCACTTATGAAAGTGATATGAGGAGATTCTATGTAGAAAGTCTCATGATGATGATGGTTGATGATGATGATAATGATGATTTGTCTGAAGAGACAAAGCTGCTTTTATAGAAGATTGCTAGTCCTTAAAGGAAGAATTGTTCTAGTTTATCAGTGTAAGTGCAAAAGTTATCAACACTTGGACAACTACAGACTACCTTATACAAACAGACTACATTATAAAGAAAATACATCCTCAGAGATCTCATTTTTACATCATTTTCCTATCCAAGGAAATGGAAGTTAAATTTATGAGCTATACATGATTTTTATAATAGTTTCTCATGAGGGGCACCTGGGTGGCTCAGTTGGTTGAGTGTCTGACTCTTGATTTCAACTCAGATCATGATCCCAGGGTTGTAGGATGGAACTCTGCATTGGACTCTGTGCTGAGCATGGAGTCAGTTTGAGATTGTCCCTCTCTCTCTCGCTCTCTCTCGCTCTCTCCGCCTCTGCCTCTCTCCCCCACTCATACTCTTTCTAAAATATAAAAAAAAATTTTAAGAAGTTTCTCATAAGTAGAAAGTTGTAAAAGAAGGAATGAAGTAGTTTAAGTGTTTTACCTTCTAAAACATAGATAAAAATATTGTATACCAGTATATCCAATTACCATATAAATATTTATATACCCAAATGTTAAATCTTTCCAAAAAATGGGAAGAAAATATTTAATATTGGCTCTACTCTAATACAGATTGAGTCAAATTACTTTCTCCCTAAATTTTGTAGTATACTTAAGTATACTCACTATACTATTTTGTCAATAAATAGCATTTAAACTCATCACTCATTCTCATCAATTGTAAGCAATAACTATGTACCCAAATTGGCATAACACTGACCTCTGCCAAAACAGAAATACAAAAAACGTGTTCTAGCCTTCTCCTCCCCAATTAAAAAGTCTGGGAAAGAAAAATGAAAATGAAATAAAACAAAATAAAACAAAATTATGCTTCAAATAGGCATGTGTGTAAACGATTTCAAATTACCAAATAGAGGACTTGAAGCAAGGTAATAAAGATAGTTCTATCTCTTGTTTTCCAATGCATGCCTTTAATTCTGTTTGTGGTTTAATTTTAATTAAAAATTAAACCTTTGCAACCTTTGCAACCTTTGCAAAGCAAGGTTACCTGGTAGTGGAGACAATAACATATTTTTTTCCTGATTTTAGTGGAAATGTCTCTCTTATTTCTGTACTGAATAGAATGTTGGCTATTGGGCTGAAGTTTATTTATATGATCTGTGTGAAGACCTATCAATCAATAAATCCTCTAATTCAGCCTGTTCATACTTTGCACATCCTGCATGTAGTCCCTTGTGAGACTATCCTGTCCAAGCTGTTTATCTCAAGTGGACCCTTGCAATGTGCTAATAACAATCTGTTGTCTCTCGGAGATTTTATTTGTATTGTGTTGTATTTATTGTATTGTATATATAGAGAGAGCACAAGTGGGGGAAAGATCACACACACACACACACACAGAGAGAGAGAGAGAGAGAGAGAGAGAGAGAGAGAGAGAGAGAGAGAGAGAGAGGGAATTCCAAGCAGGCTCCATGCTCAGCAGAGGGCTCAATGTGGGGCTTGATTCCATGACCCTGGGATCATGACCTGAGCTGAAATCAAGAGTTGGATGCCCAACCGACTTAGCCACTCAAGTGCCTGAGATTTTATTGTTATCACATCCATCACATCTCTTGTTTTTAGCACTTGTTCCTCCAACTAAATGGCAATGCCACAAACTACCATGATTATGGTGACATCAGCTTTTTTGTAGATGTTTTCCCCTGGTTTTTTTGATCAACTCTCTTTGTTAATCTCCATGTTTTTAGGGTGACACTTGAGGAGATTGAACCGTGTGTTGCTACTATTGCCATATTTTACTAATTCTTCCTAATTTTTTTTTATTTGTCTGAAAGTTTTATCAGGCCCTGCATGGTTGCTTAACCACAAGGGTGCAGTTTATAAAAGGTTCAACAACAGCAATGTATGTAGAACACATACACACACACACACACACACACACACACACACACTGTGAAAAATAAGAAGGATACTCTAAACCATGCAAGAAAAGTGGGATAAGGATAAGCAGATGCAATCTGAGAGGACACTTCAGGTCAGGAGAATAGCACCTACAGAGGCAAGAATATATAAAGTAGTGAAAAAAAATACTCAATTTTGAATGGGAATCCAGTGTCAAGGGGGAGAGATCTTTTTCTAAGAAGATAGAGAGATGGAAGCAGGAGAGTCATACTTGACATTTATTTCTTTTGAAATAATTTTTGGTTTTGCTTTCACCATCTTTTCTGGAGGTAATAAAAACTAAAATGATGGACATGGAATCATACCCGTTTACGGTGGCATACTCTGAATAGGCAGAGTAACAGATATGCCTCAAAAACTACAAAATGTTAAATGATATTTTTTGATGTCAAATGAAGTTTACTGTATTCATGATACCACATGATAAATGATAAGGAAATATCAGCATAAAAGAGTATTTTGTTAGCAAGTAATCTGAAGTTCACATGTATAAAAACTATTTCAACTTGGCATATGCCTTCCTTCAAAATCTTTAAGAGAAGAAATGCTAAAAGTTTATAGAGTAAATCTACTAACATTTGAGGTAAAATGATTCTGTTTAATATCTATCCTTGCTCTTTCTATTTTTCACCAATTACCATACAACTTGAACTTTGTGAATCTTTGAAGATTTTTACAGGGGAAGTGCTTGCTGCTTCGAGACTGATTATTTTGTAATCTGATTATTCACAGCTTGCTAATTTGTAATTGGGCTTTTACAACTAGAAAACCTCCAGATTTCAGAAAAACTAATTTATTTTTTTTCTTTGGTTAATTGTACTGTTCACACCAAACAGTAGAGTGAGATGACTTCTAGTGGGTTTTGTGCAGTGTTCTGGAACCAATAAAATATATTATTGATTGCCTAATGAAAAGCACCGTGTTCATACAAACTTACTGTGTCTGGGCAGGGATACAACTGCTACTTTTATTCTGTTTAGAGAATCACCTGCTATTTTACCAGGGTCTATTGCTGCATATCAAGCATACCTTAAATTAGGTTGGAGTTACCTACTGGGCACTTTGTAAGGTGTTCTTATCCTTTTCCTTTCCTACAGAGCTACCCATTGCTTCTAATTTAGCCTAAGATCATCAAAATTAATTATGATTGAGTGTTAGTAAAATTGAAACACCTTTGGCTTTCCTAAAATTATGAAATAGAGTCTAAGCAAACTGACTGCCTAGGCAGATTGGATTTACTGACTTAAAATCAGAATTTAAAGAAAATGCTTAGAGAGAGATAGTGAAAAGACAGCTGGTCTTGCTAAGAGTAAGTGGAAATTATTATAAAATGTAAATAATCTTATTTTATTAAAATTTCATTTTTTAATTTATTGTTATAATTTAAATTTTAGTTAAAATACCATGCAATATTGGTTTCAGGGGTAGAATTTAGTGATTCATCACTTACATCCAACTCCTGGTGCTTATCACAACCAGTGTCTCCTTACTACCCATTGCCCACCTAGCCCATCCCACACCCACCTCCCTTCCAGTAACCCTCAGTTTGCTGCCTATAGTTAAGAGTTTCTTATGGTTTGACTCTCTCTCTCCTTTTCCCTGCTATGTTTATCTGTTTTGTTTCTTATTCCACATGAGTGAAATTATATGGTTTTTGTCTTTCTCTGATTGACTTATTTTGCTTAGCATAATACAATCTAGCTACATCAACCTCATCACAAATGGCAAGATGCCATTTTTTGATGGCTGAGTAATATTCCATTGCATATATATGCCATATCTTTTTTTTTTTAATTCATTCTCAGTCAATGGACATTTGGGTTCTCTCCATAGTTTGGCTATGGTTGATAATGTTGCTATAAACATTGGAGTACATGTACACCTTCAAATCTGTGTTTTTTAATATCCTTTGGGTAAATACTCAATACTGCAATTGCTGGGTCATAGGGTAGTTCTATTTTCAGTTTCTTGAGGAACCTCCATATGGTTCTACCTAATATCTGCACCAGTTTGCATTCCCACCAGCAGTGCAAAAAGGTTATGCTTTCTCTTCATCTTTGCCAAAACCTGTTCTTTCTTGCATTGTTAATTTTAGCCATTCTGACAGGTGTGAGATGGTATCTTAATGTGGTTTTGATTTGTATTTCCCAAATGATGAGTGATTTTGAGCATTTTTTCATGTGTCTGTTGACTATCAGAGTGTCTTCTTTGAAAAAGTGTCTATTCACATCTGCTCATTTCTTCACTAGATTATTAGATTTTCAGCTATTGCATTTATTAAATTCTTTATATTGTGGATATTACCCTTTATCTAATATGTTTTTTGCAAATATATTCTCCCATCCAGTAGGCTGCCTTATAGTTTTCTTGAGTGTTTCCTTCACTGTGCTTAAGATTCTTTTCTTGATGAAGTCCCAACAGTTCATATTTACTTTTGTTTCACTTACCTTTGGTGGTGTGTTTAGTAAAAAGTTTCTTTTGCCAAGGTCAACTAGGTTGTTGTCTATATTCTCCTCTAGGATTTTGATGGTTTCCTGTCTCATATTTCAGTCTTTTATTTATTTTGAATTCATTTTTGTGTATGGTTTAAGAAAGTGGACCAGTTTTGTACTTCTGCATGTTACCATCCAGATTTCCCCAGCACCATTTAGTGAAGAGACTTTTTCCTTTGGGTATTATTTCCTGATTAGTTGAAGATTAGTTGGCCATATAAGTGTGGGTCCAGTTCTGAGTTTTCTAGTGTGTTCCATTGGTCTATGTGTCTGCTTTCGTGCCAGTACCATACTGTCTTGATGACTACAGCTTTGTAATATAGCTTGAAATTCAGAATCATGATGTCTCCATACAAAATTTAAGATTGTTTTAATTTTATTACAATTTTTGACCAATGATCTCAAAGTCAACATATAGTTCTCACAGTTGGGAGAATAAAAGCAAAGTGTGACATTTTATCATTGGCTCCCACAAATTCATAATCTAGGAGCCTTTATATAACATTTGATATGTAAAGAAATAATGTAAAGTAGTATCTGTTGTAGAAGTGTAGGTTATTCTACAGTAACAAATATGATATTTGTTTGCAGTACACAGCAAAAATTTATTGCTCACTTATGCCACATAGCCATTTCACATTGACAGAAGGCTCTGTTCATTATAGTTAACTCAGAGCCCAGGCTATGGAAGAGTGACAGAGAACTCTGAAAGGTATTATCCTGGGAATTAAAGGTTTCTATCCAGAATTGACATCCTTCCTCTGCTAACGACTCATCAACAGGAACTTTCCAATCACGGGGACCAGAAATTTTAATCCTTCCATGGTGCCCAAAGTAGAGAGAATAATTAATAGTTATTGAAGAAAATTACTATCAGAATACCTAAAGATTAAGTTATGTAGGAAATAATAACTGCTATTTGAGAAATGATACAATTAAAACACTAACCTCTCTTGTCATTCTTCAACCATAAAACTGATGGGCATTTATGTTGTCCCAAATATTGCCTTCACATAAGTTAAATGAATAAGAAGATACATTTAACATGTAATTACAAAAAATATGTTGCCAATATTATGATAAATAAAAACACTCAGTATATTAGACTCATTATATCTAAACCAGTTCACAATTACTCCTGAAAGCAAAATGACCTTGAATTATAAAACTGTAATAATATTTTTATGGACAATGTCTTTCATTGCATTAGTTTGTGGTGAAAAGAGTCTATCCTTCCATTCTTTCAATTTTGGAGGAAACAGAATTTATACAGCTCTGTCAGTAATAAGAGACGTTTAAAATGTAGATATAAGAGGGAGAAAGTTAAGAATAGGGTTCCAGAGAAGAGTTAAATTTTGTTAACCTTTTTCAGTCATTACATTGAAAATTAATACCTCACACAGGGACCAGTGAAAACCCCATATGTTCTGACATCACATCCTAAACTACTACAGTTGTTTAACACATGATAGTGGCTTCTATGAATTGGCATATATGTTTGTGTATTTCTTTGGTAGCTTTTAGGTGAATACATGTTACTTATAGTCTAGGATATATCTCCTTTTCTTTTACCTGTCCCTATCTTTAATTCCAATCAGGGTTCCTCTCTACATGTAATCACTACAGAAAATGGGTCTTTGAGTACATAAAATAGTTACTGAAGAATGATTTGGTTCATTCTTAAACATGCACATTGACCTACTCTTGTGTATTCTGAACATTTTTTTTTTTCAAATTCGCTTGTGTAGAGGAACAGGAAGAGTTTTTGAGATCTGGGGAAAAATAAATTTGTGAAAAATAAAGACTTGAAGATTTAAAATGAAGTGTGTTAGGACTTGAATAAAGTTGTGGTACTAGAAACACTGTCTCTTCCTTTCAGTCTCTAGTGCCCTTTACCAACATGTGGCTGCTTAGTACCTCTAACACCCCAGATCGAGTAAGATTAAAAAGAATTCTGTAATGCAAGAGGGCTCAAACAACTCCTGAGATAAGGAAAGGAAAGAGGTCCTATCTTACGGTATTGTGGAGGGAAGGGATAATTTCTAGTGTGGTAACCCCCTAAATTTATATCTTTCCAACATTTCAGAATGTGACCTTATTTGGAAATAGGGTCTTGGCAGATGATATCATGGGTTAGGATGTTGTCATACTGGATTTGAGTGGGTCCTAAATCCAGTATGATTGGTCTCCTAATAAGTGAAGATCCAGACATACAAATACACACAGAGAAGAAGGCCATATAATGAAGGAGGCAAACAGTGGACTTATGCTACCAGAGGCCAAGAACCTTCTTAAGTCACTGGAAGCTAGGATTGGGCAAGAAAGGAGTCTTCCCTAGAGCCTTCAGAGAAAGCATGGCCCTGCCAGCATCTTGATTTTGGACTTCTAGTTTTTAGAACAGTGAGATAATAATTATCTATTGTTTTAAACCAATCAGTTGTGAAACTTTGTTATGGCAGCTCTAGGAAATAATACAGGTAGCTGTTTCTGGTTTCATGGTTTGTGTAATTAGTGGCTAATTCTGTTTTTCTTTTCATAATCTACTTATCTGATTGTCTTTAACTTCTATGTTCTCATGATGGCTAGGTCCATTTATTGATTGATTTATATACTAAATGGATGACTACTGTATTTTTGTATTGCCTGTGCAATGTTTGAAAGACAAGGTATAAATTTGCATAGTAGGCTAAATAGGTGGCTTTATGTATTATTGGATAATGAATCTGTGAATGGTACACAGAAACTTCATGAAAACAAAGATTTAATGTATTAACAATAAAAACATGGTGGCCTAACAGAGTCCTAGATTAAGAGTCCGAAGACTCAGGTCCTAGAGTTGCTAATATCATTTCCATGTGTGTGACTCCAGGCAAACTACTACATTTTTCCACATCTGTAATCAGATAATGAAGATGTGAAGCTTGCTATCTCATAGGACTTTCTGAGGGCTGAATGAATTGCTTTATTAAAGCAGTATAATAATATAAAGTACTATGTATCATATTTTTTAGAAAAATGTTAAAGAAGATACTGCAATAAAAAGTACATAAATCATATCAGCAAACTATTTTCTAGAATAATAGCAAATCACTGTTTAATCAGTGCCTGTTTCCATCATTTAGAGAGGAGCTTATTTAGGTACAGAATTTGTTTAATAATTCAGGGTGTCATTTTCACAAAGTTATTTAGAGCCTTTTGCGGACTGAGACTGAGAGGGTGAACAGCATCTGGACTGTAATTTGTAAGTGATTGGCTTTACAGTCCACAAACATGGAGCCAATGGTTCACAAAATTTGCAAGTCTTCTGCACACTCCATAGAAATATCTCTCAAAAGTTCTATATCAATAATGAGAGCTCCTCTTTCCAATCTGCTTTTTCGGAGGAAAGAAGATGGTAATGGTGCTATAAAGGCTCTTCCTAGGAGAGCTGACGAGATGACAGCCTGGTCATCTGTTGCTCCGTTGATTGCAGAGAGAGCAATTTTCATTGTTCATTTTAAGACTTTACAAAACTCCACATATGACACGATAAAGGGGGAAAAAGCAAATGATGTCGGCATGCATGCAGAATTAACAAAATTTGGGAATATTGGTACTTTTCAAAAGATAATTTGCTTCCATTTCTATCATTTTGTGTGTACTACTGGCATTTTGACACCTGCAGATTTTGGCTGGGCCTCTATTGAGCAGATGCGCACTCCATCGCACATGGGTGTGGTTTCCAGGCACCGCACTTCCTGCACAAGCATTTCCCCCTGGGAAAGAGCTGAATATTGCCATTTATCATGTGTTTTCCTTTCAACTCATACTCTTTATGTCATTTTTGTTCATTAATATGATGATGAGAAAATTTATCCTCTCTACTCCACCCTTTGTAAATCCAGAATTTAATATCGTTTCCATCCCCCTTTCCTCCAACTCTTCCTTTTAGTTTTCATTGATAGGAAGTTATAAAATGAGACAAGAATGAGTGAGATATAGATGAAATACTTCATTGGCTAAAATATTCATTATGGATTTTATACATTTCGTCACATGGAGATAATGAGGTGCCACTTAAAGTCAACTAATTATACTTTGAGGAGGACACTTCCTGGGATGAGTACTAGGTGTTGTCTGTAAGCCAATTTGACAATAAATTATTTTGAAAAAAAATGTAATTATTTTTGTTTTTCATAACTTGGTTTCAACTTTTTAGATACTTTGCTCAATGCTTTCTGAATTTTAAGCATATGCTTAAAACTAACAATAATGATACATTATTAAAAATTTACAAATATAAATACTATTAGTGAAACCTTAGTATCCACTAGGAGAAGCTGAGTGCTTTATCAAGAATGTATAAGGTTAATGTCATAATATTTAATAAAATATAATCAGTATGGGATTAATATGATAAAAGTAAAATTAAGTAGAGATAAATTGGATGTCATTATGACTACAGAGTACGTTGGGAGATAGAAGTACAGAATGAATACCATTGTATAGTTTCTTTCTTTTTTTTAAAAAAAACTTTTTTTTAAATGTTTTATTTATTTTGATACAAAGAGAGACAGCATGAGAGGGGGAGGGGCAGAGAGAGAAGGAAACACAGAACCAGAAGCAGGCTCCAGGCTCTGAGCTAGCTGTCAGCACAGAGCCTGATGCGGGGCTCGAACCCACAAACGTGAGATCTGACCTGAGCTGAAGTCAGAAGCTTAACTGACTGAGCCACCCAGGTGCCCCTATAGTTTCTGATAATTTAACTGAGGGCTTTGAAATAACTAAAACAAATAGAACATATGTGTGATTTTTCACATCAAAGATCCATGTTACTTTATCTTCTTTTTTTGAAAATTTAGCTTGTTTGTAGACTGTGGTAAAAAAGTAGGCCTAAAAGTAGAATACAGACAAATAGAAAGCAGATTTCTGGAATAAGAAATATAGTATTTACCAAAGAAGCCACGTAGATGTTCGATGTGAAGACGTGACCAAGAACTGATTTTATCTGGGGTGGTGGGAGTATGTGAAAACACCTTACTTTGTGTTATTGCCTACTACATTTGCAAAAATGTGGTATGTTAAGTGGGAGAAGTGGTCGGCCATGATAACTATAAAAGAATAATACTTGAAATGAAAATATAGCTCACAGTGACTGGCATGTATTTAAGAGCAGCCGTGGTGATGGTTAGGTTATCTGCCCATTTTAGAATTTCACAAGGATTCAGGTCAAAGATTTCATTCAAGATTCACTTTGCATCATTACCAGAGTCTTCTGATTGTCCTTGGTTCTGAATCCTCTGGTGGAATAGAGATGGCACAGAACATGCAGAAGGCACATGCCTTGACTGTTTACCCTCATTTAGGGGATTTGTCTGTAACTAGGACAAACTGAAGCAGTAACACTGAATGATTGAAAGGGCCAGCCCTGGACTCAGACAGGCTTAACATCACATGCTTATTTTTCTACTTACTACCTATGTGACCTTGGGTAATTTATTAATCCACCCAGATGGTATTGTAAAATTATTGCAAGAATTAAAAGCCTAGCTTAGTATTTAGCACAGGGAAAAATCTCAACAGGTATTGGCCTTTACTGTTATTGTTTGTGCTGCTACTTGACATCAATCTGCATACAAATATTTATTAATCAGCTCAGTCATTTAAGATAACTATATAGTAATGACCAATCCGTTGTTAAGCAGTATACTAGTATTGTGCTTGTTATCAACGAGGCAGTAAGCTAGCTATTCTTAAGTGTGCTTACACTCTTGTAGTTTCTTATAAGTTCACAATTCCATGGGTATTTAATATTAACTACTCTGTTTATAAGCCCTGAGTTAAAGGAACAAAGGAATTGACCTTCTCAGAGTGAAGCTCCCTCGTGCTCTAGGAAAATAGAGGAAAAGAAAAAATGAGTTGAGAAGTGTTGTAGACTTTGGATATTTTAAGAATTTGGGAACGATTTGTATTTTTTAATAGTTATTTGATAGAATTTATCTCTAAACATCTGTGCTGGAATTTTTCTTTATCAAGAATATTCTAAGTGTCCTTTACTTGTTATAGGTTTATTTAGACTTTTCATCTCTTCTTTTATCAAATTAGACAATTTAGTTCCTTCTAGGACTTTGTCTATTTAAATTGGAATAATTACCATCTTAACATGTTGAATCTTCAGATCCATAGACATGGAATGCTTCTTTCTTTAGATAATGTTTAATTTTTCTCAGCATAATTTTGAAGTTGACAGTATTTAATTCATATTTATTCCCAGATATTTAAATTTTTTGATGCTATGGGAATGGAACTCTCTTCTGAATTGCACTGCTAGTTTATAAGATGACTTATTTTTACATATTGGACTGTATTCCAAGAGCTTGTTATACATACTTGTCCATTCTCTTAGTTTTTTTTAAAGAAAAATTCTTTAGACTTTTCTACCTATAGGATCTTGTTTACAAATCAAGACTGTTTTATTTCTTCCATTCTGTACTAGATGCCTCTTATTTATGATTCTTGCCTTTTTGCACTAGGTAAAACTCCCAGTATGTTATTAAATAAGAGTGACAAGAGCAGACATTCTTATCTTATTCCTAAGCTTAATGAGGAGGCATTTACTCCCCACTCAGCATTAACTATAATGTTGGTTGTAGGTTTATCATACCTATTCTTGAACAGATTAGGGAAATTTCCTTCAATTCCTAGATTTTTGAGAGATTTTTAATATCACAAATGGGTGATAGATTTGTTAAAACACCTTGTCTATTTATTGAGATAACTCTCTGGGTTTGTTTCTTAATATAGAATATTCCATTATATTAATTAATTATTTTTTATTAAACAAGTTTAATGTTTTTATTTTATTTTTGAGAAAGACAGAGTGCAAGCAGGAAAGGGGCAGAGAGAAAGGGAGGCAAAGAACAAGAAGGAGGTTCCAGGCTCTGAGCTGTCAGCACAGAACCCAGCACAGGACTCAGACTCACCTATCACAAGATCATAGTCTGAGACAAAGTCCAGTGCTTAACCAACTGCGTCACCCAGGTGCACCTTTATTAATTGATTTTTAAACAATTTCACTAACTTTGTAATCCTGAGGGAAATTATACTTGGTCAGGATGTTTATTTTTATATGCTATTTAATTGTGTATTGCAAATATTTTGTTGATTTTTTTGGCCAATATTCATGAGAAACATTGGTGTTAGTTTTCTTCTGTTGCCATATCTCCCTCTGGCTTTAGCACTGGGCCAATCTCGACCTCACAGAATGAGTTGAGAACCATTTTGGAGTGTGAATTTTTAAGAGTTTTGGGAATAATTTATTTCTGCTTTTTTAGATATTTGATAGAATTCATCTGTAAAATGATTTGTGCCTGAGTTTTTATTTCTTGGGTCTGTTTTAAATACCAGTTTAACTCCTTTACTTACTATATGTTTATTCAGAGTTTTCATTTATTTTTTTATCTATTTAAATAATTTTTTTCTTTCTAGAGCTTTGTCTATTTCATTTAAGTTGTCTGCTTTTTGAGCATAAAGTTCATAGTTTTTAATGTTTTATTTTATATTAGAGAGTGTGTGAGATAGAGAGAGAGAGAGACAGAAGCAGAGACAGAGCACAAGCAGGGGAGGGGCAAAGAGGAGGAAAGAATCTGAATCAGGCTCTACCCTGTGAGCTGATAGCACAGAGCCTGACACGGGGTTCAAACTAGAAGCAGGGAGATAATGACTTGAGCCGAAGGTGGATGCTAAACTGGCTGAGCCACCTAGGCGCCCTGAGTTGTTCTTTTTATTTCTGTAAGATTCATAGTTATATATGCCCTTTTCCATTTTTGATTTTAACAATTTGTATCTCTCTTTGTCTTTTGGCCCATCTCAACAAATTTTTATCATTTTAAAAAATTTTTCCAAAGAACCAGTTTCAGTTTCATTTTCTCTACTGATACTTTTCTTTTTTCTGTTTCACTAATTTCTGTGTTAATAGTTATTTTGTCTTTCATCCACTTAATTTTGAGTTTATTTTTTCTTTTATAAAGGTAGAAACTATTGATTTAAAGTTATCTTTTCTAATACAGGCATTTATTTTTTTAAATAGTTTATTGTCAAATTGGTTTCCATATAACACCCAGTGCTCTTCCCCACAAGTGTCCTCCTCCATCACCACCACCTCTTTTCCCCTCCCCTCCCCCTTCAACCCTCAGTTCATTTTCAGTATTCAATAGTCTCTCAGGTTTTGCATCCCTCTCTCTCCCCAACTCTCTTTTGCCCTTCCCCTCCCCATGGTCCTCCATTAGGTTTCTCCTGTTCTCCTGTTAGACCTATGAGTGCAAACACAGGGTATCTGTCCTTCTTCACCTGACTTATTTCACTTAGCATGACACCCTCGAGGTCCATCCACCTTGCTACAAATGGCCATATTTCATTCTGTCTCATTGCCATGTAATACTTCATTGTCTAATACAGGCATTTAAATCTAAAAATTTCCCTCTAGATACACCATTAGCTACATTACTGAATTTTTTATATATGTGAGATTTTATTCTCACTCAGTTCAAAATATTTTCTTAGTTTTCTTGTTATGAATTCTTCTTTAAGCCATAGATTACTGAGGAGTATATAATTTATTTTCCAAAATTTGGAATTTTTTTCATTTTTTGTTATTGGTTTCTAATTTAACTTCATTGTGTTTCAGAATGTATTCATTTTCATCTCTTTTAAAGTTATTAATTTCTATGTTATGACCTAGTTTATGATTTATCATGGAGAATTTTACGTTTACATTCAAAAGGAATGTACATCCTGTTACTGGATACATTTTTATGTAAATTTCAGTTAGATTTAGATCTTTTTTGGGGGAGAGTTGGCATTCATTTTTTTGCTCATTTCTGAAGCATAATTTTGCTAGTTATAGAATTGTTGGTTGATAGCTTAATTTTCTTTATCTATACTGATATGTCATCTCATTGCCTCCTGGCCTCCAATTCTAATGAGAAGTCAGCTATTAATTATATTATAATCCTTTTTCACTTTCTGGTTAGCTTTTAATCTCATCATTTTGAAGATTCTCCTTCTGTTTTGGCTCTCAACATTTATCTCTTGTGATGTGTCTACATGTAAATCTCTTTGTATGTGTTTTTGTGGAGTTTGAGGATCTTACTGGGTGTATGAATGAATGTTTTTCATCAAATTTGACATTTTTAGCTATTATTTCTTCAAGTAATTCTGCCAGAGAAAATCAGAACAGGTTTAACTAAAATATGTTTTAAACCAAACTACAATATATTGGATGCTTGAAAATACTTATTAGTAAAGTATGTTAAACTTATTATTGGAAATCTAATTATTTATTTAAGAAAACCAGTAAATGATATCTATATTACAAATAAAATTCAAGAAAAAGAACACAGTGAATAAAAGTGCATGACATCAAAAGAAGAAATCTTTAATGAGGCAGACTTTTAATAGGAATGAGAGTAGAATGCTACATTAAAAATATCCACTCAATTTAGGACATTTTGTGATTTTCAAGCTTTTTAAGTATTCAGGTTCATAATAAGTTTAATGGGTATGGGACATTTTATTAAAAATATTAGCTCTAATGATAGATGTATGATCCAAACACTACTTGAATAATTTCTGTTTACCTTTCCTACTATAGATTAGAATATATCATAATCTGAACATTCACTTATATAATCATTATCTCTCTATATAAATGAAAATTTTATATAAAAAGAGCGTCCAGTGTTCATAACATATAGTCATATTAAGTCCTGACTAAGAGGAAAAATTTCAAGATCTCTTCAAAATATAGAAGAAATGTTTTACATATTTTAGTGGTAGTTATGTATAATCATTTAAGATTCTTAATTTAAATTTAACTTATCAGAACATTCTTCTTGATTTCGCTAGCCTGAAATGTGATTTGATAATTGGGTGTTTGAGAAATGAGGTTTTTTAAATATACCATAGAACAGAGATTACAAACCTTCCCATTCTCTCCCAATTTAAATACCACATTGTCCTATATAATTTTTTTCAGAGGAAAGAAAATCTGTCAGAAGGAAGATATTTGCTAAAAAATTAGAATCTTTTTAAATGGAACCACTTTTCCAAATAACCTTCAACTTTAAGTCAAAAATTACAAAATCATTATGCTTCATTTAAAATCTTCCCATATTTTCAAAAGCTAAAATAATAATTCCATGACCATGATTACTTCAAGGCTGACTGTGGTCTTAAATCAACATAACATTATAAGAGAATAATGTTTCAAAAATAAATTACAAAATGTTGGTTTGAAATTAGTACTACCTGTTCCAGCTGTCAATATAATATTCCTCGTATACTTTTTTGACAATAAATGGTAATTTTATTAATATTAATACATGTATAATTAGTAACATTTTAATAATTAGGCATGTTAGGAATACAATGCATTATTTAATTTGTATATATGTTAATTTAAAAAATTAAATGAAAAATCGTATTGATATTGATGGTTATTGTACTGTCCACTATAGATTTTCAGAATCTATTTCAATTTCCAGATGAAATTGGACTCATCCTTTATGGAATAAATTTACCAAACTTATTGTGATTAATGTCTGTCTTAAGAAAATAGAGCTGATCATAAATCAAATTACATTTAATGAAATAAACCAAAGAAGGGAGACAGCTTCAGGTATATGTTTTAAGCTAAATGACATTCTATTTGTCAAAACAGAAATAAAGGATAGCTTCAAACATTTCATAGAAAAATTGTTCAGATACATTGAAAATCTTCCCCAAAGTAATTAATCCTGAGGTAAGTGGATGCTTTGAGCACAAGTATTCATTAGTCCCACTGGGCAGGTTAATTTGTTTAGATGTTTATAGATTCAAAAACATGTTCTTATTCTCACATCTTTCACAATATATCTTCAAGAGAAAGTCAAAGAAAGTATTTAGAAAGTATTTTCTGATCTATAATTTGCCATAAAATCTCCAGTACTTTGCAAGTGTTCTACAACCAATGGCATTGAAAACTACATGTAGTAGAAATCAAATGTCTTCAATTACATTAATAGACTCATCATGAAAATGTTGCTTTATAATTAATGGCCAAGATGTATAAGAGTTTGATGAGGCCAAATTACTTATTATCAACAATACATAAGTCATGAGATCTAGTATTAATTAAAATCAGATCACTTCAGGAATCTTCTCTCTAAAAAACACACTTAGCTCAGTGATGGGAGCATACTGCTACCACTGGTAAACTTCTGATGGCCGATACTCAGACTTATCAATTTCCCTATCACTACACTACACATACACTAACATCTGATGGGACTTACATGTATTTATATGATTTATGAGTAAGTACATTAATTAAGACATTTAAATTATTTTGGTCAAGTTTAAATTAGAAATTTTTAAACAATAATAGGAAGGCAAAGAGATTCAGAGGAATTTAATTAGTGGTATATCATTCATTTAGTCCTTCACTCGCTTGATAACAGTTTAATATCTGCCATAGGCCAAATTTTGTGCTATATTTATGATTATGTCATATTCACCTCCTACGGGCACTTGGTTCATTTATTCATGATTACAGTTAGGTTGAATCTAGATTATTTTTTTTATTTCATGAGGGCAGAGTGATTTGAAAGGTCAATTTTTAAAATTTCTTCTGATTGCAGTTAATAATTTTGCCAAAGCCAACCTCTACTGTGTGTTAATGATGACTATGAAAGGTATAATCATGTCAAATAAATGATAGTATCTCAAAGGCACAAAAGCCATGTAAAGGTTACATATGGCCACAGAGAAATTGCTTTCCAGGAATAATAGATGTATAATAAGTTGGGCAGGATTTCTATCACATAATTTCCTTAGCTACAATTTAATATTTAATCCAGAAAAGTTCAATCAAATGAAATGAAAGAAACATTTTATATATCCACTCTATACAGTGTATTCTTCTATGTACTATCATGGATATGTGTCATAGCCTGCAAAGTCTTTACTGTCTGTTAATATCAGCATTTGATAAAACCTAACATTTTTGAGAATGAAGCTATATGTCAGGGATTATTCTACGGACTTTACATTGATTACCTTTGAAACCCTACAATAACACTGAAAAACTGGGTGATCTCATCCCTGATTTACAGATGACAATTAGCATTCACTCACTAAGACTCAAATCCAGACTGATTCCAATGCTGACCCTTCTAAGCCTTATAGAGATAGGGGCACAAGGGGTCTATATATAACATAGCATTTAAAAAGCAAGCAACAGGTGGGAAAATGCAAGAGAGCATATGAAGAAGTAACAAAATAAGTAGTAATAATACCTGTGGAAGGAATCAGTAAGGATTAGAATGGTCATAGGAGGCTTCAAGGAAACATTAATGAATGAACAAGTGGTTAGATTATTGATAAATAGTTGGAAAGTCAGTAAAATCTAAGCAGACATGGATCTAAATATGGATTATTTGGGACATGGTAGAGGAAACTTATTGGAAGTTCAAAGGTTGATGCAAATATATTTTGTGAACAGTTTTGCATGGCAAGGTGTAAAAGACTTATTCTTGTAGCTAAATGGAGCCAATGAAGGTTATTAAACAGACAACAGATAGAGTATAATGGGACTAATGCGACGTTATTTTTTGACTTTATGAAAACACAAGATGGGAAGATCAGTTAGAAGACATTTGGAACACTGTAGAAATGTGGTCAGAGGTCAGGCTGAGCACAGACGTGTAAAAGGCAGAGAAATATATCTGTGGAAGGATCAGTGGTACTTGGTGCCTAGAGGTGGGGCAGGAGGGGTGTGAGGTGGTTGAGAATCCATTCATCTAATGTGGCCAAGAGTCCCAAATTTTCCAAAAGGATTCAAAATGTTTTCCCCCTTAAACGGCTGTAACATCCCCCCAGCTACTCCCTCACTGGGTAATCAGTTCCTGTCTCCCGAGGGAATCTGTCTCCCATCACTTTGTCCCACTGTTGGGGAATGTGATAGAGGTGGAGCGGGGGTTCAGAGGATGTATTCTAGGATACTCCTACTCCGTGAAATGGTCTCCTGTGGTTTTGATATGATAGGAAGATTTCCTCTGACTGAAGATGGAATAAAATAAGGGGAGATGGGCTTGCCATAACATTCGCTAAATGTAGGTGACATAAATGTGCATTAAAACTTGTTAAATATTATCTAGAACTATATCCATTTATAGATTCTGTTGTTCAGGTAGTTAGGAATAAAAATAAATGAGACTGCATTTCCTTTTCTTTGCTATCATGGTTATATAGATGTTCAGTGTGATTGAGTTAGAAAGACGTGCTAATGGGAACTGGTTTTGACCCACTGCTTTTTTGGGTCATACCTCAGAGTGCGGTAATAGTTTCCTTTTTTTTTTTTTTTTTAATTTCCTTATCATGACATAGTCTTGTGTTCATCTGTCTCTAGTTTCAAATTCTTTCTCTCTCTCTCTCCAAAAGTGTATGTATGTGCTCATACACACTCACTCCATGGAGGATATTAGTATTATTGAATCTAAAAAGGAGAAGGTACGTGTCCTACAGAGTCCCATTCAGTGTCCACACATTTCTGGAATCAGAAAGTTGATAACAGTTATTACTCATGAGGTGGGCTCAACCTGTGTTGGCTGAGTCCTGACTGTGAGTTAGCCAATTACCGTGAAATGGAGATTGATTGTGAATATTTCAGAAAATTGTGTTAAAAAAGAATGGCGTCACGTCAGGTCATCTTCAATCTTACCTGTAGAAGTGTCGCCCACTGACCAGTTGCGTTGAAGGTATCATCTGGGATTTTGCAGAAGTGCAGACTCTCCAGTCCCTCGGTGAAACTATTGAATCAGAATCTGACTTTGACAAGATCCCTGGTGATTTGTGTGCATATTAAAAACTGAGAAGCATGACATTCCTTAAATTACTTTGATCATCGTTTTTCAGCTTACATTTTCAACATATATGCAAGTGCTGTCTCTAATTTAGTTCATTTCTTAGTCACCCGACACTTCTTAAGGCATTGTAGACTTTTATGACAGATTTTATAACACTATTGCTTGTGGTAAGTCTAAACTATCAGGAAAACAATGCATTAATTGATTTTCTTCACACCCTGAAAGAAAGCTCAAATCACTATGAGAGGGGAGGGAGAGCTAGGTACTTTTTATTACATAAGATTTTCCCAAAGCTTTTATTTGCAAATCCAGATCTTTAGCACAGCACAGTCTCATGCTGATAAAAGTAGAAATTTATCTGACATAACTACTCATTTCAGTGAAGCTGGCCCAGGATATTTCTTTAGAAATGTGTCTCAAAAGTAAAACATTTCATTTAAAAATATTCATGGAACACTTATATTCTTGTGTTGCTAGATGGGTATCGCTTGTGACTAAATTAAGTCTCTGGTAACTACTGGCGGAAAAATACTTAAACATTGCTTGTGACATCACATTAACAATGAATAATTCAGCTGGATTCAATGCAACAAACATTTTTAATTTGAAGCTTTTGTTACATGAAATAAAAATATGTGTCAAGGAAGTCACTGTCAAGTAGCAAACATCAAAAATTATTTGTATCCCTCTATAAAAAACTAGCAGAATTAAGAGGCAATGGGATAAAATATTGGAATATAGCAAATATTTAAGTATACATATGAGTTATGCATATTCTTTTTACATATCTGTTAATATTGCCTATAGAATTATTGTTTAAAGAAATATGTAGGGCACAGAATGGCCATATGCAGAGCACGATTCCGAATCATAATACCCCACATTTTAAAACGGCTGCTGGTAATTTGACCAGTTTATATTTCTTTGGCATCAGCAGCAGTTCTGCTAAGGCAAAGTAAATGTCATAAAATGTTTTGTTTTCCAGCAGCCATTGGCAAATAATTGGCATCTGTTTTCTGTTGTCTAGCTGCAGTTGTGTTTTCTGTAACAGAAACTTCCATTCCTCATCTAATAACTTTTGATTTAGGACCCTCTAGGGACAAAAAAAAAATATAACCCACAAAAACAAACGAACAAAAGAAACAACCAAAAACAAAAGAAAAATCCAGACTTACTTGAGGGTGGGGGGGAAGAGTCCTGAAAACATGTGGGTTTCCTAACATGGTTTGGTTCCTAGTGTATTCCATCATAAGACTGGACTTATCTCTTTCTCCAAAAACAAACAAGAATGGGAAATAAGTAACTCTTCCTTTGTTAAACTTAAAACAATGGAGTTTCTATATTGCAAAGTCGAAGTGATACAAAAGGTCCTTTTAAAAGTTATTTTGTTCTCCTTCACCTTCAACTTTTTAGACAAGAGCCAAATGTGCCAGTTATAACGAAAAGGAAGGGGTAAAACCTCCAGAGTGGAGAAGTTGGGTTTGCCTTGAATTTAAACATATTTAAAAGCGCCGCTAAGTGGGGGATGTGATTATTTGTAGAGCAGGAAAGGCACTTACAAATGCAACTGGAGGAGGCTCTCTGTTTTTAATATTTAAGAGCAGATAAAATGCCACTTTCACTGACTTCAGGCATTCTTCTGGCTGAGGACTAGGCCATTAATAGTCATTAACACTCTTTCAAATGTATTGCCAAAGTGGTAATGAAATCAACACCTTGTAATTTTTATACTGAAGCTCTGCCAAAGCGCATTTGGTCTTGTCACTACATAGGGAAGTGTGATGTGCGTGCTACTTAAGATATCAACATAAACACTGGATAAAAATATAAATCTTTTATGATGTTGGGACACGTTGCTATTTTATTGTAAATCACTATAGATCAATTATTCAAACTTAGGCCATCATTTGCTGAATGAAGGGAAGACAAATCAGTGGTGATATAAACTGGGGTCTATTTTTTTAAATTTTGGGTTGACCATCAATTTAGGTTTTTCAAACAAATCACTAGCTGAAAAGGTATCCTTAGAAATTTGATTCCATGCCATAATCCCACCATTTGTCATTTAGGGAAATGCTTCAAGAAATCAGTTAACACATGGACCATCTTTTTTTCTATATAACAATATAGAACCTAATTCTTTTAATACCATTTATTGTCAAATTGGGTAATATCTAGTGTGTAGAGTGTGCTCTTGGTTTTGGGGGTAGATTCCCGCTGTTCATTGCTTACCTAAAAAACCCAGGGCTCATCTCAACAAGTGCCCTCCTCAGTGCCCATCACCCATTTTCCCCTCTCCCCCTACCATCCACCCTCAGTTTGTTCTCTGTATTTAAGTGTTTCTTACGGTTTGCCTTCCTCCCTCTCTGTTTGTAACTATTGTTTATACCTAATTTAATCTTAAGTGTAGATGGTCTGAAGTTTATTTTCAAGTAAATGGGCAGATTTAGTAGCTGATCTTCCATTGCACCCTTGTTTATAATTAAGTAATGTGAATAGCTTACATTGAATTTTTAAATATAAAATAGTCTTTATGACAGAAGAAAAAGATACATTGACAGATGGATGAAAAAAGAGAAGGAAAGGAGGAAAGAAAGAATTATTAACCAACTTCTTTTAAATTTCAGACTTTCTTTTTCTTCCTGACTCTTCTCCATTATTGAAACATATTTGTAGGATGTAGTCCTACCCTCAAGCTGTAACTAGTGGCAACAAGAAAAATGTTAAAAAGGCAAATAGGGACACCTGTGTCCACCTCTTCTCAGCACAGATCACAGCTGCTTAGTCAGAAATTGCTCTGTAGTATCCTTGATCTACTTAATTCTATTTCTTTCTGAACTCTTCTCTTAGCTTCATTAATGGCACTGGTCCTTCTCCTAGCAACACATGCCTGGGAGACTAAATGTATCTGTGTAGTCCTCAGAAGAAAAGATGTATCTTATTTCTTATTTCTATGTCTTCAGAGATAAATCATGACCCAAAGGGCATTGTGCTTTTTCATAGAGGACCTACATATAAAATAGAAAAGATCGAAGGACTTAAGATAACCATTTTACCTTTATCTGTTGCCCTTTGTAACTATCAGCAATGGGCTCAAGAAAAATGTTTGCTCATTTTATAAGCCATTAAGACTGGGGAACTTTATGTATTCATTCTGTCTTCCTTGGGCTGAAGAGCTTTGTATTTATTCATGTATCCATTCAACAGAACGTAATTACTCAGGTGTTTCTGAGTTCCAAGCAGCACGATATCAATATTAACAAGACATACTCTCTGTCCTGAGAATACCACATTCTAAAGAAAAAGGAAGATATGTCCAAAACAGTAGACTAGAATATTTTGAAATTAAGTAATATGATACATGGTATAAATTAAGTGCATCAGGAACAATAAGACAGCAGTAAAGGCTTTGCTTGACCAAAAGGCATTTAACGGTTCTCCTATTGCCACTCTACAGATCAGTGCTTATGTTGGCAGAGAGAAGCAGACAGGTGTCAGTCACCATTAGAGTGGAGAGCAAACTGGTGAATTGGAGAGCCAGAGCCAATATTTTGAGTTAAGTCCTTGAATAAAGCAAAGCCATATATGCAGAGAACTTGGTAAAGACTCTGAATCACCTGCTATACTTTGAAAATGTTTATAAAGACTCTGATCCATGAAGTCAGCAATTAAGCCAAGGAGGAGTTAAAACTCAGAATCCACAAAATACAGCTTTACAGAATGCCATTTACTCTTCAGTTTTCTACAGGCACACCATATATGTGTATTGAAACTCACTCCATATGCTGACTTCATGGAGAGCCTGCAGTCAGTACTACATAATGAATGTCTTTAGGATTTATCAACATGGAAATCAAGTGTGATTAAATTTTAAAAGTGTTTTAGAACCTATAATAAAATGAACTAATTCCTTTTCAGATGGATTACATAAATAACCATAAAATTAATTACTACTATGTGGCTTGTCAACAATGTTGGAATATCTCCAAGAAAGGATTTTCCTTTAATAGTTTTCAAACCCTTTGTCCTCCTTCCATATGTAGTATTTTTAACCTTTTTTAATAGCATTCATTTTTATATGAACAGTTCCTATTTTGAGAAACTTCTAGCTTTGAGTACCAAAATATCGTCCACCTTTACTCTAAATCTTTTCAGATGAAGATTCCAACCCCATCCCTTTTCACTTGTTTATTTACTGAAGTCATCATACACCAATTTTGTTTTGATTGGAAGGAAAGAAAGGGGTGATACTAAGAAAATGACTAATAAAAGCACTTCAAGGCCTAGTAAGACATGAAGATCATAGAGGATATGCAGGCAGTATTAATATATTTTATAATGTTATAGAATTTTATTGCGTCTCTATTAAATAAAATAGATTTGACCTGATGAGCGCTCAGCGCAAACATTTCTCTTGATTCCTCTCACTTTTGATTTCAAGTATGTGCACTCCGCCTTTGAGTTCTTCCTTTTTTGAGCTTCCTAAGTGAACAAATTTCAAAGAAGAGAAGAGTCCTTCATGGTAATCCTAGAGGATATCTACTTAAGTATGAAAAAGAGAATACAGTAACTCTCACATATTTCCCGTAATTATAACAAATGACTGAAAACTTGAGGATTGGCATAAATATTCTCTTTTCCCAGGCAAAATACTCTTGCATGAATATTGGGCATTTTGTATATTGAAATGTATCTTAGGCAGCTGTCTCTGGCAAGGGAGCATGTATATAATCACCAAGGGTTATGCATATTTCTACTTTTCTAAAACACTGTTTTATGGGTATATTTTTTACTTTGTTTTCATCAAAAGCTATATTTTAATTTCAGAAGCCTATTTTTTAGTGTAATCATGATCTAGAGATTAGTTTCGGTTATAATATTTATTTTCCAACTCATTATTCAAGGGAGTGGTCCATTTAGAAAACACATATCTCTGTGAAAGATAGTATTAAGAATTATCTAAACATGCCCATCGTATATCAGAAATAATGATACATCCAGATATAGAATATAAAAAGTAGCTATTTTTCTACAAGATGTCACCACCAAGACTATCCTAGTATGTTTCCCCATGAGGATCTGTCCCTTCATTTTGTAGTTGACAACAGTAGGAACCAAGGAAGGCTGTAGGGCTCCATGGCCATTTAGCTGCTTAATTGCATGCCAGAAATAAAACATGGCTTACTGTATTCTTTCTCTAGTTACTCTCCTGAAGAATGATGAAGTCTATCTAAAATTACTCACTTCAAAATTTATTTGGTACATTAACATACTCAGGTCATTTATGATTTTTATGTGAAAAATGTTGATGGTCATTAATATTGTAAGCAAAATGTAAAATAGAGGTTGAGGATAATCTACAGTTATAATCTTTATCAAGATTATTAATTTTAAACTCTAGAGTAATTGTTTATCCTCTTATTTAATCAAATTGACATTTGTTAGTATATGTATTTCATTATTGTTGACCCTTAAATAATGCAGTTTTAAACTACATGGTTCTACTTACTTGTGAACTTTTTACAGTACAGTACTTATGATTTTTTAAAACTTTGAGTATAGTTGAAACAGTGCTATGTTAATCTCAGATATTTATCAAGAAAATATATAAAGTGAAACAGATCTATTATAATTTTAATACAATGTTGATTTTTATAGGTCATCTAACTTTGAAAATCCCACATCTTAATGGATTATTTGAGGTTGGTTTTAGTTTTTTGTACAACTAAGTTATTTTTTGTCATAAAATTCAAGGAAATAGCTTATTGTATTAAATCTAACTAACATTGATATTATAATGATAATAATGAATGGCATATAACAATTGAAGATCTATATCATATTTTTGTCCCAGAACAAAATAAAATTTATTTTGTAATCAATCTCACTGTTTTCTTAGAAGTTCTGAAAATTCTACTTATAAGATAGGTATTTTATATTAAAAAATTTACTCTTCACTGGTCATCTTTAAGAAAATTAAGAGGTAAGTTTATATATAAGACTACTAAAAGGTGATACATATATTTGATAAGTAACTTATCTAGAACATATAAATAACAACTGTACTCTTAATAATGATAACAACAATAATAAACCACTCAATAAAAGATGGGCAGAGGACTGGTAGAAATGATATAAGAATGGCCAATGAGTTTATCAAAAAACTCAACAATATCAGTCAACAATACCAGGGAAAAGTGAATTAAAACCACCATCTGATAACTTCATTCAGAGAAAGAGCTAAGAAACAAACAAATAAAAAATGACATTATAAAGTCATGACATTATAAAGTGTTGATGAGGAAAAAGAGAAACTAGAACTCCCATATGTTTCTGCTGAGAGCATAACATGGTATAATCACTTTGGAAGAAAGGCACTTTCTTTAGTGAAGTATACTTCTCATGTTGTGAAATATACACATACCAAAAGACTCAACAGTTCAACTATTTTTTTACCCAAGAGAAAGAGTGAGCCTAGGTTCACTTGTACACCAATTTTCACAACAGTTTTATTCATAATAGTTACAACCTGGAACAACCTTATGTCCATAAATAGGTATATGGATAAACAATGAAAGGATAACTAGCAATAAGAAGAAGTGAACTTTTTACATATGCAGCAGCATGAATACATGTCAAAATTATTGCGTTGCATTAAAGAACATGTGCGAAGAGTATACAAAAACATACATATTCTATAATTTAATTTACACAAACTTCTAGAACAAATTAAGCTGTATTATAGAAACCAAAACTTTTTTTGCCTGAGGCTTCTATATTTTAATAATAAGGACATATCCATTTGTCAAAACTCAACTGATCTATACATTTAAAATCTCCATATTTTATTGCATGTAAATTAAGCCTCAATTAAAAAATACAATGTAATAAAAAGGTGGATCCACGCTATAATTTTGGATTTCGTTTCATTTTGTATGTATTAGGTTTTCACAGTGGCCAATGTACACCTGCAAAAATGACAGCTTTTCTGTCTCATTTAGTGACACTCAAATGTGAAAGCAAGTAACATTCTTGATGCCTGAAAAAGCAATTCTAATGTTAATCAAAATTTTACAAACATGCCAAAATTTATATAGGTATGAAATAGTTTTTACCTTCCACCTTTACTTTGATTTTTTTTCATCTTCTCATTCTGTAAAAACTCTTAAAGAGGAGGAAAAATTTTCCCTTCTTTCCTTCTACGTTCTTTGTCTGATCTATTTAAATCGACATCAGACAGATTAAAAGAAGACATTTTAATTTCTTAAAGTACAGAGGCCTCAGGAAAATATGAGACTCAAAAGCAGACAGGAAATTGAAACATATACCTTTCTTAGCTAACACAAGTAATAGGGGTCTGAGACTTCAAAGAGGAAGACAGTTCACAGGAAGATGAGAACAGCAAGTGTTTACAAACAAGCGTTTGCCCTGTCCTGAAGATAGGTCTCTCAGATGGAACAGTCATCTCTGGTAATAGCTGCCTTCCTGGTATAGGCCAGCTTTCTAAATCATTTTAGGCAGTTGAGAGGCAACTGAAAAACTCCTCCTTAGTCTACTGAGTCTTGATTGTCTTCAACTTAAAATAATCCACATGTCAAAGTGGTACATTTTGTGGTGGAAAATTTTGCTCCCCTTCATAAAACAAAAACACTGAGAAAAAGAAAGTCACAGTGTTTTCTTTCAAATCAGTTAATACCATGTAAGCTTATTATACCATAACAGGTACTATGTATTTAATCATATTCTGGAATAAGATACATGCATTCTCTTCAATAGGGTTACACAGTTAGTGAGGGGGGCAAGCAAATAGAAAATTATAATGAAGAAAGTGATATCATTATATTACAGAAAAGATATGAGTGAAGGGTTTAAAGATGATGCTAGATATTCTAGAGTCACTTACAATGCCTTGCTGACTACTATGAAATGTATTCTGAGGTTTTGGCAAACTATTGATGGGTTCCAATAAGAGACTAAGATGACTGGGTGTGTGTTTAGAAAGATTTCCATTGTCAACATGTGGAATGAAAAGGAATTCACTGATTGACAGCCACAAGCTGACAATGTGGGTATAAGTCCATGCAGGTCTTAGGGATAGATCCAGTTGCTTGAAACTATGATAGTAAGTAGAGTGGGGAGAAAAGAGGGGATATTTGATAATTATTTTTGATGTGATTTGCATATGCCTCAAACACTTCATTTGAAAGAGAGGATACAGATATTATCAGGATTTTTTTGAGGTTGGGGATGACCAAGTATTACTTTATAGATTTAGTTTCTCAGAAAGTATGCAGAAATTTCATTGATCTTACATTTAAAAAAATTTTATATTTCAGTGTTGATGGAAATAAACATATAAAATGAAAGGATCAGGAATTTTGTATAGGAGGAACCCACACCTTGAAAGACAAACAAGATTTTTAAACACACTGTTTCAATTTCATATTTTTATTTAATACTCAATTCAAGGCCTTGGTGAACCCTTTATGAATCTTGAGGGTGAGGAATCATAGGTTGTTAGAAATATGGCCTTTGAGGAAGAGTAAATTAATACTGCTTTTCTATACAGGAAACTTTTTAATATAGTCTTAGTATTTCAGGAATATATCTCTTTAAAGGCAGTCTTAAGTCTACCTAGTTTTATGACCTATAAGATTTTTTTCAGAGAAGTCCCATTACATTTTACATTTTTGAATATTTAAGTGTGGAATTTAGTTTTTCTTTTGCTTTAATATTGCCTTTTCTATATATGTTCAAAAATGATGAACCTTTGGATTCAAGATTTGCTCTTGAATTGTAACAGGCTTCATACTTGTTCTAACACTGGAAATATTGTGAACTAGATATAATGCCTTAATTTTTTTCTTAGGTAGGAAATTCAGTGTTTTGTTCTAGTAATTTATTTAGTAGACTTAAAGAAAACATGTTGAATATCAAGGGATCAACTGATGATCTGTTTCTCAGGATGTACATTTTAGCCTGGACAGTTTCTCTCTATCAGTACTTTAAAACTCAGATCAAATACTACTGTTTTATAACATATTTCCCAAATCTACATAGTGAGTCATTTCTTATTTTTTCTTTGATCACACATAATTCGTTCATGTCTCTGCTAAAATATGTATCCACCTATCCTTTATTTTAGTTGTTAATTTAACAAACTGCTTGAGCATCTACTCTTTGTCAGGCACTATAATAGGCATCAGGTGTCTAATGCTCAGTAAGACACTGCCCCTGCTTTCAGGCAGCTTACCCTCTTATCTATAATATTACTGAAATCTTTCATTGTTTTGAAGAATATTTAGTGAGTGCCCTCTATGCACCACGTTGTTGTACACACTTTATATATGCAAGTAAAGAGAATATTTAAAGGTATTTGTCCTGATGGAGATTACATCCTAGCAGGAAGAGATAGCAAATGATAGTAAACATAATAAATATATAAATCATAATAAGGTAGATGATTTTAAGGGCTATGGAATAAAGAAAAGATAAAACAGGTTTAGTGGATTTGAATACACGTGGGAGGTGGCCAGGATGCGAGGGCAGGATACAGAATTAAATAGAGGGAGAGGGGCCAGCCCCACTGGGACAATATTTGAACAAATACTTGGAAGACATAAGACAGTTGAAAAGTGAAGATCTGTGGAAAGAACATTCTAGGCAGTAGAATAGCTAGTGCAAAGTCCCTACTACAGGAATATGTTGTATGTTAGAATTCCAGCAAGGAAATCCATTTGCCTAGAGGAGAGTGAACAAGGGAATAGTAGAAAAAGAGCCTACCAGCAATGCAAATATTGTAGTCCAATATATATCTGTGGTCCTGCTAGAATCTTTCAAGGTGTCTTGGTATCTGTGATTTCTGTTTCTTGCTTTGGTCAGCAAAGATTCCATGACTTGTGTGTCTTCCTTTTTATTTTCCTTATCCTCAATACAATGTACCTAAATATCCTCTCTAAATAAAGTATGCTTGAATAAGTTTTCAAACCCTTCTGTGGTATGTAATGGAATGTGAAGACAAAGAGTCACCATTCTCAGGGCATACCTTCTGGGTAAATCAGAGAAAACTAGTGGGAAGGAAATTAAATCCACCTGATCCATTTTTAGGGGCACACTAATGATGAAATAGGTATTGGGGCTTAGGCCGAACTTGCTATTTTTGTGGGGGTTTTTTTAGTTCCTTGAGTTTGGAGAAAAGCATGCCACAGAGACCGGTGGCTTTCAATTACTTAGAAGACAAAATAGATACTTGCTTTTTAAAGCCAATGACATTAGAACCTTGCTCTTAGTCTGAGCCAAAAACAACAACAACAAATTTAAAAAATATGATCTGGAAACATAAATAGCATTTTTGCTGTTGTTGGGCTTGAAATAAAGTTTTCAACTGATTATTTGTAATAATGGAGTAATTGGAGGATTATATCCGATATGATAGAGCTTCACTTTCCATGTATCTACCAGAAGACCAGCTAGCAACTGTGCTCATGAGCCAAGTCTCTCCAATTATAACTCATTCCCTCTTATATTTAGCAAAGCAGAAAACATTTTGGAGGAAATCAAACTGACCTTAATTCAAGCTCCAAGTTTGGTTCTGATTGCCATCAGTTTATGCCTAAGGGTTGACCCAGGTTTGTTTTTAACCTTGACTTCATGAGATATACAACTCCCTAACTGTTCCTTTCTCCACATTATATACTGCACTTCCTTCCCAAGTTCCTGATATTTCCACCGAGGGTCACTGTATTTATTCAGTGCCACTAACTGAGGAATAAATTCTTACATGTTGGCTAGGATCGTCACTATTGTTTTGCAAATTAGCCAACTGAAACAAAATAGTGATAATGTGTTATTATGGTAAAGGTTAATATGCTGCTGATTACGTCTAGAGGATACAATTGCAGACACATTATTTAAAAGGCCTATTTTGTTGAGCTAACTGATAAATGAGCAAAACATTTATGTGTATGGTTGTGTTAACATGTGGTGGAGTTTTGAGCCAGGTAGAACTACCTCAGTTTCTTTCTCATACTCCTGTCTGCTCCCTCCCAATGTCAGCTTCGTCCTGAGTTCTGTCCCTTAGATTGTTGCACACCATCTGCCGTTTATCATCCATAGGGTCTCCAGCAAGTTGCTTTACCTCTTTGAGCTTCACTTAACTTATTTATATGGTTTGATAGTGTCCACCTGTTCATTGCTGAGAGGAGAGATTGCTATATAAAGGTTTCTTCTCCATCTGGGGTCATGGGTGATTATTTCCCCACATTCTTGTATTCCATTTATAAAAGGTAAATTTAATTCCTTTTCCCTAGAAACAAAGTCTATTAGTCTTAGTCTTAACCAAAATGATATTTTTATCCTAAGATTGCTATTAGGGATAGCCAAGGCATTACTTGTAAACTGTCCTGTCCTTCTTGGAATTTCTACTTTGTTGTGTTGCACAGCATTCACTAATTTATTCTTTGCAAATGAAATACTGTAATGGAGAGATATCTGTCTGCCAATTGAAGAACACGTTCTTCAACTCCCCCGAAATAATAACTGAACCCTTTATAAATCCCATGTTATAGCTACTAACAAACTGGTTCGACATTTCCCCATTTAAAATTGCCGATGACTCTCACTAAGTGGATGTTTTGAATATGTGATGCCACACAATGTCTTTGCTGATCCAGTTAATTAACAAGCAAAGAATTTAAAATCTATAAATGTAAAGTGTTAAAAGTGAGCATACCTGGCATTGACCACTAGGCATAGCATACAGGAATGAATCTCTACGTGTGTGTGTGTGTGTGTGTGTGTGTGTGTGTGTGTGTGTGTGTATCCAATGAGTTATCAGTAGATGTAACTGTCAATTTGGGTTTTCCATTTTGTGGGAAAATTAGGTATCCTAGGGAAATGCTGGAAGAAAATCTCATGATAAAGCCTTTGATTATCCTTTCTTTGATCCCTAGGGAAGATCATTTCTCTGGTATAATGGATGTTGTGGATGCCTCCCTATCTGGATCTATTCTACCCTTTCCCTTTCCTAAGAGCACCCAGGTTTCCCCTCAGGTTTTCAACTTCACCAAGCAGCCACTACATTTCCGGAGCTGGGCTCAATACCTGAACCCAATCAGCCCATCCACATTCCCTAGAATAGTTATTGGTGTGTGACCTGATCCAGTTAGGGGAATTCTTGAGACTCTTGATTGTTACTGTGAGGAAGAAAAACTATTTTTCTATCTGCAAGGAAAGAATATAAAGCACCAGTCATCCCTGAAAGAGAGCTTAAACCAATATAGGGAACCAACCTTAGAAACAAACAATATGGGGAAGGGCAGAGAAGAGATTGGAACATGAACTAAGTTTCTTATGTTTTCTTGAGCTTCTGGACCAGCCTGTCTTGAAGTACAATAGGGCTCTGGAATTCCGGCTCAAAACCTCTTTAAATTGCCTTGAGATATCTCAGCATGTTTACTGGTACAAAAAGCAAGGTCTGGTGTATATATGGGCTTAGACATGTGTTTAGGGGATGTTGAGGAACTAGGCAGCTGTGCAGTCTGTACAACAAACAGGATCTTCTATGTCTCCCATGATTTAGTAGGGATTGATTGGAAAAATTAAAGTGATTCATCAGGAACTTAAATACTTCCTGGACTGGGAATCACATAGCATGCGTCTCCATAGTTTCCACATAAAAAATAAAAAGGAGCCCTTAGATTATCTTACAGAATTTTCCGAATATGTTACTCTTCACTCAGTCATCATATAATTCTGATGAGCATATGCAACACCAGTAATTATAGTCTTTATTGAAATTTTTCTTATAAAAATAAGCAATGGTTTTGTGGTCCACACTTTCAAGCTGACCTATGCTCTGGATACAGCTGACATGTCTTCATTCATATGGTTTTAGTGTTTTATAACAACAGTGGCAACATCTGGTTTAAGACTTGACCTGGCTCTGATACACTTTCTGTGGAAAGATATAGGAATAATAAGATCTAGACAGTAATTTTAGCATAATAATCACCAATTTTGGGAGGTCTCTGGTGACTTCTCAATAGGTCAGTTTCCTCTAACATTTGTTATTATAGTACTGTGTACCACTGTTTCTGAGCATATGTTTTATATGATTGTGGGAATGATTGGCTAATGCCTATTTTATTAGCCAATTTCTTATCCCCAATAGGTAGAGATCATTGTCTATAAATACTCACTATTGGCTTCCCAAATCGTAGCACAGTGTATGTCATTTAGTATAGAATGGAGAGAGGGAAAACTTATGGTAGAGTGGAAGATAGTCAGGTGATCAGTAATGCCAAGAAGTGAAAGTCAAGTGAGATTCCCTTACAAAAAACTCTGAGTTTCTTTTGTTTGTCGATCATTGCAACAACTAAGAATGTAAGGGGATGTATTTTAATTAACAATCTAGGTGTAATTTGGAGGCAGTATACACATTTTGTTTATCCATTAAATATTTTTAAGGCATAATTTCATCTGCATTCTCTTTTTCTGCTTCATGTGTAAATCACTTCAAATATTACTCCAGATGGTGCAGTCTCAAAGGTTCCATATTTACACACAGCTCAATATTTGCTTCCAAATTGAATGTGAAAGTAGCATTTCAAGCAAAAACCAGTCCTGAAACTGATCAAAGGTGTGAAAGTCCTTAATCTTAGAGACTACCAGACCCTTGCTGTGGTTCTTTCAGGATGAAAAAGGCCCCCAATTCTATGTACGATTCATCCATCCTATGGAGGTATTCAGGTAGTCTCCCTCTCCCCATTTTACCAATTTCCCTCTTTCCCCTTTCTCTCTCCCTCCTAGCAAGATTCAAAATGAGATCATGGGTTATTTGAAAAGTTTTCTCATGCTAACCCTTTATTTAGTACACTCAACCATCAATCATACACATAAAAAGGGAAATGGGGGAGAGAGGAAAGAAGAATATGAAATGAGTTTTGGAATCTTACAATTACTTCTTCTTTCTGTCTTGCCAGTTGCAGCTAAGTGGATGCAACTGGAGGGCATTATGCTAAGTGTAATAAGTCAGTCAGAGAAAGACAGATATATGTTTTCAATCGTATGTGGAACTTGAGAAACTTAACAGGAGACCACAGGGGAAGGGAAAGGGAAAATAGTTACAGAGAGGGAGAGAGACAAAACATAAGAGGCTCTTAAATACAGAGAACAAACTAAGGGTTGATGAGGTTCACAGAGGGGAGGGGAAAATGGGTGATGAGCATTTAGGAAGGCAGTTGTTGGGATGAGCATGTAAGCTATGAATCACAGGAATCTACCTGCAAAACCCAGAGCACACTGTATGCACTCTATGTTTGCCAACTTGACAATAAGTTATATTATGAATAAATAGATAAGTAAATTAAGTTAAATTAAAATATTCTCATCATGATGACTATCGCCAATTACAAGCAGTGCTCAAGAAACGTAATTTCCATTCAGTGTACATAATAATACTGGACACAAGAAGTCTGCTTTTTTATTTGGGGCACTAAACACTGTTTTCTAGAACCTTCTCATACACCGTGCTGCTTCTTAGGCATTTGGGAAGTCCACAGAGTTTGCTTTAAAAAGAAAACAAACCGTTGCCCAGTCTTTATGCCTTTATGCCAAATTCTCTTGCTGCTACTATATATCTCTCAATGCAGATTATAGCTGCACTGCATTATTGGAAGTTTAACTCTAAAATAGACTTTTGGTCCACATTTCAGCTTACCTAAGAACATTACTCTTATGTGAAGATTCTCAGCTCAGATTTTTGATTTTTGTTTGAAATGCTGCTTTTACATGTAATTCAAGTGGTTAACCTATTTTTATTTATTGGTATATTTCATAGGTTTTCTCTTTACACTGTTAGATATTTTCATATTGAATTTTATTCTTCTTTGTTGCATCTTCTTTTTCTTTGTTTTAATTTAAACTGGAAGAAATAGAGACTTCTTTTCTTCCAATAATGGAGGAACTTTATTAACATGAGATAAGACAATCTGATGTACCAAAGCATGGGAACTATAAGAAAGAGGGGTCCTGCAGATGGTTATCTGCATGCAAAGCATTCTCAGAATCAGAATTTTTGTGACCCTTCACTTTAGGTTTCCAGTACCTATAGCATTAAATAAAAAGATACTTCCCGCTTACCTGCCATGGCTCCATAATAATCTCTTTATGTGCCAATGTGCCTATTTCTGCTTCTCTTTTCATTATCTAAATAATACTTCCTTTATTCCTGAAATAGACTTTCTTGTTTTTTTTTTCCTTTTTAGAGAGAGAGATGAGATGGGAAGGGCAAGAGGGGGGCAGAGAGAGAGAGAATATTAAGCAGTCTTCATGTTGAGCACAGAGCTGGGGGCAGACCTGATCCCACAACCTTGGGATGATGACTGGAACCAAAATCAAGAGTTAGATACCCAACTTACTGAGCCACTCAGGCACCCGTAGACATTCTGATTGACTCAGCTAATTACTGTACTCAAATTTTTTTTTCTTCTTTCCAAATCATGGGTAACTTTCCTGCCTGTGGTTTGACTTCTTTTGTGCCAAGTCTTCATTCTTTATCCAAAGTGCATAAGAACATCAAGGTTACATGACTCCTTTATGTTAATCTCTCAGAGAAGGTAGTAAAAAAAGGATTGTTTTCCTTGTTTTTCTTGGACTGAAATTAAGTATGACTGAAGTTACATATCTAGTGTAACTGTCTTTATCTTTTGGCATTTAAACAGTTATATTTATATACACAATTGCCATGTGAAATAATCTAATTAACAAATGAAAGCTCACAAAGATATATATTCTGATTTAAGTTATAGGCTCAATGACTATAACTCAAACTATTATTGACTTTAAAAAGATGGAAGTTTATATTCTTCTTAAGTAAAATCTAATTTGCTAGTGTGTCTCTCTCTTTATCTTCCTACTTCATTTTCTCACTTTTCTTATTGTAAAGTATGTTCCTTAATCATGGCCAATGTTAAGTGAAAATTCTGTGTTGAGAATGTGATATTGTTAAGTCCAGGAATGACAGTATTTGCAAGGCAGGGACATAATAAAAAATAACAAAAGTCAGGGAGCCTGAGTGTCACAATTGGTTAGGCATCCTACTTGAGCTCAGGTCATGGTCTCACAGTTTCTGCATTTGAGCCCAATGTTGGACTCTTTGCTGACAACTCAGAGCCTGGAGCCTGCTTCAGATTCTGTATCTCCCAGTCGGTGGCAAGATGGCGGAGAAGTAGCAAGTTCTGTACTTCTTGCCTGCATCTTTCAAACAAAGAAAGGTGGAAGCCAAAAGTTTCTGAACCATAAGAGTCTTGGGAGGAAAAGAGACAGAGTCCACTAAAAAGACAGCCTCATAGGGTTACCTCAAGAACCAAGCCGAAGTACACAAGGTAGAGAGTTCCAAATATCACTACAAGTAGGGAAATAAAATAACCAAAGTCTCAACAAGAAAGATCAAGAGACACCATTAAAAGAACATTTCCTGAATGGATAGGCCCTGGACAGTCAATGAGCCTCCTTTAATATAGCAGTACTCGCAGGTGCAGAGCTCATAACAAGCTTTTAAAACTGACAAGAGACAGAAAGCTAGCCAAAATGATGAAATGGAAGAACTCTCCTTTAAAGAAATTCCAGGAAGAAGTGATAGCTAAAGAATTGGTCAAAATAGATACAAGCAATATAGCTGAACAAAAATTTAGAACAGTAGTCATAAAATTAATCACTGGGCTTGAAAAAGGCATGAAGACATCAGAGAAGCTATTTCTAAAAAGACTATGGACCTTAAAAATAGTTGTGAAAATTGAAAAATGCTATAAATGAGGTGCATAATAAAACGGAGGCAGCCACTACACAGACTGAAGAGGCAGAGAGTTGGATAGGTGAATTAGAAGACACAATTATAGAAAAAGAGGAAGTCAAGAAAAGATAAATTGATCCAGGAGCACGAAAGGAGAATTTGAGAACTGAGTGGTTCAATCAAATGGAATAATATTCTTATCATAGGAATTCCAGAAGAAGAAGAGAGAGAAAGGTACTGAAGGGGAACGTGAGCAAATTACAGCTGAGAACTTTCCCAGTCTGGGGAAGGAAACAGCCATTGAAATCCAAGAGGCACAGAGAACTCCCTTCAGATGTAACCTGAATCGATTTTCTGTATGACATATCATAGTGAAACTGGCAAAATATAAGGATAAAGAGAGAATTCTGAAAGCAGCTAGGGATAAAAGGGCCCTAACATACAAAGGGAGATCTATCAGGATGGTTGTAGACCTATCTAGTGAAGCTTGGCAGGCCAGAAAGGAATGGCAGGAAATCTTCAGTGTGATGAACAGAATAAATATGAAGCCAAGAATCCTTTGTCCAACAAGCCTGCCATTCATAATAGAAGGAGAGATAAAGAGTTTCCAAAACAAACAAAAATTGAAAGAATTCATCACCACTAAACCAGCCCTACAGATTCTATACCTCCTTTTCTTTCAAGCTTCTTTCTTACTATCTCTCTCTCTCTTTCAAAAATGAACAAACATAAGACATTCTATTTTTTTAATTAACAGAAGTCAAATCCATAGTAATCACCTATTATCAGTAGGGCAAATATGATATTATACTTCTATTAAGTAGTAGTACTATACCAAGAGATAATGACTAATACATATATTCTGAAAATATATGGGCTTTTTGAAATTTTATGCAGAAATTCGAATATCTATATCTTGTTTTTAATTTCAATAGAGTTTATGGTTAAAAAATCATGCTCCATGTTATATTTCTTTAGTTATCAATATTATGGATGATTCCATATTTATTAATTCCTTCCTGTGTAAAAGGAGATTAGTACTCTTTACTTCCTCCCACCTCTCTTCACACTTTCCACTTTTTGTTGATATTATTGTATTCTGAATTCATGTTATAATTTTTTAAAATTATGTGTCTTTTTTTGATTTATCAAAAAGAGAAAAACGATTCTGGAAAAAGGCAGCTCATCTAGTGTATCTTCTACACTCCTATATTTGATTGTTCACAAGTCTTGAACTAGAGGGATCTGGTCAACAACCTGACATGTTGATCACTGTAGAAACCTCTGGTAGGGGTATGGAGGCTGTAGGGTTTTGCCCTTTATCAAAGGTCTAAAGATACAGCAGTCTAAGAGAAGCTCCAATGTTAGGTTCTGAATATAGTACTAGAAGAGCTAGGTTCTCAAATATTTGAGGACCACCAAATCCACATAGCTCTCTGTCTCTCTCACACACATGACTCACACATTGGATGTTTATTGGCCCTACATGTAAATGTGTAGGCTTCCAATAACTTAAGAGATGGAGTTGGAGCTGAATTTATGTGCTGAAACTCCCTATTCTTGAGACAAGAATGGTAGAAGGAACTTAGGTAATGGACCAGTTTTTTCCAGTTAGGATAGGCTGTGGGTTAAAGAAGATTGGTCATTGCCAAAGGGACAGGTGATCCATCTCCTTCTATTATTTGAGAGATAACTGCATGAAAGACATTTTGGATTAGCAGAACGTGACTTTAGAAGCTAACAATGACATTAAAAGTAACAACATTTAACAATACAATTAAGGAGGTAAATAGCATGAGAGGAAGACAAGCCAACAGAGAGAGCTTACTGGAGGAGATACAGAAGAAAACTTGGACAGACAATAAGTGATCTTAACCACTAAGAAAAACATAAAACCATTATTATTGGCCTAAATACTATAATTATTGAATTAAAAAGATATTAAACAAATGAAATGGAAAAATGTTCACTAAAGAGAGAAGAGTGAAATTAGTTGTGTGGAAAGATATGAATAGAAGAAATATCTCAAAGCGTATAAAGCATTTAGACCTTGGAGTCGACGGAAATAATTAATAAGAGAGTATTTTAACAAAAGAGAAATCCAAAATAACGTTGTACCTCTGCTTCTTTACCAATAAAATGAGGATCATAATAGTATCTCACAGGACTATTATAAACAACTAATAGAGTCAATATCTGTAAAGTGCTTAATACAATTCTTAGCATAGAGTAAATGCTATGTAAGTGTTTTCCAAGTAAATACATAAAACAGAAATAATGACTAAATCCAAACTTTGGTTATTTGAAAGGACTAATAAAATAGAAAAATAATTCATTTTTAAAACATTTTTTCTCATTGCCATGTAGTTTTCCATGGTATATATAAACCACATCTTCTTGATCTATTCATCATTTGATGGACATTTAGGCTCTTTCCATGATTTGGCTATTGTTGAAAGTGCTGCTATGAACATACATGTGCCCCTATGCATCAGCATTCCTATATCTTTTGGATAGGAATGAAATCTGGCCATTTATAGCAATGTGGATGGAACTTGAGGATGTTATGCTAAGAGAAATAAGTCAGGCAGAGAAGAACAGATACCATATGTTTTCACTTATAAGTGGAGCAGGAGAAACTTAACAGAGGACCATGGGAGGTGGGTAAGGGGAAAAATAGTTGGGGAGAGGGAGGGAGGCAAACCATGAGAGACTCTTGAATACTGAGAACAAATTGAGGGCTGAGGAGGTGGGGAAAAAAAGAAGGGAGGTGGTGGTAATGGAGGAGGGCACTTGTTGAGATGAGCACTGGGTGTTATATGGAAACCAACTTGACAATAAACTATAAAAGAAAATGAAATAAAGGGACAGATATCTAAAAACACATTTAAAAATGTTTTATTTATTTTTGAGTGAGAGACAGAGAGAGAACAAGCAGAGTTAGAGCAGAGAGAGAGGGAGACAGAATCTGATGCAGGTTCCAGGTTCTGACCTGTCAGCACAGAGACCAAGGCAGGACTCAAACTCATGAACTGTGAGATCATGACCTGAGCCAAGGTGAGCCACTTAACCAACTGAGCCACCCAGGAGCCCTGAAAAGCACTTCTTTATGATGGTTTTAAAAAGAGAGAGGACACAATTTGACAATAAAATATTATGGAAAAAATGCATAAAAAAATAAATAAAAAATAAAAAGAGAGAGGACAAAGAAAATTTTGGAATGCAAAAGCAAACACCTCAATACAGAGGAACTCAAGGCATTCATACTTGAACATTGGTGGCAAACCTGTGGCAATTTGAAAATAATGATAAATATATTATTTTCCATTTAAATTTAAATTGTCAATATTGATATATAACAAGAAGTTAAAAACCTGAATGGGTCTATTACCACAGTAGAAATTGGTGAAGGGCCCCAAAATGAGATGGATTTCCAGTTAAATTCTATTTAAGCTTAAAAGACACATAATTTCAAAATTATTGTAGTTTTTTCAGAACAAAACTGAAAAGCTTTCTAATTATTTTTTAAAAAAGGCCATGTAATTTCAAGATCAGGACCTGATTTTAAATAGAATAAAACAGAAAATACAGACAATCTCATGTTTTTGTTTTGGGTTTTTATAACATTTTTATTGAGCCCCCAAAATAAAATTTTTATTTGAAAATGTAATCCACATCAGAATAATGGATAAGATGTGTTATATATTTTTATTCTCTATGAGTCTTGAAATACTGTGTCTTCTGTAGTTGCAGGATATTTCAATTCATAACTCCAACTTGATCAGATATACTTGACATTTGTGAGAGAAGAATAGCTTAGCTACATTGACCAAACACACCTGAAAATACTCCAATAACCAAGCCAAGGATCAGATTTTAAAATTTAATTTATACTAGTTTTACATGAATCAAATTTAAAAAAAATCCCATCCTGTTTAATTTTGAATAGTATCCCATTATACAGATTGATTACCATTTGTACATGCATTCATCCTTTGAAGGACATTGGTATCCAACCCAGTTTCTGATTATTATGTTTATGAATATAGTTTCTATGTGCAAATGCATTTGCCATTTTTTTAATACAAGTTTTTATTTCTCTTGACTAAATTATCTCCAAGTACAATATTTAAAATAATGGGTCAATGAGTTCTCTTTTGTGATGGGTGAGCCTAAGTCAAAATCAAGATACTAGAGTTATATAATTATTAAGTAACTTGCCTAAGGTACCTCAGCTAGTTGACGCCTACTAATAATGTCAATAATAGTTAACTATGAAAATGATATCATTAAAGAGCTAAGTTTTAGTGAAATTGTTATAATTGCTGTATGTTTTATTTCTTAGAAGAAGTTAAAAAATTGTTACAGATGGTATAATTTTACCTTTAGATATTTTAATATGAGAGAAAATAGGAACTATGGTGTGAGAAATGAAGCCAATTTGGAGATTAGATAAGTAATGAAATGTTTGCTTTTGATAGAGATGAGTAAATGAGAAGAAGAAGAAAGAGGAACAGACTTCTTAGATTTGGGCTTGAATAAAACTAGGTAGTATACTCATGATGTATTCTCAGTGAAAGTGATAGAGGAAGAAAGTACACAAGAAAAGGTTTCCCAAAAAGTCAAGGGCTAGACTAAAGAGAAGCAGAAGTGGCAGTATTATCACTGTGAAAGATGAATGTAGTGGCACTCTAATTTATTTAGTATGCAGGATTTCAACCTTAATTAGGATTCCTTTGTCACATCATTCATCAAATATACTTGAAGAAATGGAAATTAGCCTCAAAGTTTCTGTCGCCTCAGGCATGCTTTTAATACTTTTACTCATTTCAGTGTATTGTGAAGTACAGTGAGTTGACTTGGAAATGTTGTAGTTGAAACAAGTAACATCCAAATGAAGAAATCACACATTATAAGCAATTCTGGCAAAGATATATAAAAAAAAATTAGCTATTAAACAGTTACTAACTTGCATTTCTTTCATCCAGTGCTAAGAACAGCAAGTTTTGTTCCAAAAATTCTGCTCTTGCCAGTCTATGATTTGATTTGCAAAGGTCTTGTTATTTTTTTATTTTTTACATTTATTTATTTTTGAGAGAGAGAGACAGAGTGTGAACAGGGGAGGGGCAGAGAGAGAAAGAGACACAGAATCCAAAGCAGGCTCCAGGCTCTGAGCTAACTGTCAGCACAGAGCAGGACGTGGGGCTAGAACCCACAAACTGTGAGATCATGACCTGAGCTGAAGTTGGAGGCTCAACCAACTGAGCCACCCAGGTGCCCCTGCAAAGGTCTTTTTCAAAAAATTACTTTAAGAAAGATTCTTGCCTATGATAGCCCACAACATTTGTTTGGCAAACATGACAATATTTTTAAAGGAATTTGTACATATATGACTATAATTTACCAAGATGGGTATAGAAGATGTATAAAAGATGGGATTATTAATTCAGTAGGCATATTTACCATGTGCAGAACTCCTTCATTCACTAAAAAAAATCCTTTTCCAAGTTTTCCTCTAGCAACATTTCACCTATGCCTCAATATGGTGCCCTTACTTTATTCTTACCTACATGCAATGCCTTCTTTGATAATATCAGCCAGATGGAATGGATTACTATCTCCACTGAGTACCTGTTGCTCTCGGCACACACATCTTGTGTGAATCATTCATGTGGATGTCTGATACATACATACATGCATACATGTATGTCTCCATACAGAATATGAACAGTAAAAAGGCAGGAACAGTGCTATATATATTTGAATTTCTCAAAACAAGAACTTTACAGACACTTAATTTATTGGTCATCTTTGATTTCACAAATAAATAAGTGAATAAATAAATAAATATTATTAAATATTAATAATATTAAAACAATATTAAATATTAATCAATATTTGATACAGTAAGACAGTGCTTGGTTTATCGGGTGGTTGTAAAATCAAGTGATTTCGAAAGACTTTTTAAAGTGATGGGGTGCCTGGATGGCTCATTCAGCAAAGCGTCCAACTTCGGCTTAGGTCATGATCTCATGGTTCGTGGGTTTGAGCCCCGCGTCAAGCTCTGTGCTGAAAGGCTCAGAGTCTGGAGCCTGTCTTTGGATTCTGTGTCTTCCTCTCTCTCGGACCCTCCCCTGCTCATGTTGTTGTCTCTCTCTCTCTCTCTCTCTCTCTCTCAAAAATAAATAATAAAAAGACATGAAAAAATTTTTAAGAAGTGGTATAGAATGGGGCATTCATTGTTGGGCTCAGTGTGGTTCCACTTAAATTTATATTCTATTAGTAAATTTAATTCAATGGCCATATTGCTATTAAGCACCAGGCTTAGAAACTCATTTGAGTCCCTCTTTGACTGCTCATCAGCTACAGTGTGACCCTGGCCACTTTCTTAAAGTTCTCTGGTTTTGGTTTCCTCATTGAAGAAAAGGGAATAATAACATGATGTATTTCATTGGGCTATTTGTTTAAATTAAATGAAATTAAAAAGTACATTGCTAAATGAATGTTAGTTACAAAGCAAGTCCTCAGTAATTATTAGTTGTTACTATTATTGACATTATTTGACATATTTATAAAGACAACTAATTCTGCTAGGTAGATTGCCCCCTTTTCATCTATATATTAAAATAGATTCCTAATGCTTCAATTATAAAGGTTTTTTTGTAGCATGTTAGGAACCATTATGGACTGCCTTTCACTAGTGAATTCTTGCATTTTATCCCAAGTTATGAACACAATCACAAAGATAAAGAATTACATTAGTTTTTTTAAGGGTGCTCTATGAGTCTATACGGTAGTTTCCAAAATAAAGTAAAAGCTCCCTGTATATGAGTCTGTGGTTGGAAAAAGCTTTGCGGGACTCTTAAACCAGTGTTAAGTGTTGGCTTAAGAAACCCTGAGAATATTCTCACTCCTTGGAGAATATTCTCTGCGTCTTATACTTCAGAGCTGTCAGTCAGTATTTTTGATCATTAGCCATCTGTGATTATTTTAATTTTTGTCAGCAGGAGAAGGAACTCTTTTCCACCCAGGAGCTCTGTTATTACAATATAATTTATATGTAAAGAGCTCATTTCATCAGTGAGAAAAACTTTTACACAGCGTTTTTTTTTTTTTTAGGCTTAAAAGAAACTCACGGATAGCTTGTTTTTCTTTTCTTTCCTCAACTCTTTGCCCGTTTCTCTATCATATTTCTCATGGCGTCTCTCCATACACAAGGTCTCTAAGCATCTAGTTAACAGTTTAAGAGAGGAAAATTTTAAGCTGGTTTCCACGTTTTAAATATAGAGCATCATGTTTATTGTAGCTGATATTTTAAAACTCAATACTCATACAGAAAAATATTTTACTTTGCAGTGATGTTTAATATTGAAGAGGAAACTTCTAGTTGAGATTTCCTTATTAACAGTGTATTAAAAAGGCATGATGACATTTTAGTTATAATTATATAATAAGGGCAAGCTTTGAGGGAGGCAAAAAAAAATTGAGAATAAGAAAGTTGGCCTTTTCTATGTGTGACCATGAGTTAGGATTTGGAGTCATGGAATCACACTCACCTCATCTCACTTCTGCTTCTGATTTCAGGGTGACCTTCAGCAAGTCAAAAACCCCTCAATCACTTTGCCTATAATGTGGGATAATAATGTTTAACTGAATATGATTATTGCAAAGATTAATGAGTTATTGCTCATAAAATGTGATCCATGTATTAGAAATCTCTGCATGAAGGGTGGACTGAATCCCCGGGTCATTATTGCAGCGTAGTTTTGTGAAGTGAAGTGAATTATTGATCAACTACACAAAATGTTAGGTCTTGAACTTTATGAAGCAAGTTTCAAATCCCAGGATAGGTGCCACTAGAAATGAGTGCTTTCAAGGTCCCATGCCATTTCTTGCAGAACAAAAACAATAGCTTGTTGTTTTCTTTAATGGTAAAAGGGTACATTATATGCTGAGCAGGGTTTTTACTCCTAAGGAAATTACTGATGATTGGAGGCCCCTCATAAATATATATATATATATATTTAACTTTTCAATTTAATTTCTCCTTTCCTATTTCATAACCCTGACTGTATTTCTTTACTTGTCTCTCTCTGCTTTCTTTAAAAACATGACCTTGGAGTGCTTACTCACATAACTTAAGTGGAGGAAGCAAAAGATCTATGTTTGCCAGGATGAAAACTGCAGTGACAGCAAGACAACCTAGTATTTCCTCTGTCTGGGCACTTGGGTGCCTAGTTTGAAAAAATAACTGAAATGTGACATTGTATGTCCATTCAGACAATTTTTTACTAAGAAGTTTTGAAACAATGCCAGAAACAAAAGTAAAAATTTCCTTGACAGTCATTTGTTTTTATCTAGGAGTGAAGAATGGGGAGGACAGTGTATGAACACACACACACACACACACACACACACACACACACACACACACACACACACTGGAGGTACAGGGAAGGCTACTTACCTTCTGAGAAATACAGGGAAGGTAACTTACTGACCAAATAACCCTGTGTCACTAGGTCTGGTCCCACTGAAAACTAACCTAATCTGTATCCAATTGAACATCTAATCTTAAGTCCTTTTGCCCTAAATAACCCAGAGCATCTTCCCATAGAAGCCTTGACATTAGTCATATTCTCTAGAAATGTCAAGAGTAATGACAAATAATTGCCACATATACCTTCATGAACCTTGCCTTTTAGATGTAGTTTCTTAATTTAAAAAAGCTTCAAAGCATAGAGCTTTCTGGTGCAGAGTGTTTCTGTATACCAATCAACTTCTGAAAAAAGAAAGATGGAATGGGATCAGCATTCTTGTAGAGCTAATTTCCCCCATTAGTAAAACTAAAAGAATTACTGTTTAGATTTTCAAAAACAAACAAACTGTGATTTCCACACTGGAGCTGTTGAAAGATTGAAAGTTTTGCTTACTCTTACCTGAGGTTTCATGGCCCTGTCTCAGGCTGCTAAAATCATGTGACTGCCGTATATTGTCTAGCCATAGAGACCGGAAACAGTGGGATTCATCATTGTCTCGTTGCAACCTGGGCTCATGGCCTCAAAAACGATTCCACCCACAAGTAGTCAGAATCATAACAACTCAGTTAAATCTGCCCTCCTAGTGGAGGTAAGAGACAATCAGGTCAAATATCAAATAAACTATAATTAAGCTTTGGAAAATTTAAAACACAAATGAGTTAATGATTTTATTTCTATGCAAATAACAAATCTTTGGGACAGATCACATGCATTTTTTACTTCCATATTGCCAAACTTTGATTTGATTGGTTCTATATTTATCCCCATGTGGCAGCTGGAGCACTCACTTTAGAGGGAAACTTTCCTAATTCCAGTCTATCAAGGAAAATCTGCAAGTTAAAAACTCACTTTTATCAGCAGGCATTCAGAGAATGGCAGGTGGCAAATAAAGCTCTTAGTGGATTTATTCTAATTGCATTTTCTTTTACCTTCATAATTTAAAAAGTTGTAAGAAAATAGAGAGGCCAACTTCCTGTGATTTTGACAGTTGTGTTTACTCCATTCTCTAATAAATACTGTTCAAAGTTTTCACGGATTCTAAGAAGGAACCTAGACAGAATCCCCAGTGTCAATTTGTACAATGAGTATAGAACAAACAAGTAGGAATGATTGGATGCATTACATATATAAATGTATTGACTAATTTTATTATAAATTATTTTTCTTCCTTTCCCTAATTTTATTTATTTTCACAGTTTTCTTTACTGATTCATTACTTTCTATTGAAGACAGAAGAGTCAAACACAAAATAATAAAACATAAATTTTAAATAAAAGAATGAAAAATTAAGATAAGCCAAGCTTAAATCTAATGCAACAATAATTAGATTAACGTCATCTTCTTTTTAAAACAAAATCTATTTTATTATAAAGCAAACCCCCCTAAATCTCAATTTAAACTTATTCTGAGTTCTATATTATATATCTGAAAGGAATTAATTGTCATATATTAATTGGTTAAAAGAATATCTAAGTATTTCTGAGAAATCAGTTTCTTTAATAGTTTGTCAAAGTGGTTTCCATATAACACCCAGTGCTCTTCCCCACAAGTGCCCCCACTCTATGATCACCACCTCCCTTCCCTCTCCCCCTCCCCCTTCAACCCTCAGTTCATTTTCAGTATTCAATAGTCTCTCAAGTTTTGCATCCCTCTCTCTCCCCAGCTCTCTTTCCACTTCCCCTCCCCCTGGTCCTCTATTAGGTTTCTCCTGTTCTCCTGTTAGACCTATGAGTGCAAACATATGGTATCTGTCCTTCTCCAGCTGACTTATTTTGCTTAGCATGACTTCCTCAAGGTCCATCCACTTTGCTACAAATGACCATATTTCATTCTTTTTTATTGCCATGTAATACTCCAGTGTGTGTGTGTGTGTGTGTGTGTGTGTGTGTGTGTGTGTGTACCACATCTTCTTGATCCATTCGTCAGGTGATGGACATTTATGCTCTTTCCATGTTT
>NC_043701.1:88649502-88651188 GCF_006229205.1 Suricata suricatta
GATAGTTTTTTGAGGAATCTCCATACTGTTTTCCAGAGCAGCTGCACCAGTTTACATTCCCACCAACAGCATAGGAGGGTGCCCATTTCTCCACATCCTCGCCAGCATCTATAGTCTCTTGTTTTGTTCATTTTAGCTAAAATGAGATATCAGTTTTAATGTAAGACAAGAATAGTTGTCTAACAATTTCTTCCTTTTTTTAACTTTTTAAAATGTTTTATTTGTTTTTGAGAGAGAGAGAGAGAAACAGAATGAGTAGGGGAGGGTCAGAGAAAGAGGGAGACCCAGAATACAAAGACAGGCTCCAGGCTCTGAGCTAGCTGTTAGCACTAAACCCAATGCGGGGCTTGAACCCATGAAGTGTGAGATCATGACCTGAGCCAATGCTGGACCCTCAACTGACTGAGCCACCCAGGCGCCCCAATTTCTTCCTTTTTAAACAATTGAAGAAAAGAAACTTGAAGTCTTACGTTGGTGACAAACTTTATGAATGACTATCCAGTGAATGTAGTTCCCATTAACTTTTTTTTAAAGCAAGTAAGTGTATATTGTGTAGTCAGAAATATGTAAACACCTATATTTTTCCATTAGATGGAAGAATCAGAAAAATAAGTAACATGATCTTATTTGGGTCAAAGTAAGAAGTAGAAGCCCGGCAAAAATATGTTTCTCCTCTGATCGGTCTACCTACCTCACATGGTATTATTGCTTTATGTATTTAACCTTTTCTCACAACAGAATGTTTTAAATTTGCTTATACTTAGAGTGTTCATTTTTTTAAATCAGTAATCTGTTGGCAGATTTTAAAAGTGTATCCTCTCCTAGTTCTCGTGGAAATTTCTCCAAAATAATACCACTTTTCTCAACCAGTTTTAAAGAAAAATTGTCTCAGTGACGATAAATATGGCATGTTATTGAGATGTATGAAAAAAGTTTCCAAATCTAGCTGAATGAGTTTAAGTTAAGCTTCAAGGAGATTACATTTTTACTGACTTGACAGTATATTTGAAGGTTGACAGAGAGACTCATGAAGAAAATATATAGAAATATAAGTGAGTCTGATGTGTTCTGGGAACTATAAGTAGTTCATTAATTTTAGATTTAGTTCAAGTTACTCTTTTTTGTTTATTAAGTATCTTGAAACCAAACAAAAATGTGTTAGAAAGTTTGTAGGCCACGTTTAATCTAAACAGGTCAGGTAACAGGAACAATCCCTTCATGTTTAGAAATCAGCACTGGTCTTGTATCAGTCAAGTCTCATTGAAGTGATTTAAAATCTGTCTCCTTCAACAAAAGTAACTTTGTTAAATAAATATGCAAGTGACTGTCCTACTGTATCTGGTTTATTTAACTTAGTATAATATCTTCCAGGTTCATCCCTGTTGTGGCTAATGGAAGGGGTTCCTTTTCTAAAAAGAATAATATCCCATTGTATAGATATATGTCACAACCTATTCATCTATTTGTATGCTTATGGACATTTCGGTTGCTTCCATATTTGTTTATAGTGAATAATGCAGCACTGAATATAAGACTGTAGATAGACCACTTTCTTACACCGTACACAAAAATAAGATCAAAATGGCTGAAGGACCTGAATGTGAGACAGGAAACCATCAAAACCCTCGCGGAGAAAGTAGGGAAAAACCTCCTAGACCTCCACCGCAGCAATCTCCTACTTGACAC
>NC_043701.1:88651288-88672478 GCF_006229205.1 Suricata suricatta
TTGCCACTTCAGATAGCTGTGAAATTAGGTGATTAACTAGTTGGTACCTAACCTTCTAATTTCTGTATAAGTCTAATTACATGAAATAGAAGTGGGGGTTTTGATTTTTTACTTTGCTTTTCTGTTTGGAGTATCATTGAAACTACTGTATTGTAAATGACGGAAAATAATTGCATATGTTAAAAAAATAAATTGTATATAAAAAAAGAATAGAATGGAAAATCTAAAATCAGATCCATGCACACTTCAGAAATAAGAAAGAGATTTATTTTAAATACTATTAGGGTAACTGGTTGTTCATATGGGAAAAACTGAAATTGGATCACTATTTTAGGGCCTACACAATACCTAATTTTTGGAAGAAATAACAAATTTTTAAGCTTTTAGAAGAAGATATCATTTTCAATGGCATCAGATCAAGTAAAACACAATGGCGTATTTGATTATATTAATATAGTGACTTACTACCAGAAATTACCATTTGAAAGATTAAAAGACAATCCACTGAATTTTAGAAAATATTAACAAAAACAGATAATGGCCAAATAGTCATAGATATTAAAAAGTCACAATTGAAAAAAGTAATAGTCCAAAAGATAAACTAAATAGACTAATAATGAATTCACAGAGCAGGAAATACAAATGGCTAGGAAACATGTGAAAAGATTTTCAACATCCATGTCCATGAAATCTACTTTTCATTCAAAAATTACAATATTATATTTTGTTGACAATGTAGAATAATAAAGATGCTTATATCCTTTGGGTGAGATGGCAAATTGCTATGTCAAACTTTGAAACTAATTTGCCAATATCAAATAAAATTCAAGATACACCTACTCCATGCCCAGAATTTCCACTTTTAGGTATATAAACTGAATTAAATCTTGCAAATGTGAAAAAAGGTTAACGTAGAAAAACACTACTTACCATACTGTTTCTTAGCAAAAAAATTATAAATAATGTAAATAAATGTATCAAAAATAGAATGCATAAATATAGTGTAGTTGTAAAATTAAAAAAAAAAGTAAGTCTCGATATACCAGCATTATTAAAATATCATTCCAAATATTTTTTTCCTGATTGGTCATCCATTAAATATTTTAGTGACCACTAATTGTGTCCTTTGACCAGAGAGGGTGAGAAACATGAAACACTGTGAGTAGGTGTTGATTGAGACTCTAGGGGAAGTGCTTAATTGGTAAACAAGTGTGATATTCAAGCAGTTACAATGAACTGAATTTTTCTTTCTGTCACTAATTTGCTGTGGCATGTTGGACAATTCACTTTCGCCCATTTTCAATAAATTTGGTTCATATACATAATTCCTAATTTATCTTTGTATCCTAAATAATCTAGTATTCTTCATTCTTAAACATGATGCTTGCTTCAAGAGGGTTAGGTAAGAATGCAAATTTCTATTTAAAATAGCTGTTTTTAGCTTTAAACCAGTATCTCATCAAAGAGAATTTACTGATTGTGACTCTATACCCAGTGTGGCTTCTTTTGTCTCTATCCACATATAAAGCACAAGTAATATAAAATTTGATTTAATATTTTTGGTTACCTAGAGTAATATAGTAGACCTGTGATATTCTGGGTTTCCATATTATTAAGACTGCTTTTCTGCCAATTCAGGGAGGAAAATGATGTGACTATTGAAATCTGATTTTAAAAAATACGGCCATCATCAGAAGACTTTCAGAAGCAAAGCAGAAAGAAAAATAAGCAATTTTCCTTGTGATTCACTTGTTTTCACTATACTGTTTTGTAAAATATAGATTTCCAAGGGGCTCTAGGTTCTGTGTTTTTAAGCAACCCTTATGAAACCAAGAATGTTTTTTGGAAGCTGGAAGTGAAAGTAAAGTATGGCACTCAACTAAATGTATCAACTAAGTCAGCAGGAGAGCAGATGAATGCTAAATGTTAATGAATGATTGATACATGTGTCCAGGCTCTTCTGTTTATATTAATTGATAAAGTTTATTAAAAGTAGATATAATATGATAATAAATTTCAAAAAGAACACTGTGCATATTTCTATCTGTGCCTACCTACCTGGAAACACTACTTTTACTTATAGTTTTAAAATAAATACTATTTTTGATAGACATTCAAGCATCTTACAGAAAAGACGGAGACTGTTTCCTCATATAAACCTAAAGGGAGTTCGAAATAATTTTCTTGCTCTGTAGGAAGATATTCCTTAGGGAAAGCACATTTAATAGAGGAAATGTGTTGATTTCAGTAATCACAGATGTTTATTCCAGTCTATTTATATTTGACTCTACATTTTTTACAACGTATAAATAAATTTCATAAAAATTTGGTGCTAATGAGAGTGTTTGATGCTGATAATCCTGAATACAGTTAGGGAAATTGCATGTGGCTCTTATCCAGGTTTGTTCACACATTTCTACCCGCACGCACTCCATATCAAATGTATAACACCCCTGCTATTCAATTACTTGGCATCTATTGTGCAAAGACTGCCAACCTTACTAAATTATATAGTACTTTGGGAAGGAAGACAAATTTCTATCAAGGAATAGCTTGAGATCTATGTGCTTATAATTTATTACAGACTTGTTTTGTTTCTTTCAAAGGTAAAATGTCTAAGTGGCCAGCCATGGTTACATTCTAAAGTCGATTTGCATCAGATTTCATTTCCTGAAACCTAAAAGAAATTAGCTAAAATTGTATACATCCATTTGAAACCCTGAAATTTCTTAAGCAGCTAGGGAACACTTTTAAGGAAATTTTAAAATGAAAAGTCTGATGTAAATGAGTGTGTATATAGTCATATATAATTATAAGCATTACAAACACAAACACATATAATCTCTTAAAGGCTTACTGGCATAGGACACCATAAAGAAAAACTATTATTTATTGAGGACACACTTAGCAAGACTCTAGGCTATCATTTTTCTAAGCTCTATGTAACCATAAGAATTACCTAAGACATATGTTTAAGCCCAAAATTGTAATTATTACCTAAGACCTAGTGAATCAGACTCTAGGAGTAGATACCTAGAAATCTGTAATTTAGCATTTGGTAGCTTGCTATAGTTGTTTAGAACAGGAGTAACCTGGGATGTGAAATAAATCTGGGAAATTTTCCTACCTTGCTGCATTTGTTTAAAACAAAGTTTTATTGAGCTGAAACCAATAGTCAGATGCTTAACTGCCTTAGCCACCTAGGCGCCCCTAGACTTGCAATTTCTTAATGAATAATGGTGCTTAGAATTACTTGTGCTTACTGGCTATTCATAAATCTATTTTAGAGATTTAAATGCTTTGCCTATTTTTTCCTTGGCCCATTTTTAAATTTTAAATTTAAATTTAATTTTTTAAATTTTAATTTTTAAATTTAAAATTTTGGGGAGTGCCTGGGTGGCTTAGTAGGCTGAGTTTCTGACATTGGCTCAGGTCATGAGCTCACAGTCTGTGGGTTTGAGCCCCGCATCAGGCTCTGTGCTAACAGCTCAGAGCCTGGAACCTGCTTCAGATTCTATGTCTCCCTCTCTCTCTGCCCCTCCCCTTCTCAGTCTCTGACTCTGTCTCTCAAAGTAAAATAAAGACAAAAAATATCTTTTTAATTTTAAAATTTTAAATTCTTACCATTAAGTGGTAACTGTTCTATATATATATGTGTGTGTGTGTGTGTGTGTGTGTGTGTGTGTGTGTATGTATATCCATACTTTATATAAGTTTCCTATCAGATACTCAACTGGCAGATATTTTCTTTAGTTCTATAGAATGTCTTTTCACTTTATTGATGATATTTTTTGAAATGCAATACTTTTTTGTTTTGATAAAGATCAAATTATCTATTCATTTGTCACTCTGCTTTTATTGTTATTTCTAAGAAAATGTTGCCTAATCAAGGTTGATAATGATTTACCCCAATATTTTCTTCTAAGAGTTTTATACTTTTAACTACTCTAATGTTACATCCCTGATTTATTTTGAGTTAATTTTTTTAATGGTGTGAGGTAGGATCCAACTTTATTCTTATACATGAGATTACCCAGTTGTTCAAGTGCTATTTGTTCAAAAGACTATTCTTTCTCTCAATGTATTATCTTGGAATCACTGTCAAACATTATTTAACTATAAATGGAAGTGCTTATTTCTAGAGTTTTACTTCTTTTCCACTGATCTAGATGTCTATTCTTATGCTTATACCACTGTCCTGATTAGTAGGCTATAGTCAGTTTTGAAATAAGAAAGTAGGAGTCCTCCAGTATTGTTCTTCTTGTTCGATATTGTTTGGTTACCCCAGGTGCCTTGCATTGTTATATGAATTTTAGAGTCAGTTTATTCATTTTATAAAATAAGCATCTAGAATTTGGTAGGAATTACAATGCAGCTCTGCATCAGTGTGGCTAGTGTTGCCACTGTGGCAATGTTCAGTGACTCAGTCAGGGAATCTGACTTACTACCTAGCCCCCATTTCATTTACCTCTCTTGACTATTATGTGGTATTTCTGTCTTTACATCTGTTTAAGTGTTTTCTTTGCAGACTCTTCATAAAGATATGAAACACCTTTTGGGCAAAGTGACTTATATTGTACAATATGCATAATCTGTATAACAGAGAGCAAAACTAATTTGTTTTTGTGTCATTCTTTAGCTACTCACGGCAAATCATTTTATATGTTTTATTTTCAATTTTTGTATATGTGAAATGATACTAATAGCACTTAATAAGCTAATGAGATATGTATTCTAGAAATGCAGAATTGGTTTAACATCAAAATTAATAAGTATAATTATCTACATTAACTGAATATAGGAGAAAATTATGTAGAGCATCTTAGTAGGTGCAGAACAAAGTAGTTATTAAAACCAATTTTCTACAAGCAAAGCCTCTGATTAAAGTTGGACTATATGAGAACTTTGATTTAAAGGGTATTTTTAAATGCCATATCATTAACATAATTGGTAGTGAATGATTAAATTCTTTCCTTTGAGACCAAGCAAAAGGCAGCAATGTCTGCTATTATTACTTACATGTAGAATTATAGTGGGGATACTCCCCCTGTGCACTAAGGCAAGAAAACAGAAATAAATGGTAAAATAGTTGGAAAAATAAATGTAATTTGCATCTTTGTATATGACATCATATTTACCTAAAATCCAAGAGTATCAGCAGGCCAAGTGTTTATATTAGGTATATTTGTATTAATTGCTGGTTACAAATGTAGTTTAAAAAAGATCAATTAGATGTCTTTCTACTAGCCACAGAGTGTTACATTAAAAAAATAACATTTGAAGTAATATTTGAGTATATAATACATATGGAAAATTAATAAATTATGCATAAAATATACGGATAAATGTAAAAACTGAGTAAATTTTTAAAGATCCACATAAGTGACTTAATATACTATATAGATTTTAAAAAGTAACATTCAGGGGCACCTGGGTGGCTCAGTCGGTTAAGCGTCCAGCTTCGACTCAGGTCATGATCTCTCCGGTGGGTTTGAGCCCTGCTTCGGGCTCTGTGCTGACAGCTCAGAGACTGTAGTCTGCTTCAGATTCTGTGTCTCCCTCTCTTCTCTCTGCCCTCTCCTGCTCGTGCTGTCTCTCTCTGTCTCTCAAAAATAACTAAAAAACATAAAAAATATTAAAAAAGTAAGATTCAAACATTTTTTTGAACTTGAATGAATTTAATGAATATGTGAAAATTAAAGTTACCAAAAACACCAAACTGCTATTGAAGAAAAGCAAAGTTTAAGGTCCTATTCTAGTTGATACCATGACTTTCATCATTATAAAATTACACTAAGGGTTAGGGCTGGCATTGCCATTTTAAGGAAGCATGGATGTTCTTTGATGAATTAATATTACGTAGACTCCTAAAATAAAATAAATATTAGTGATTTCTTCTCACTTTAATTGTAGTAATGATTGTACAAATCACAGAGAAAAATTTGACAAAGTTAAAATTTACAATCCATTTCTAACCTTTGAGTGAATCAAGTCTTCTAATATATTTTTGGGGTAAAAGATTTTGTGGACTTTTTGTCATGATGGAATGAATATATGGAAACATATGAATATGTTTTCCAGAGTTCTATCAGCTGTTGTTCAGTATATCAGGCTAGGAGTAACCCACCTTGTTATTCACAAATGCTTAGGAATAGTCAACAGTCTTTGGAGTCAGATCAGCCTCATAATATAATTTTGATATTTTCACTTTAATGAAAACCTCTTTAAATCTCTACCTGCCATTTAAAAATAATATGTTCTTTTCCAAATTTTTGAGTATTTTTTTTCTTATTCTACTGCATGTTCTCTAATTGCTCATTAAAATATAATTTGGTGAATCCCCAAGGGAAAGTAAAGTCCAATTTATTTTAGAAAGAAGAGAAAAAAAATTTGCCTTAAAGGACTGTTCTTAAGGAGTTGTCTTCAAATCATTTCTCGTCACGTGCCATAAGAGAAAATGTTCATTTTATAGTATAAACTATTTACTCCCAAGTTTCCCTTTATCTTGTATTCTAAGCAAGCAATAACTTAACAATATTTGTGTTTTTTCTGTTTTTGTTTGTTTTCTCTTAAAAGAGCCCTTCCTTAACAGGCTGGGCAAAAGGCATGTCTACTGGCCTTTTCCAACACACATTAGACTTACTTATTGCTGATGCTTCTTATTGGCTTCTCAGAATAATTTGTTTAGTATAAGTGTATATTTCAGCAGTTATAGAAGGAAAAATTTACAAAAAGATGCTGTTTTGCCATATCTACATGAAGCAGGATGTATAAAAACAGTCCTGCTATAAACATACATCTAAAATGCATATGGTTTCACGCCCTCATAAATAATTGCTACAATCTAGAAAATAAGCCATATCTGACAAGTTAAAATTCACTAATTTGCCTGACTTAGTGGTATTGCACTTTGCACCTTTGTTCCTTTACCAAGGAACCTAAAATGATGTTTATTGTTGTGAAAACACTGTTGAAACTTCACTTGTTTTGAAATATATTCCCTAAAACTGACCTGACTTAAATGATAAAGGTAATCATTGAGTTGATAATTTTTTTTAATATCTGAATAGAAGCATAATGGCTCTAGGCTTTAAAACAGTAAACGGCATAAAATTATTTAGTTGGATTCCATGAGATGACTTGTGTAGCATCAAGAATCTCAGTACACAAGACATACATTCTGTCTCCCGCTCTCCCTTTTTCCTTCTCTTCCTCTTTCTTCTTTATTTCTCTCTTTCCCACCATCCCTTCTTTTCTTTCCCTAACAATCACTCCAAAGAACTAGAGAATATGATTGTTCATGTGACAAAAATAGACATGAAGACATGAATTCCAGCCTAGAAAATGTTTTCCTTTTGTACCCCACAAAAGAGTACCTCAACAACACTGCCAAAAGAGGAATTTGGTGATTTCATGTCATTCCAGTTTGGCTTTAATTTTAATAATCAATTTTATTTGCTAGATGCAAAAATACTAAAACCAAAATGTTTTAAGAAATCATTTTGTAAAAGTCACTCTAATCAGAATGTTCCCAAACAGATACTTCTTTATTAGTAAATTAGTAAATAATTTAAAGAGAATTTCTAGATGCTATATAGGGTTATGTTATGATATTTGGAGTAGAATAGGAAGACTAAAATATCATTAATTTTAATCCACTGACAGTCATTTGAGCTTGAAGATAGTGAGGGTTCCCTTTTATATACATACTATATTTCCCATTAACTTTCAGTGTATTTTATTCTATGTGAGGAGGTACATATAACAGTTTTTACTAGCAGGTTGAAAACTATATAAATATTTCTTACACTGAAAATAATTTTTTCTGATAAAATTAAATTTTGTCTATGCAACGCATCAATAGGAACAAAATTGTGTTGTTTTGTGAATGGTCTTTATTTAGTAGTAGTTTAAGTCAAATATCAGATAAACTTACTCCCTTCCATTCTGTTCCAGTCACTTTTCTATTTAGAGAAAACATCTCAAGCTCATGAGAATTAATATGTTTTTTTGGAAACAAACCCTGATTTTGTAGCATTATTTAGTATATGTCTGATAATTTCATAAAAACAAAAATCTTCCAATTTTAATATTTTTAAATTTATTTCTGAGAGACAGTGCGAGCAGGGGAGGGTCAGAGAGAGAGGGAGACCCAGAATCCGAGGCAGGCTCCAGGCTCTGCCAGCCCAGAGCCCGACGCGGGGCTAGAACCCACAAACCGTGAGACCATGACATGAGCCAAACCTGGATGCTTAACCGACTGACCCACCCAGGCGCCCCTCTTCCGATTTTAAAACTAAAAAGAAAAAATGTGACCTAGTCTTTCTCTAGTTTGAGGGTAGCAAACTTTACTTTTATTGACATAATGTTTTAAATGCCCTGTTTTAGTCTGTATATATTTTTTCCATTTAATGCTTGTTTACTCTTGGTGTTTTATTGCGATTTGTCTAGAGACATTCACATATAGTGCATTTCACTATTTTCAATTATTTCTATATCTTTAGTGACCTAATCTTATCACGTTATTTTGAAATTAAAGAAACTAAAGGCAGAAAGGTTAAATGAAATGTCCAAGGCTGCACAAGTGGTAACAATGGCAGAAAAATACTAGTGGCTCGCTTCCCCACCAGTGCATGCATTGTATACTGGAGGAAGAAAGAGAGCATAGGTGCACAGGTGAGGAGATGAGGGGAAGGGAACAGGAGGATCTTCTCCAAATGTTGCTGCATCACCATAGACTTCCCATTGCCCTTGGCTGATGAACTTCTATCTGCACCATCTCTTTTTACTCTCCTCCAAAAGAAGAAACTAAGTCAAAATTTATGCTAGGACAATATTAGTTATGCTATTTCTAGTTTGGGGAAAAAGAGGGACTCATACTTGAAGTGGCATTTATAAGAACTCTTGACTAACAGAATAATGTTTAAGATTCTTCCCCGTTTTAGTAACCTACTTGAGGAATAGAAAATGAAAAGAGGTAGAGTTTGTGGTTAGTTAGTATAAAAAAGAAAAGCAGTTGACTAAATATACAGTTGTTTTATCCAACAGCAAGAGCCCATCAAAGTCTTATTGTGTTACTCACATGTTAGCCACTAGCCATAAGTGGCTTTTTAATATTTGAAGAATTAAAAGTTTAAAATATTTCATTTAAAGAACCAAGCGTTGAAGGGGGAGGGAGAGGGGGAAGGGAGGTGGTGATAATGGAGGAGGGCACTTGTGGGGAAGAATACTGCGTGTTATATGGAAACCAATTTGACAATAAACTATTTTAAAAAAAGAAAAAATAGACCCGATAAGATGAAAAAAAAAACCAATATCATTGACTATATTCCTTATATTGTACTTTTATTCCTGTGGTTTAAAAATTTTTTTTAAATAAATAAATAAAAATTTAAAATATTAAAGATATTAACATATTAACCACATTTTAAGCATGCAATAGCTACATGTGACTAAAAGATACCGTATTGGAAGGAAGTGAAATGATGGAACATCATCATAATGCAGTATGCATCCAAGTTCCAATGGGCTTTTGATTATTTTATCTTCAGTAGGAGGGACAGAAAAAAAGCTATGGTTAGAAAGACCTTGTTCTATTAGCCATACTCTGCTTTTGTATTTTGTGATACATATGGCTTCTCCTATTTTTTTTAATAGCCAGTGTTCACTTTTGATAATAAGTAACATGTAAACCCAGTTTTCTTTTTCATTTTTATCTTCTTAGTCATCAGTTGAGAATTTGTATGTAATTTACAAATACTGACATTTGTCATGCCAAGGTGGCTCATTTGGTTAAGTGTCCAGCTCTTGGTTTTGGCTCAGGTCATGACCTGGTTTGTGAGTTTGAGCCCCACTTCGAACTCTGAGCTAACAGCACAGAGCCTACTTGGGATTCTCTCTCTCCTTCCTCTCTATGCCCCTACTCTGTTTGCACATGCTCTCTCTCTCTCTCTCTCTCAAAATAAGTAAATAGATTTATGAAAAATATTGTTTTAAATTTAAAATATTGACGCTTGTTTTACTGAGATGTGCCTTAGTTTGGGTTGAAGTTTTGTCTTTTGGCTTGGCCAACATGAATTTAATTACAAAATTCCCTCTTTGGTGTGTTCATTTCTCAATTTCAAAATATCTGAAATGCAAGCTCTATTCTTATAAACCATCTTTAAATCATTCTGAATTGAGAAAATTCAACTTCCTTCTAATCTCTCATATCCTTCTCCCATTTAATTTAAGACATTATATATTGTTTTGTTGAAGATGTGAGAGGAAATCTATCAAGGAAAAACATGCAATCATATTTATTCTCACAATAGTGTAAAATGGGCAGAACTGGAGTAAATTATTAGAATGTTTTATGTCTTGTTTTTCCTTTAGTATTAAACATGTTATAAAGTAACCAGTGTCAACCTTCCTGTAGAAATAAGTACACTGAAAAACATCTTCATTAGCAAATTTCATTATACCTATAACATAATATAAATTATATATAAACATGTTTATATACAAACATATGTATCTGTATTTTGGTAAGTATATAATGTTGCAGTTCCAAAAGCTCTTGACCTATAACATCTGACAGCGAACAGCATTATACTCCAGCTAAACTTTTCTGACATTCATATTCTGAATTTCAATGTTTTGCCAACTGCATTCCTTTCATATTTTAGTAAAAATTATAGTTACATTATCTAAAACACAAGACCCAAGTCATTTTTTAAAAAATATTAACAATTATTCTTCAGTTGTTATTTCTCGACTATTTCAGATTATTTAGAAGAGAAAACAATGGAGTTATTTCAGAAGACAGGTAGTGAAAAAGAGTAGGAGACCATGTATGCCCCCTTCTCATGGAGCCTTAAATTGTCTGCAAAGTGAATAGATATATGTCTTTATACATTATAAGGGTTTTGTGACAAGGCAAGGCTCTTTAGAGCTAGACCAGTGTAACAGGGCTGAACTCTCCTCCATTCCCAAAGCTGCCTTGAATCACTATGAAAAAGTAGGATGGGAAAACATTTTTTAAGACAGCATATAAAAATATGAACACATGGGTGGTAATAAAAAGCCTTTTTGAGATATGGTGCATCTCAAGAGGTGTCTGAAATCTGGGGATACAATGTTTAAGTTTGTTAACAAATTTTAAATTAGCTTTAGACATCAAGGTTGGCTATCTTTTCCATTTTGCTGTACAGTTTCTCATGCTCATGAGATGTGGCCACAGGTATTTTTGTTTTTTGTAGCAGTATAAATCATACTTCATATACAATGTACTATACAGTCCTATAAAACTACTAAATTGTTATAAAAAAGAGACAGAAGATTATTTTAATTTTTTTACAATTATTTATTTTTTGAGAGAGAGAATGAGACAGAGCATGAGCAAGGAATGTCAGAGAGAGAGAAGGAGACACAAAATCTGAAGCAGGTTCCAGGCTCTGAGCTGTTAGCACTGAGCCCGAAGCGGGTCTCGAACCCACCAAGGGCAAGATCATGACCTGAGTTGAAGTCCAAAGCTTAACTGACTGAGCCACTCAGGTGCCCCAAAGATTCTTATTTTAAAGCAGCAGTTTTCAAACTTTGTAAAGAAGCTAATGGTAAATGAGTTAACCTTTTGGGCCTTGTTTGGTGATTTGGTCTCTATCTCTTCTCCTCTTCATCCTCCTCCTCCTTCCCTTCTTCCTCTTCTTTTATTCTGTCCCCTTCATCCTATTTATTTATTTGTTTATTTATTATTTGAAGGAGGTAAAAACCATTTGCTGCCAACCTCTGCTTTAAATCCTAGGTAAAATCTCCGACTTTTTGGCTGATTGTCTTCTATTAACTGTTCCTTTTAATACACTACTATGTAAGGATATTAATTGGTTCTGTATCCAATGGTAAAATGTACTCATTCATATGGCCCCTAGGCAGATTCATTTGTGAGCCTTTCACTTGTATTTACATCATGCTAATGTAGCAAGGATAAATATTGGTCTACATATTCAGCTGTACCATAAACAAAACATTTCAGTAGTGTGCATAATGAGTATTATCTGGGACATGGAAAGTGTTTAGAACAACTTGTACAATGACACAGAACATGAGCAACAGCTTTGGCTCTACTAAAGAGAAACAAAAATTGTAAGACCAAGTTCAGAAAGATAGAGACCCATTAAAAGTGCAGGTTTTGGGGTACCTGGGTGGCTCAGTCAGTTAAGTGTCCAGCTTTGGCTCAGGTCATGATCTCACGGTTCGAGCCCCACGTCAGACTCTGTGCTGACAGCTAGCTCAGAGCCTGGAGCCTACTTCAGATTCTTTGTCTCCCTCTCTCTCTGGCCCTCCCCTTGCTCGCACTGCCTCTCTCTGTCTCTCAAAAAAAATTTAAAAACATTAAAAAATAAAAAAAGTGCAGTCTTTTATAGGGAGTCAGTGAGTCCTAGACCAAGCATGGATTCAGTTCCATGTGGAGCCCTTTACTTTTTATTCTTTGTTTTTATAACGTATGCATGAACACATCCTTATCAATGCAAGAACCAATAAGTTGTTTACTGCCAGACCTCTGGTGCCAGCCTTTTATAGGAGTTATCTGATAAAGCTAATTCCTTTGCAGTTAGAGGAATTTGGGGACATTGGAGCTTATGGTAGTGTATAGTTCTCCTTCCTTCTTTGATTTTATGGGAAGTTAAGCTCGGGTGCTTTCCCTCCACATGGGGAAAGGGAACTCCATTTTCTGGTAACCCTCTTAGTCTTTGCACAGAAAACATGGGTGGAGTACCTGAGAATTTCATTGTCGGAAAATTCTGCTCTTTTCATGACAAGGATTTTTTTTTTTTAATTTTTGAAATTGGACTTCAAGCAGTCTTAGATACTGGCAAAAATGTCATCCAATTCTCGCTGAGTTTTCTATTTATTTTAGGGTTACCCTACTTAAAGTCTCAGAATATTCTGCACTACTTGAAAAAAAAGAAAAGAAAATCAGGCATGCTTGGGGCACCTGCGTGGCTCAGTCAGTTAATTATCCAAGTCCTGATTTTGGCTCAGGTTTGAGCTCACGGTTCATGAGATCAAGCCCTGTGTCAAGATTGGTGCCATCAGCATAGAGCCTGCTTGTGATTCTTTCTTTCCTTCTCTCTCTGCCCCTTTCTTGAAAAAGCAATTAAAAAGAAACATTAAAAAAAGGAAAGTAAATCATGCTTTCTTGTGGCCAGTTGTCACTATTTGGTGCTGAAATGTTTATTGCCACAGTCTAACCTTTGGCAGCAGTATGGCCTGCCTGATTTGTGGATTCTTAACCTGGTGTTCACCCTCTTTGGTTTGTCTCTCCATCTGAGGTCTTGTGAACTTCTTGACACCTAAGACAAAGTGAGATGTGGTCTTCTCCAACCCTAGATCTCAGTCTCTGAACACATTCTCTTAGCTCCTTCTCCAAACCATATTTTCTCATTACACTCCCTCTAGATCCCCATACCCATGCTAGATATGATCTTTTCAGTCAGTTTAAGCTTTTACATAGTTACAATGTATCTCCTTGTGAAATAGGCCCTGCAAAAATTCCATAAGGTGAAGAAATATAAAGGTAAGAGCTATCCAGAGAGAAATTACCCAAATTTCTGTAAGATACCATTCATGGAGGCAAGTTCCAGCAAAGTTTGACTTGAGAGCTTCATCCACCCACAAGCAACTTCCTTTCTCCCTAAAGAAAATGTAGCAATAAAGAACTATGTTATGTAATAAAGGTGTGAAGGTAGAGGTAGATTGAATAAACATGGTTATGGATAGCTGTAGCCAGTTTTGTTCCCCAGGCGCTTTTAGCTTGAATTAGTTTTATCGCTTGCCCTGGGAGGGTAGATGTAGAGAAACGAGGTTTTGAGTTTCACAAGGCTGCCTTATAAGTAGATGACCAAAATGCAACCAGTTTGTGACATCCATTAGAACTGCCTTTCTACATATAGGTGGGTAAACAACACAGACACAACACCCACAGTCTTTTATTTACTTTTCTTACTCATAAGCTGTTTCAGCTAAGAAATGTATCATTCAAAAAGACATAATTCCTGTGGAGAGAGATACCAAGTTGAGTACTAGATTTGAAAAAGTATGTATAAAAACTCAGAGCAAGGAAAGAGGGATGGAACAAACAAAAGAAAGGAGAAAGTAAGAAAATATCCGAGACATAATTATATGAATAGACTTATTCAATTGTTTCTGCAAATATGAGGGATAATTTTGCATAATTCCTTAAAAAACATAAAAATTTTTAAAGGAGGGGCAATGAACCTAAGAAAATAACTTGTGTTTCCAAAAGAGGAGATAATCAAGGAAGCAAAACATAAAAATGAATTATTATATTCATCTTTCCACTCAATTTAAAACAGATTAGATATTTTCATAAAATAGATACACTGTATAATTTAAGGAGAGGGAGACTGTTAGGCAGAAATGTCACTACTACAAAAAGGAACTAATATAAGTTAAAATAAGAATCATTTGCATGTTTTTGCCATTTGTTCCTTTTTGGTGTCCATACTTTTTAGTAGCTAAAAATAATAACAATAAACCCACCCACAAATATAAAAAATCTAAACCTTTCTTGTTGTTTTATTTTTTATGAGCTCAATTCCATTCTTGGATGAGTTTTAGATATTCCCTCTAAAGTCAGTAGGGGTGATGAATGCCCAGCCAAAGCCTTACTTGGCCTCCTGATTCTAGGGGGAAGCAGATGTCCATGTTAGTCTGCAAGAAAAATGATTACATTTATAGAAAATATTGCAAAACTTCCACAAATTATATGGCTGGGGGGGAAGCAGGCATATAAATTATGTACAGTTTGTCTACTATAAAAACAAACTATATCCATTTGCCAAAAATAAGGAAAAATATAACAGCAGAAAAGAAAAAAATCTGAGTCATAAGTTAGTGGCATATGTGTACAAGCCTTATTAGAAGCCAAGAAAATGAAATCAGTTAATATTAAAATAGCAACAAAATGTTTTTGTACAATTAAAAATTAAAAATTATTTTGGTTTATTTTAAAAATACTATTTCTCAACATGCATTATTCTATACCTCAGTTCCTACTAGAATAAAAATATGACAGTTTAGTGGTTGGAAAAGAAAAAATTGAGATATCTGAAAGAGCTATCACAATCTTTTTTCATAAATTAATGGGTTTTTTTCAAATCTTATTATCATATAATGAAATATATACTTCATCTGTCCATTTCTCCCTATGCTGTCTGGTCGGAACACAAAAAACTGATTACTACATACTGATTCACTTTTCATTAAGATTTATGTACAAATACTTAATTTTAAGTAAAAGCACTCTTAGTACTTAGATTTTCTTATCTTTATTCTTACATACTAACATACATTTTAACAGTACAATGATTAATGTATAATAGGGCAATTAAGTTAACTCTTAAATTTTCTAGGTATAGAAATTTATAGATCAGAAAATGTATTGAGGATTTATCTGGTATGATGCCAAATTAAGAAAATTTTTATTTTATTTACAATGGATGTAAACAGAACAATAAGAAAAGAGAAAATGAACAAATATACAGAAAGGTCTTCAATCGTAGTAGAAATCAAATGTAAATGAGAAAGTTACCCTTTTATGTCTATCATATGCGTCCAATCCCTTCCCCTTTGTATCAGTCTCAACTCGTTTGTATGCATTAGAAAATACATCCCATAATTTGTTAACAGAAAGTAAAAGTTCTTATTTCAATTCAATTTAATATTATTCATCAAGAGACCAAAAAAATGTTTATTACTATTGATCCAGTAACTCTTTTTCCATTACTTACACTCTAAAGGAACTATCCTTGGGGCGCCTGGGTGGCTCAGGTCGTGATATCAGTGTGTGAGTTTGAGCCCCCGGAGTGGGCTCTGTGCTGACAGTTCAGAGCCTGCAGCCTGCTTCAGGTTCTCTGTCTCCCTCTGTCTCTCTCTGCCCCTCTCTTGCCTTGTACATTCTCTGTCTTTGTCTGTCTCTGTCTCTGTCTTTCACTCTCTCAAAAATAAATAAACATTAAAAAAAAATAAAGGAACTATCCTGAATAAAGAAACACATACAACAACACTGAGCTAAATACTCTGCAAAATAACATGTTTCTTCTGGAGTTTGACATCCAGCCAGCAACATCCATAACCTACAATGCAAAGAGTAATAGGGAACCTATATCTGCTAATGTTCCTGTTTCCATGAATTTCCTTCAGTAAGTGTTTATGTTAATTTAACCTGGGCCTCTTTCTAATCCGGGCTTCATTCACCCTAGCTAGCTCAGTCAGGTACACCAATGTGCCTTTTACCAGAGCTGGGCAAACTATGAAAACTAGACCGTCATTGCTAGAAGCAGTTGAAAAGACTTTGAGCATAACACAGAGATACACTATATCCCTAGATATTGTCAGTAATAGTAGTGATCTCAGTGGCGAATGAACAGAGAAGTTCAGTATCATAGCTGGATAACACTGAAAATCTGAGTGGAGCAGATACTAAATTGGTAGGTTACCCAGAAATTCAGCAAGATTGTCTGGGACATGAGAGCAGCAAAGTGGGACTTGATAACCTCCAAAAATCTCTAGTGGTCTTAAAGGCTCTATGATGCACCCAACAGAGAAAGGAGAAGGCTCTATCTATCCAACATCCCTGGCTCTTTGTGTGAGGCCCTCTTTGTATGAAATGGGAGGGCTCAGTGTAAAGTGAAAGTTGGGGAAGATTTGTAAATTGCTTGCATTATGACTGTGTTCCTCAACTTACATGCAGAACCATGAACAAAAGAGTGGATGCCTTAACTGCTACAGTATTTGGGGGTGCCTGGGTGGCTCAGTCGGTTAAGCCTTCGACTTCGGCTCAGGTCAGATCTCACGTTTGTGGGTTCGAGCCCCGCATCAGGCTCTGTGCTGACAGCTGGCTCAGAGCCTGGAGCCTGCTTCAGGTTCTGTGTCTCCTTCTCTTTCTGCCCCTCCCCCCTCATGCTCTGTCTCTCTCTGTATCAAAAATAAATAAAAACATTAAAAAAATTGCTACAGTATTTGAACATAATGGCTGGCTGAGTATAATTTACATATTCATAACCAAGCCATGAAAACCGAGGGTAAAGCCCCTGGAGTCCAGGATTCTAAATGAAAGTGAGAATAACAAAATATATCAGAGACTTTAGATTCTGCCTACCATGACCTCACTTGCTGCACTCCATAAGAGATACTGACTCCACAATATTAGTCCAGGCAATTTACTGGAAAACAAACAAAAAATAGCATAAACAACCCCTGTGAGTAATCAGAATTCAGAGTTGTTACAAGATATTACATAAGTGTCCAATTTTCAACAACATATTATGAGACCTATTACTCATACTAAGGGGGAAAAAGCAAACATAGAAACAACTTCTGAGTGGGCCCAGATGTTGGACTTGGCAGACAAACACTTCAACATAGGTTTTATAAATAGTTCAAGTGCTAAAGGAAATAATTTTTAAAGACTCAAATCAAAGCATGACAATATATTGTCAATTAGGAAATATCAATAAAGAAATAGAAATTATAAAATAGAGTTAAATGGAAAACCTGGAGTTGAAAAGGTAACTGAAACAGAATTCACTGGAGAGGATTAAATATATTTAAAATAGCAGAAATCGTTGTCAATTTTGAAGATATTACAGTAGAGGCTATCTAATCTGAAGGAAAAATAAATAAATAAACAGACCCCCAGAAACCTGTGAGGCACTATTAGCATACAAACATATTAAAAATAAGAGTTCCAGAAAGAAAGGAAAAGAAAAGGGGGTATAAAAATCTTTGAAGGTGTAATGGCTGATAATTTGCCACGTGTTATGGAAAACCATCTGTACATACAAGAAGCTCAATAAATGTTAAGTAGGATTAACAGGAAAATATCCACACCTAAATATATCAAAGTCAAACTCTAAAAAGAAAAGACAGAAAAAACTTGGAAAGCAGTAACAAGCCCGTGCAAGCCCGTGCAAGCCCCAACACAATAGTATCATGAAAGCTCCCATTTGCTCTCAACCATTTCATAATAGTTGTGCGTGGTACAGTTGCAGTGCTGGGACACAATCTCTTCCCTTTCATGCCTCTTTTTTTCTTTCCTCTATCCCAACCCTCGTTGGAAGTCTGGAAGTCCAGAGTGCATCCTGTTAAATGTGGGGATACAAGCCTGGGGTCACAGCTGCCTCCTCTGGTTATGACTGGCTAATCCAACCAATGAATTGACTTTACCCAGCACCAGTGACAGTACACTTCTGTATTTAAATGAGATGATAGGAAAGGGTATCACTGAGTACACTCCAAATGCCAGAACCTGAGGGGGCGTGGGGGATGGTCATGGCAAGAGTAACAGGAATGGAACAACTCTAGGGTGTTTGCCAAGAAGATAGTTCAGAGGATAGGCCAGATGTTATGGCTGTTTCCAAAAAAAATTTTTTAAACAAAAACAGAAAACACCTTCTTCCTTTGTAAGAAAGGAAGGTCTTAAATGTCCATCAACTGATGAATGGATCAAGATGTGGTTCATATATACAATGGAATCCTACATGGCAATGAGAAAGAATGAAATCTGGCCATTTGTAGCAACGTGGATGGAACTTGAGGATGTCCTGCTAAGTGAAATAAGTCAGGCAGAGAAGGACAGACACCATATGTTTTCACTCATATGTGGATCAGGAGAAACTTAACAGAGGACCATGGGGAGGGGAAGGGGGGAAAATGAATTAGGAAGAGGGATGGAGGCAAATCATGAGAGACTCTTGAATACTGAAAACAAACTGAGGGCTGAAGGGGGAGGGGGAAAGGGGAAGGGAAATAATGGAAATGGAGGAGGGCACTTGTTGGGAAGAGCACTGGTGTTATATGGAAACCAACTTGACAATAAACTATAAATAAAAAAATAACAATACAGTAAAAAAAAAAAGAAAGGAAGACCTTCCCTTCCCTTGTACATTACTGTATTAGAGTCCTTCAGACAGATCATCATCTAGGATTCTGTGAATATCTCAGTGGGATTTCCACAGGTGTTTGGCTCTCTGGGTAATTTTCATGGTGCTGGTGCTGCCATACATTGTTAACAAACCCAGTGTGTCCTATAATACCTCCCTGCTTGTGGTGCCTCTGGGCCTCCGGATGTACTCTACTGAGTAACCCTACCAATGATCTGTTAATGAAAATAACAGGTTGTCCGACTCTAGGAATTGTGGTTAAATAAATCACACAGGACTTCCTCTTTCCCTAGACTTTCTGAATCTCCAGAGTCTCTAGTCATTGGTACATTCTTGAGAATAAAGCTGTAGATCCTGATTAGTACTTACCTGTCCTAGAGTTGAGTTGCCAGCCATGATCGACTCCGTACAATCTTACACTCCCCACTAGGGAGAACAGCCACCAGGCAAAACATCCCTCCCAGGCTGCTTTTCAAGGACAAACCACTTTCGCCTGTCTGACTCAGACAAACATAGGCATAACCTGGAGGTGGTCACCTGACCACTTCTCACTACTTTCTAGTGTGTCCTGCTTCACTGTTAAGGATTATACTTTCCCCCCTTTTGGTGGGGGTTAATTTTCTAACACAGAGGGGTAGGAGATGCAGAAGCTGACCCTTTAGATCAGTATCATCAGCTACTAGGTAACAATAAAGTTGACTGCACCCCAGTCATTTGACCTCCCAGAGGAGAAGCTGGCCTCCTGTAGAACTCCAAAATAACCAGCTTCAGCCTAATGTTTAAGCCAGTTAATCCTGGTAGAAGTCTGAGGTGATAGAGCAATCTGCAGGTCTCCCATGTCACATAAATTATAACTTCAAGGCTTGGATGCCAGTCCTCTAGCATTCCCACAACCAAGAATGATGTGGTGGCAGGAAAGACTGGTGGCCAAATTTGTGCCATGGAACATTGCTCTGTCTGAGATTAGATTCTACCCCCTGATGAAGGCAGGAGAGGGATTTTCCCAAAAAGCAAACCTTGAGGTGGCAGAGGAAGGCAGTAATCATGATGCACTGGGACATAGACTTGTACTTATTTCTCCTTTCTCCTCGCCAGTGAGAGCTAAATAGGAATACGTGGTTTGTTCATGTAACCTGTCACCATAGATCACATTATGTTAAGAAAGAGAGCAAAGTACAATCTTGGACATATGATATTTACAGTGACTGTCTGTGTCTCCTTTGTCCCTAGCTTCTGAAGTAATAGAAATAGAAGTTGAGAACAGAAATCTCCGGACAAGTTCTTTACTATGCCATGGAATTATGATAGTATTCCAGACTAATACCTCCTCAGAGATGGAAGTTTTCTCAAAGATTATGTAGATGCCCATATTGAAGTATTTTCCCAAGGGCTTTTTCCAGCAATTCCATTTTAATGTTTGTCAGAACACGTTCACCCAAATGATGAAGAGGAGAGTTTGGGTGAAGACACATTATCAGGATTGGTATCAACCTTCATCTTTTGTCCTAAGAGCTCTCAGGTCAATCAAATCCTGTGAGTTCCTGATGTTTTAGGATTTTCAAACTCTTTCCTTTAATCTCAAAACCCTTAGTGGGGTACCTGAGTGGCTCAGTCAGTTGAGGTTCCAACTTTGGCTCAGGTCATGACATCACCTTATTTGGGTTCGAACCCCGTGTTGGGTTCTAGGCTGACATTTCAGAGTCTGGAGTCTGCTTTGTATTCTGTTTCTTTCTCTCTGCCCCTTATCCGCTTGTGCGCTGTCTCTCTCAAAAACAAATAAGCCCTCTTACACTGTTGGTGGCAATGTAAACTGGTGCAGCCGCTCGGGAAAACAGTGTGGAGGTTCCTCAAAAAACTATCGATAGAACTCCCTTATGACCCAGCAATAGCATTGCTGGGGATTTACCCAAGAGAGACAGAAATGCTGATGCATAGGAGCACATGGACCCCAATGTTCATAGCAGCAATGTCAACAATAGCCAAAACATGGAAGGAGCCTAAATGTCCATCTCCTGACGAATGGATCAAGAAGATGTGGTATATATTCACGATGGAGCACTACATGGCACTGAGAGGGAATGACATATGGCCCTTCGTAGGAAAGTGGATGGACCTTGAGGGTGTCATGCTGAGTGAAGTAAGCCAGGCAGAGAAGGACAGAAACCATATGTTTGCACTCATAGGTCTAGCAGGAAAACAGGAGAGACCTAATGGAGAACCAGGGGGAGCGGAGGAGGGAGAGAGAG
>NC_043701.1:88672578-88686966 GCF_006229205.1 Suricata suricatta
TTTTTTCCCTCTTCTTTTTTTTGGTGGTGGGGGTGGTTATGTTTAAATGAAGTTGCTTTTACAACACCAAAGACTTAATCATCCATTTCCTACATAAAAGGTAGCTATTTTTTTGCATGGTCCTCAAGCATATTGTAGTATAGAGGTGGAATTTAAGGAAAGGTATTAAGCAGGCTGTGTTGTAGCCTATGAACAAGTAATATATTGTATCATGTATCTTGAATGTATCATAGATAAGCTGCTATATAACGATTGCCATTTCAGATCGCTGTGAAATTAGGTGATTAACTAGTTGTTACTTAACCTTCTAATTTCTGTATAAGTCTGATTACATGAAACAGAAGTTGGTGTTTTGATTTTTTACTTTGCTTCTCTGTTTGAGTGTCATTGCAACTACTGTATTGTAAATGATGGAAAATAATTGCATATATTAAAAAATATGAAACTTTATAAATTAAAAAAATAAATAAAAATTTTAAATTAAAAAAAACAATGCAAATACTAAAAAAAATTTAAAAAAAGAAAAAAAGAAAAATAAATAAAGATAAACATTTAAAAAAGAAAAAAAAATCAAAAAACCTCAGACATATGAGCACCTAAGTTGCTCAGTCATTTAAAGGTCCACCTTTTGATTTCACCTCAGGTCATGATCTCGATCTTATGGTCGTGAGTTGGAGCCCGGCACTGGGCTCCCTGATGGGCATGGAGCCTGCTTAAATTTCTCTCTCCCCCTGTGTCTTCATTCTCCATCATGCACATGTTCTTTCTCTCAAAAAAAAAAAACCAACAAACTTAAAACCACTAAATTGATAATTATTTTTAATACCACAAAGTAAATAAGGGAATCAGGAAGGTTTTAAATTTGTCTGCACCCTCTGAATCCCTACTAAGCATAATTAATCTTTGAGCCCTGTATGATTAAAAGAATATAATTCAATAATAAAATGTGCTTTAATGGCCAGAATACAATAATGTAAAAATATTACAAGAAAAAAACTGCATAGAAAATAATTAATGAGTTAAAGTATAAAATTGTTAACAGTAATCACCTTTGGATCATCACAACGTGGGCTTTTTTTCCTTCATTTCATTTTTCTAAATTTTTTAGAATAAGCATATATTATTAATAAATGATTTTTGGACCTGAGAAATTATATTTTCTATTTTTTTATTATGACCATATCCACATATACTATTCTGTGTTATCACAATCAATGCAGCATGCTTGACGAGTAAAAGCTATGGAGTTACCTCACAAATCTTTATCTACGTATATAATTTTAATACATTTGTAGCCATTTTAACAGGATATATAGATGGTTTGCTGTTTGTTTTTGTTTGCTTGTTTTTTAGCTTTTTTTGTGCTTGCTTTTGGAAGAAATCTCACATCATAGTGTTTGGATAACAGTTTCATTTAACAACCTGTCTGGTACTGTAAGGGAAAAAAAAAACCACACACAACTATTTTATACCAAAACAGAGAGAGAAAGAGGAAGAGAAAGAGGGAGGGAGAGAGAGAGAGAATAAAAATGCACACAGTTGCAAAACAAAATGAAAGCTCAAATATCTGCAGCTCTTTTGGGGCAGATATGTGTTCTACTGGCTGCAGAATTCCCAGAGGGCATAGAAGCAATATCACAAACATGGCGCTGGCACTCACTACTTGGTTAAGTGGGAGGATCATTTTATCTTTATTTTTCTGAATATTTACATTTTACTTTTAAATCAGGAGCAAATGTTTCATGTGTGCTTTGGATTTAGCATGTAGTGAGCCCAGTATAGCACCTTTCATATAAGGAGTTCAGTGAATATTTAGACTGTTGGAATGGGGTTGGAATTAGGGCCTGCCACTTCAGCAATAACACTGAGAATTATGCAATTTGAAAAATAGAGCTCAAACTCTAATTGAGAAGCCTGGTAAGCACACCATTTTATAGTAAATACTATGAAAAGATACATGTCAGCCATGCTGTGATAAAGGTCTACATGTAATACTACAGAAATATAATGAATACCTTCAGATCATAAGAGTATGCTTCCCAGATAAGTTTCTACCCAAATCAGATGTGAAGGATAAGCCAGAGTTAGCCTTGAAAGGAAGGAGAGGAAGAAGACCAAGACAAGGAAATTGCATGTACAAAGGACCATGCTTTAATGCCCAGAACATTAATTCTCAACCTTCTTCCAATAGCCAACTTTTATATGTACCAAATTCTATGCCTTCAAAACCGACTACTACAAGATGACTGTTAATTTAGACATAGAAATATCACCTATATCTTTTCACCATCCCCTTATCCAAATCCAAGGAGGTCAAAAATTTTCACTGAATATTACAGATGATGAAACTAAAATCAGAACACTTAAGTCACAAGGTGCTTATTTTCTAACCCCCCCCCTGTCGATATTGTTTAAAGACCTTAGAGGTTTATTTTTTAAATATTGGTACTCGTTACTGATATTTATTTTCAAAATCAATTTTTTAAAACTTATTTATAATCACTTACAAAGAATACCTCTTAAATTCCGTTTGATGCCTTTAGAATCACATGAAGAAATATGCTTGATTTAGAAAAAATATTAAATTTAAAGATTATAGCAAAGCAGAACATACAAAGGTGAGAGAGAAATGAGAATTTTGAAAAATATATATGTATCATACAACAAATTTAGAAAAATATTCAAATTGCAATAAATTTATGTGGCACCATTGCACAAAATTCATATAGTGTTAATGAGGCTGTGCTGAACCAAATGCACATATGAGATTCAGATATTTTAATATATACTTATGTACATATATACACACATACAGTGATTTCCATGCAAGTTTTTAATTATATAAAAATAAAATATAAATTTATGTAGATCTATATAATGATATATATTGTGTGAGTGTGTGTATAGAGAGAGAAAATTGTGACTTCTATGTGTTAATTCTGCTTCAAGAAAAAAAAATCTAGTTTTTGTTTTTCCAATTTATCATTGTCATATATTTAACGCCAATATATAAAAATTGATTTTTGTAAAAATGTTCTTATCTTATGGTATCTGAAAAGAACTTTCATTATTTAATTTATTTATTGTATTTTAACCAAATAACAGGAAAGTTAATTCAAATGACTTGTTGCCCCTTTCCCTTTACAATTATGCAAAACCATTAGTGAGCTTTTTAATCTGAGGGCTGGAAAGCAGCATAGAAGAGTTTAAACTTTGCATGGAAAAACTCATATGGTCAAGGGGAGTCTAAAGCAACCCTAACGTCTTGGGGAAGTGAATTACTGTGTCACAGAGATGGTCTCTAAATGTGTTTTATTTTATGTGCTCTATTTTTTTCCTATTTATTTATTTATTAATAGTTTATTGTCAAATTGGTTTCCATATAACACCCAGTGCTCTTCCCACAAATGCCCTCCTCCATCACCACCACCTCCCTTCCCTCTCCCCCTCCCCCTTCAACCCTCAGTTCGTTTTCAGTATTCAATAGTCTCTCAGGTTTTGTGTCCCTCTCTCTCCTTAACTCTCTTTTCCCCTTCCCCTCCCTATGGTCCTCCATTAGGTTTCTCCTGTTAGACCTATGAGTGCAAACATATGGTATCTGTCTTTCTCCGCCTGACTTATTTCACTTAGCATGACACCCTCGAGGTCCATCCACTTTGCTACAAATGGCCACATTTCACTCTTTCTCATTGCCATGTAGTGCTCCATTGAATATATATGCCACATCTTCTTGATCCATTCATCAGGTGATGGACTTTAGCCTCTACTACAAAGCTTTCATCATCAAGACAGTATGGTATTGGCACAAAAACAGACACATAGACCAATGGAATAGAATAGAGAGCCCAGAACTGGGCCCACAAATATACAGCCAATTAGTCTTTGACAAAGCAGGAAAGAATATCCTATGTGCTGTATGTTAAACCTGATGTGATTTTGGCATTTTTTGTGACAAACTTTGGGGAATGATGCTGTGAGAAGGATCAGGCTCTTTTATTTTAACATATGTCATTTCAGAAAACATTATCAGAATCAATGTATCAAATTAAATTAGATTCTAATTCCTCCTCCTCAAACTTCCCTTTGAGCAGTGATAAGTGGGCTCAGGTTTCCCAGGACATCCCTTTTGTCTCAACACAATGATTGGTAACACCCTTTTCACTCTTCAATCTGTCCCAGTATGAACGGTCTCCCTGCTTATAGCCCCCTGAGGAAGAAGAATCAGGGAAAGGCTCTAGAACTGTAATGACAAGTCTCCTGTTTCATCATTGTTACAGTCATCTACACACCAGGATCTGTCACTCCAAAGGGATAGGCGGAGGAGACAAGATACATCTTTCTAATGGTACTAGTGGATGTCACAGCACAGTCTCAGAGGTCTGCTCAAGTCTAGTAACTCCTTTCTTACAGATGCCTCTAGGTTGAGATCGTGTTCACCAATTTTTTAAAGAGAAAAATGAAAAAGCAAAATTGCATAGATGCCAGTTTTATTCTGAATTGGCAGAGGGCTGTCCCAGACACGGAGAGAATGTTGGTTTTATTACTTACAAATTATGCATAAATGAAAAGCAGTATATGGATTTATTTACCGAGTGCTCATCACAGGGATAAGAATTTGACCTTTGATTTTAGTAATTCACTAATGCACTGCAGGCATCATACCTGTGGTAATTTTAATTTGATATAGTACATGAAATCAATTAACAGTTAACTTACCAATAAATTCGATTTTCTTTTTTTTTCAAGTTTATTTATTTTGAGAGAGAGTGGAGGGGGGGGAATGGCAGAAAGAGAGGGAGAAAGAATACCAAGCGGGATCTGACTGTCAGTACAGAGCCCAACATAGGGCTTGATCTCACAAACCGTGAGATCATGACTTGAGTTGAAATCAAGAGTTGGAGGCCTTACTGACTGAGCTACCCAGGCAACCAAATAATTTTTTTTTGATGCTGTAAGGTTATATCCCACATTTGCACTTTGGATCTCTATATACTTTGTTACCATATTACATATCTCTGGAGATACATGTATTCCATGTTTACAATACTTATTTAAAAAAAATCTAAACATTGATGTATATGACTGCAGTTATATTTTAATCCTAGTTATCAGGTCAGGTTTTTCCTGTTAATCAAAATGCATCTTACTTAGTTTTCTCCTGGGAGGAAATAAGGCTCTCTCCAGAAACGTTGCTGCTACTTTAGTGGAAGCCAAGACATTAACATGAAACTTCCCCCCCGCCCAGGATATGAAAATAACTAGGAAATGAAGGTAAACAGATACACATCTGGTCACCTTATGCTTTTTTAACAGCTGAACCAGTTTGTTAAAGATCTGTTCCATTTTCATGGTCAAGTTGAAGGACGTTTCCCATATGGCTTGACCCTTGGTTCTTATTATCTGCATGTAAAAACTTGAGAGGCTCGCAGCATGTTGATTGCTTTTCTTTTCTTTTCAACTAAGCCTTCTGCTGTACCTGCTTAGGCTTAGGTGAGAGAATTTTTGGGCATTGTTTAAGGAAATTGCCAAGACCATTAGATAGTTTGTAGGGAATTGGGCGTTAGCCAATTCTCTGAAAACATAAAGAAATTTTAAGAGACAGCCAATTTTTGTGTTTTCTCTTGGCATAGTAGAGCTTGCTTGGGTGGGAATCAGAAAGATAAATAAGATGAGGAGGAGGTGCTTCAGTAAGTAAATGCGGACAGAATTAGCCTAGAAAAGAGGAGGCAGCACATGAAGCATTAAACAATATGTAAATTGCCTTTGTGAACCAATTACCCTAAAGTTGAAGCCTAGAATATGGGAAAGTTTTAGTTGGGTTGGTAGAAAGGAAAGGAGTTCTGGGCACATTTAGTTGAGGACCTTTTCTTTCTTTTATTCTTTCATTTGTTCTTTCTTTTTGTCATGTTTCATTTTCATAACTGATGTTGTCAAAAGAGTCCTTGCTTGTAATGAGAAATGGGTTTCCTAAGGCTGGTTATGCCTAACATGACTTCACATATTCTCTCTGTCATAGACATTAACAACAAGAAAGGAGTTAATGCATATTTCTCATAAAAAAAAACTGGAGCATGATAAGAAAATTAATTAATATTAAAATTAATTAAATTCATTAATATTAAAATATTAAAAGTGTTAGAATCCATACAATAAGCTTCCAGGGTATACTTAGCTAAATACAGAGAACTTAAAAGAAACATGAAATAAAGAGATCCACATTAGATTGACATATACTCCGAATATTATTCTTAGTACATACATTTTATATAGTTCTAATTAAGGATTAAAAAAAAAAACATATGTTTTACCTTAATATTACAAATTATTTTATCAGTATATTTACTGAGTCATAATTAAATACTGTAATTGTAAATAATATTTTTCTACTTCTGTATTATGTTTCCTAGTAGATAGAAGAATATGTATTTTACAGAGGGCTCTATCAAAAAATAGGCAGGAAATAAGTTTATTGCTGAATTAAGGAAAAAGTTTTGCTCTCAAATGGTTAATAATGTAATAATTATTTTATTAAATAATGAAAAATAATTATTTTTTAAAATTATGAGTGATTGTATATTGTGAATAATTAAAAATAAGTTATAATATATTTTAGGAAGAAGAAAAAACATAGCTGCTTAAATAAAAAGAGTTTCATTTTCTTTGGATTCTGTCATTCTTGAATAATACATTTGACAAGTAGGTAAAGCCTTCATTTCTTTGAGAATACAAGTAGTGGCCTAGACTATCTTAAGAAAGTTAAACCCCATCGGGTTTTAGGATCAAATTTGTTCAAAGCAAAAAGACCTTTATCTTGCTTATTCTACCCATGTAGCTTTTGAACAAGTGTTACATGATAGCAAGTGCTTTGAAAAGAGAGAGGTGAAAGAAAGAAAGAAGGAAGGAAGGAAGGAAGGAAGGAAAAAAGGAAAGAAAGAGGAAGGAAGGAAGGAAGGAAGAGAGAGAAGAGAAATAGCAAAAAAAGGAGAGATAGAGTAATTGCTTTCTAAAGAGAAATAGGATGTAAAAACATTTTGAAAAATTGAAAGTTCCTATACACATATGAATTGTTGCTTTTAATAATAAATCCAGTAATTTGCTACATATGTAAAATCTATTAAAGGAAATAAATGTGCACAAATAAACACTTTTAAAGCAAATACATAAAAAGTGCTACTAGAGAAATTGAAGAGAAAAAGCAAAATGAAGAGAAAGAAAACTGGAAGAATGGAAACATTTATGAAAGTTTCTTATAAGCTAGGAAAAATAGAGCATGTGAAAGAGAGAAAATAGTCCGAGATGTAAGGAAACAAAATAATATAACAGATTGTTTTGAGAGGAATTTTCAACAGAAATAGGAAACTAACCATGTCAGAGGAACTTGGGAGGATAATGGCTCTAGCTTCATCTTATATCATGTTTGGGAATTAGATGGGTACGAGGACACTAAAGAGAATAATTCATAGTTGGTTAGGATATGAAAGTGGAAAGCATGAATAGAATGAATAGATAGTAACTAAGTAAACCGAGGATTGTGGCCATCTTTTCAGAGAAATTTGTCAATTAAAAAATAAAAAATTAGCCTTGACATAAAGATACCCAGTTAATAGATTTGCAAATCAAATGTGTCAGTTCTGCACATTTTTCATGTTAATTTGACATCGTGAATATTTCTAATGAATTTCATATTACCAGCAGCAATGACATTGACTTCAACATATGTTAAAAATGAAAAAGACCACAAGTTAGCCCATTCATATTACTGGAATCATTTTAATATGTGTTTTAAAACAAGATTTTTATTTTAACACATGTATATTAACTCATTCTAGTTTACATTAATTTGCATCATATTTGCAATTGGCAATTGATTATCACCTCTTTTATTTTATAAATATTTGTAACTAAAGGTATTATTTCTTAGAAAATTCTGCAGATTGTTAGACAGTGATGAAATATAGTACACTTATATTGTATCTGGAACAAGACATGTTAAATCTTGTAAATTTAACCTTGCATAATGTACCATTTTTTCTTCCATGCACCACCAGAAACAACACATCACAAGTCATGCCTAGCACTCATTTAAATACGACCTCAGAGTCACACTGCATGTTACAAATATCTGGGAGCTGTGTGATTAGTTAACATCTTGTGCATAACCCTTAAAATTATAGCACGTTCTCAGGAGATAATTAGCTTACTCTGTTTCCATAATAAAATGAAGTATGTTTTAGCAATGACTCTCAGGAATAGTAGCATGGAAATGCTTTTAAATCAGACAACTTCAAGAATCACAAAAGATAAAAATGGAAAAACTGAATTTAATAGAATATTTTCTTTCCTGATACACATGGGCTCCAACATAGCAGAGAAGCAAGTTGTGGTATATAAACCACTCACTGTCACCAGTCCATACTTGATTTTACTCTAGTATCTTTTGCTCCACAATGAGAAAGCTAAGATATACATGAGAGCTTAAGTTCTCTCTGTAGAGCTAAGCAACTGTTCGGCTTCTACGTGGGACAGAACTCTTAAAGCTGAATGATGTTTAAGCTTACAAAGGGTCTGATTCAAATCAGAATGAAGTAGAATTTCCAGGGAAAATATGCTTCAAAATGCACTCCGTTGCTACATCTTGAGAGCAAGCTAGAGACAGTGTTGTCATAAGAATTGGAATAATACTTGAAAGGATAAAGAAGATCATTGACTGTTCACCTGCCATACTTCTAACATCTTAGGTTGTTAAAAAGAAATCTCATGATCCAGAAGACGTGCACAATAACAACAACAAGAATAATAGTAATCCAAACAAAACAAAAGTTAAGGTATGGATCTCTAGGTCGTATGCAAGTAGACTAGAAGATTATGCATCTGAGATAAAATATTTGGGCACATGTGTTTGAGACTTTTGATTCCAGAAGAATTTATGACTTTTCCCTAATCCCAGGGTAAACCCTCTAAGGAAAGAGAGAGGTTGGCATAAAATTTATGGATTAAAGGCTCAGAACCATAGTTCCTAGTTCATTCTCTCTTTTTTAAGTAAGTAACAAGAATTCATCGTAGTGTCTTTTAGCACTAGAAGAGTGAATAGAATTTGCACTTAATGGCATAACACACTTAATAGTGTGAAATTTATCCACAACAAACAAGCCAGTAGTTAACCCTAGCCTAAGAGCTCAAGTTACATCCAAAATCAAGTTTCCACACAGTCTAGCTGCAAAAGCTTCACTCGGAGGTCAAAACTCTCAGGATAGTGGACACTAAATTTCCAATGAAAAAAGTTATTTATTTATTGACCTTCCTCATATTTCCGAGATGTATTTTGATGTACTTTATTATAAAATATATGTCTAATTTTAAAAGAAAACAGCTATCATTAGAAAACAATTTGAGGAAGAAAATAAAACAGTGTCCCCAAACTCAGCTCAAGAAAGATTGCCAACTTGCAGTAGTACAAAATAATTTTTAGCTTTGTAACAATGAAGGGGAAAACTGCTATTTTCCATCTAAGAAAAAATATTCTCCATTTCATCATTGTCTACCTTTAAGAGAAATGTGTCATGGCAGAATTTAAAAAATGTTAAGTATAGGGCACCTGGGTGGCTCAGCCGGTTAAGCATCTCACTTCAGCTTAGGGCATGATCTCGCAGTTTGTAGGTTCGAACCCCACAGCAGACTCAGTGCTGAAAGCTCCGAGCCTGGAGCCTGTTTCTGTTTCTCCCTCTCTCTAACCCCTCCCCCACTCTCACTCTCATTCTGTCTCTAAAAAATAAATAAAATATTTTAAAAAATGTAAATGTGATAATAGAAAATGCACTTGATAGTAATTTTATAATATACAAGATCCTCTATTAATTATTAAAAGATGAAAATAATTAAAGAGAAGATAATTCTATAACTAGCCAGACTAGTACATTTATAAGCATTGATCTCTGGTGACGAGGTTTATTAGGAAAGAATGTATTGGAGAATTCTGAGCAGTGACCAAAATTGGTGAAAAATTCTGTGTTTGTGACAATATTTTTAATCATCTACATCAGATGAGAAAAATAAGGACAGTTTAGTACTTTCTCTTTGATGCAGTTTAAAATGATATTTTACTTTGAGACTGTCACTTAAATTATGCACATTAAAATGTCTTTTTTTGTTGTTAAGTTATAGTGATGGTATATCAAACTTTTGATTTTGGTTTGTTTTATTTGCTTAAGTGTGATTTCTTGAAAACATTTTAAAGATAATTGACTATCTCCTGTTGGTTGCCTCAATTTTTTTCTGGGTTATCATCATTATAGAAATTCAAGTTTTGGGGAAAAACTGTTTTAGCAAGTTCTTCTTGACCCTCAATGTATCAGCCAGATTTGAAGTAAACAGAAAGGACTCAATAACAGATATTTTATTTGACTTATTGAAAGATAATCTGTATACTCTGCATTTGAGAATTGTATACAGAAATTATATATATTTAGACTAAGCAACTTGATTTGTATTCTTTTTTTTTAACTAGCAGGCTACCACTTTTCCAAAAATAAGAATCTTGAATGACCTTTTTTTCCTCAAAAAGTTACTTTAGTTCTTTTTAAGTTTGTTATAATTAGTTCTCTGATAAAATTTCTGAATTCAGTTTTATATGATATAAGAACCATCTTTATTGTAATAATAAGGACTCAAAATTGATATTAACATAGTTGCTATAAAAATCAATTTTGGACATAAGTAAATAATAATTCCTTAGAGACAAATTTGAGTGTGATGTATCTAAATATGAGAACTGTGGAGGCCACTTACAGGCAACCAACTTGAACAATGGAACCCTGAGTAAGTTAGGAGGGCTGACCCCCCAACTCCCTAAGGAGTATAACCAAGCCCATTAGTGTGCTCTCCTCACCTTCCTGTTTAACTGCAGCCTCCCACCACTGCCTCCTGGCAGATGGCATCTCCCTTGTTGTCCTGCCCCCTGATCCCTTATGATTACTCAATAAACTTCTATCTCCTTGGTGTGCCTTGGATGAATTCTTTTACCACTTATGCTGCTAGCCTCTACCTGATCAGGTTGCCCATACTTGATGGCCCCCCAATTCAATTGGGAGACCCCCACACAAACCCATTGGGTAGGTTTGTTGAGTACATAGAACCTATACCCTAGATTTTGTATTTTTCCTAAAAAGTGACATTTGTAGCTTTAATAAAAGTATTATTTATCCTTTCTTTGTATAATAGTTCTCCAATATGTTAAGTGACTTCCTAAGGCTCATTCTGGAATATGATTAGGGCCATAATTTCACAAAGCTGGACAGGTATTGTATAACCAGTATAGAGAAGGGACTATGGCACTTGCTCTATCAGAAGATAATTCCTGACCATCATAATTCTTCAGACAGTAGTATCATAACAATTCTAAATGAATGTACAAAGATGCAGATCGAAATTGAGGTTCCACAATGGAGCTCTCATGTATTTCCTAATTCTATGTCAAGATCAGTTCAATAAACATGGCCTATTGTCAAATTCTTGAACACCCATTTTATTATGTGACACAGGTAACAACAGAGAATGATGGTTGAAACTAAAATTGTATTCTTCATGTAGGAAATTTGATTGAAATTCTATAAATTTAGAAGTTGGCACTGACTTCTGAAAGATGAAATATTGTTTTTGTATGCTAAAATAACTGAGAACTACTGTTTTGACACATAGGCTAACTCTTTGGTTTCCATGTTGCAGACCTCTAAGGAGCATGGAAGTAATCAGGTGATTTTAAGAACATTGTATTTAAGCTTAAAGAATGCTGAGGTTAGTGTCACCCGTAATGACCGATGTCAAAATTTCATTTTCATAAAAATACTCTTATTTTCTATGATAGTTGGCTTTATTTTTGAATAGTATAAAAATTGTATCCTAGAATTTAGGAGAAAGGGAAAATGTTAAATACACCAGAATCTTTTCAGTACCACCAACTTGTATATTTTGTTCAAGGGAAACTTTTAAACTCCTTATCTCTTCATGATATATACAGGAAAGTAAGGCAGATACAGTATCTTATAGCTAGGACACTAAATAATTTCTAGTGTAAAACACTTTTTTTTAGTATAAAAGGAGTCACAGTAAATAATTTCACAGGATAACAGGCCAAAAACAGGACTTTGCTAGGCAAGCCAAAGAGATGGGCCACTATACTTGCACTCACTTTTAGATGAGTGAGATGTAATCCAGCACAGAATGGCTACTTGTAAAATAATTATTATTATTTAGAGAATTATTATATTTCTATTAATTAATATATTATAATGATAGTTATTTAGGAAAATCTATTGTCACTAATTGACATTAATTAAATGAAATTGACGATTTTCTATGGCTGTGTATATTTTTAAGGTGATTATTCTAAAAGGGACACTTTCTTGATAAACCTCTCCCTAAGGAAAAGCCCATGTAGTGTTTTGACACAATCATGCCAAATCCTAGCATTTATGACACCTGGACTTTAAGTATCATTCAGAAGGTGTGCTGAATAATGTGTAATAGTTTATAAACTGAGAGAACAAATGACAGCAATTCTTTTGGTATGAAGTCTCAAATGGTAAGTAGAATGGGGATTGGGGATGTCCAACTTGCCCAACTTTATTTCCTCAGTGTGAAATAGGTAATAAATATGGATAGCATACAGCAGAATTTCAAAACAATAACCTTTTTTCCTTGAATATTTCTTATGCTTTTTCCAGTTAAGAAACTAGACAAGGAGACATGCATTGTGCCAAAATGCTTTAGAACGTCAATAGCCTAAGATGGGTAGAGAAGATGAAATTATTACAGAAAAGGAAAGAAGGAAGGAAAAAAGGAAGGGAGGGAAGGAGGGAGGGAAGAATCTGAGTGAATATGGACTTAGAATTTATTCATGGTGATGTAGAGATATAAGACATAAAAATTCAAATAGAAATAGAGATGATCTGAACTCTACGTCCCTAAGGAAAATCCCAGAAAATTACTAAGACACCATAGCAGCAAAGTTGTCTGAATAGGCCTGAACTACCTCGTGTATTTTGCCCACAACCCACACATTGGCATGAGAGCAGCAAAGTCGTGTCTATGCCTTGGAGAATATCATGTGAGCCTTCACTATGCAGGATCAAGAGCCTTGATGCAGCATCACACAGGAACTTGTTTTACTCAGAGGATAAGATGTAGGTGCAAACCCAGATCTAAAATAGTACAAAAGCTGATGTCATTAGGACCTATGTGTACAATTCTGACTGGAACAAAGAATTTGATCAGGGCCAGCAGTCACAGATTATAGACCCAACCCAGACATTTCACCCTAGTAGTTTGACATAAGTTACTTTCTACCTATTTCAGAAAAATCCTTTGAGTGATGTGGAGGACTTATAAGTTTATTGAAGTTGAATCTCAGCTATAGGGAAAAATGAGAAGTTGTAATAAAAATTGGTGTTGGTTATATGAAAAAATTGTCATATATTTATCATATAAGGTTCATCTCTATTAAGAAATAAAAACTATGGGCACATGGGTGGCTCAGTCAGTTGAATGTCAGACTTTGGCTCAGGTTATGATCTCATGGTTCATGAATTCAAGCCTCACCTGGGGCTCTGTGCTGGACCTGGACCTGGATCTGGACCCAAACCAGCTCAGAACCTGGACCCTGCTTCAGATTTGGTGTCTCCCTCTCTCTCTGCCCCTCCCATGCTTGCACTCTGTACCTCTCTCTCTCTCTCTCTCTCTCAAAGATAAAAATAAACATTAAAAAATTTTAAAGAAATCAAAACTAAAAGAGCTTATAAAAAGGGAATGACAGAGGCATGCTGCTCAACTAACAGTCATATTTTATAATCAAGTTGGATAGAAGAAAACAACCTACTGGTACAGAAAGCCGAAACCTTCCGTAATGCATTAAATATGGGAAACAGCAGTGTCCACTATTAACTGAGTATGTAAAAATTAAAAATTTGATGTTTTTTATTCTTCAACTATAAAACCTTAATGCTGAAAAGAAACTTAAAATCAACTATTCAAAATCCCAAATTTACAGGTAAGGAACATGAAGCTGAGATTAAGGAAAATGATGACTTGCATTAAAATGAACTTTGATTAAGTCCAATTATACAGCAAACACTCCCAAAATAAACTTAGACTGTATTCTAGTTTCACTTAACAGTATATAAAATGCTGTGTTGGACTTAATGAAATGTTTAGAGGTGCAGTAGGCATGACTTTGAGTAGATAATGAAAGAAAATGCAAAATGCTAATTGATTCATGATGTGGTTTCATCTTAGCTTGGGCAAACCATGCAGTATTTAATATATAGTAGCAGAATATTTACTATTGAAGCTTGAAAAGATGTGAGTTCTTTGTGTGCAATCTTTCATTTATGCATG
>NC_043701.1:88687066-88697728 GCF_006229205.1 Suricata suricatta
TTTTTTTTGGTGGTGGGGGTGGTTATGTTTAAATGAAGTTGCTTTTACAACACCAAAGACTTAATCATCCATTTCCTACATAAAAGGTAGCTACTTTTTTGCATGGACCTCAAGCATATTGTAGTATAGAGGTGGAATTTAAGGAAAGGTATTAAGCAGACTGTGTTGTAGCCTATGAACAAGTAATAAATTGTATCATGTATCTTGAATGTATCATAGATAAGCTGCTATATAACGATTGCCACTTCAGATCGCTGTGAAATTAGGTGATTAACTAGTTGTTACTTAACCTTCTAATTTCTGTATAAGTCTGATTACATGAAACAGAAGTTGGTGTTTTGATTTTTTACTTTGCTTTTCTGTTTTGAGTGTCATTGCAACTACTGTATTGTAAATGATGGAAAATAATTGCATATGTTAAAAAATATGAAACTTTATAAATTAAAATAAATAAATAAATAAAATTAAAAAAAATAAAATAAAAACTTTTAAATCTCTACTCCAAAAAAAAATTTAAAAAATTAAAAAAATTAAAAAGAATAAAATGAACTTTGATACTGTTTGTTACATAAAGTGGTGAACTCAGTTTCTAGGTTATTTCATATAGTTTCCAATAATTTTAGTCACTAACCAGGCTATATTCAACAACATTTAAGCCCATTGTTTGAAATGAAAAGATAGTCTCTAGTGAGTCTTTAATAAGGAATAAATACCACTAATTCCACCCATACTAGTTAACAGAGGACTTGGATTTAATCTGGTTCCTGTCATTTACTATATGCCTGTCTCAGAATCTTAACTCTTGTTAAAACGGTGGAGCTCAAGAATAGTTTGTGCATATCTGATTACTTTCACTCTGAGAAGACTAGTGAAAGAATTCCCTAACTAAATTTTTTTGATACATGTATGGACATTAAACATATGTAATACAGATCTTTACAATATTGCTTTACAGCTTACTTGATACTCAAAAAATTTTATTGATCAGTTAAGCTTATTGATCATTGCCTTTCCCCAAGCATGACCCATGGTTTGATGTGTCAAGCCTATATATTGCCATTCCATGTTGACATATAAGTATGTTGAAATATGTATAGAATGCTCTAAAAATAGAAACAGTCGTACATGAAAGAAACAAAAATGGAAGCAATAATAACAGTTGACCTCTTCTCTAGCTTTAGGAATTTTTAAGTTTAAGGTTGGGATACAGTCCTATTAAAATGTTTGACTCATGTGCTTTAGAAGGTACTGCTATATTCTTACTTCCCAAATGATTTTATATTCATAAAAATTATGTGCAACAATATACATATTCTTATGAAAGTATTTTTTGGCAATATAATCCGTGTGTTTGATTTATACCTTTGCTAAAAAATGTTGATTTTCTCCTTGTTATGTCTAATTAGATTGTGTTTTCCAAGCAAGATACAAAAGTTCAGATACTTGAGAATTCATTCTCTTCTCAGAACGGATACTTTAGATATTATGATCTCAATTTCTTATTTTTAAGATAATTCTAAAATGGCATGACCAATATATATGTTTGTATTTTATTTATTTGCTTGAATTCCATTACATAGAAAGCTATATAAAAAACATCAGTGAACTTTAAATACAGATAAATATCCTTAGAATACAGTTAAAATTGCATAGACTTAGCCCCACAACAGACAAAAAATCTATTAAGAAATACTTCCATTTTAATTTTGTCCTCCTTTCATCAAAGAAACTTGAGTTCACAATTAATTAGAAAAAGAGATGCAAGTCTATCATTTAAACTGAAGGCCCAATGTTTACTTAGTTGAGTAAAATTGAGGAGTCTTCCTTCCACCCCTATTAGTAAAATAAGTTTGGATTTTAATCTTTCAGTTTAAAGTATTCCAATGGTTAACAATGGGCCAGTGCATGGCCTAGTTTATCATTTTCTCTGTAGACTTAGGAAAGACTTTTGGCAGAGTTTACTTTTCAGCAAAAGATTTCTGCTTTGTGTTTGTTGCAGGATTTTTTTTTGTTTATTTTTAATAAATTAATTATAACTAAAATGTAATTAGCAGGAAAAGACCTAAGATGGCTTCCATGTTTATTTTACTCTTTACTTCAAATTAATTTCCCTTGCACAAAAGAACTTTTGTAACCTTCCTATACTCAGAAGAACTTTTAATTATGTCACGTTCAATAGTCCCTGATAAAAGAGGCAAGGGTTTTGCTAACTGCTGGAGTAAGGACCATATCTGTAAAGGAGGGAGTAATAAGAGTTGAAAGGACAGGCCACTGGGGAGGAGGGGGAGAGTGAGGGCAAGATGGTGGCGTTCTTCCCAGCTGCAAGTTTGGGCAAAGAAGCCTCCACTCCTTGTATTACTCATGGACTAACAAGCCCTATACCCCTCCCTGACACCCCTTTTTCCTCTCATCCATGCTGTACAATTTGTATTTTGCCATAGGAATTTCAAGCATATCTTTCCCTGGAGTTGCAAGTTCTCACGTAAGTTCCACCCCAAAGGGCAAAGAGAGCACTCCCTTTTGGAGATCTCTGCTTATTTCAGGAGCCTCTGCTGAAATATTTTCATGTTTCATTTCATAGTAAAGGGATTACTAGTGTGGTTCACTTGTTAGAACATAAAACATAAGGATGATTACTCTTCTCAAAAGGGGAATCTTCCCTAAGGTCCAAGAAATGTGTCAGGTTTCCAGGCCATATATATAAATTATTCGATCTTCTCCCCTTAAACCTCCAGGATTCCCAGCCATAAATTTTTTGCAAGATGTCAAACTTCAAAATAGTGTTTACTTTCTAAACCAACTATTACACATTATTTGGAAGCATTTCCATATGCTTTGCATCATTAAGCCATTTTGACAACCCTCAAGATAAATGTATCATTTTTCCATCTCTAAGTGGCCATAAGAAGAAAAATAGATTGACAAAGTTTATTATAACCCGGAACAGTACCAGACAGAAGTAGAAAGAGAGACACTGCCTCTTCTCGTTAAAAAAACAAATCAAATTTATTAAGATAATATGGGAAAAGTACATACTCATAAAGTAATATATTCATATGCAAACATAATGCAAATGATTTACCAGTAAACATTGTCCAGTTCTATCACTCATTGTTTCATATTTCTTTCTTGTGATTCTTGTCTGGGAAATGAATTTCAAGACATTAAGTCTTTGAATGTATTATCCTACCTTTTAATCATCTTCAATGAAGAAAGGAGAAGGAGAATTTGCCCTTTAGTCAGCTTTTTCTTGACCATGTGTCACATCTTTACTAACAGGCTTTTTCTGGAGAAAGGACTAGGTGGCCCTTTGTGATCAGAGTCCCTTAGTACATGCCTGAAGCAAAGCAGAGCTGATATGGAGGAAATCTCCATATATGATATTCTTAAGGAGGGATGAAAATGCATCAGCTTGTTTTCAATTACATCCTGATATATCTGTGGTTAAGCCCATTTGGGGAAGCACCACTGACCTTTATTTTCTAGATCTATAAAATCAGTCTAATGGCTTTTCATCACTCAATCCTTAGCCTACATTGAGGAAGTTGCTTAAGTTTGTCTTTTGTTTTATAGCATGCATTAGAGAGTCATCTCCCACCTTTTTAAATAATGTTCTTATCTTCCTGACCAGGTACTTTTTTTTTTTTACTTTATAAAAATAAAAGTAGACTTTTGTAAGGAGTGGGACACTTAACAAAGTCTGTCAACACAATTCTAAAACATTCAGATGCATATTACAGTCATATCTTGTGGTTGACTGTATAGCAAAAATATCTGGGAAATTCACTTTTAAATTTTCATTGGAGAATGGGTTGTTGAGTTATCTAGGTTAATATAAAAAATTACATATGTCATTTTTTTTTGCCTTTCCCCATGTCCACATAATCAACTAAATTTACACAAATAATTTTTTACTTCCCTCAAATCATTGAACAAAACAGCCCCAGGGACTTTATTTAGCATGTAACAGTAACAACAATAGTGAACACTTGATATTTACAGAGCATTTTCTGTATTCTAGACTGTGCTTTCCTAAACTAACCCTTTCATTTCATTTTATCAGTGGATAAATGAGTTAGTTTCTATTCTTTTCCCATTTCTCCAAAGAGTAAACAGTTTATAGCTATAAAATAATTTGTTTGAGATCACATTGGTATAGTAACAGCAGTGATTTAAAGATTTTTTAAAAAATGAACTGGAAAAAATTTATGATCAGTTTATTCTGCAGAATAAAGTAGAAATAATTTAATACATATTCACATTCATATCAAAATATTACAGAGAAAGAAACCAAGCATTATGCAGACAGAGGCATACATTCACAACAATAGAAATGCATGGGTGTTTGGCACAAACACTTTAGGAAATATGTAGCATTGTTTTTTAAAGGTAAATATTCAGCAAATCCACTAATAAATATACCTTAGAAAAATTCTTGCATTTGTGCTTGAAGATATGTACCAAATGTTCATACCAGTACTAGTCATGATAAAGAAATCATAAAGTATCTCAAATTTCCACTCAAAAGAATGAAAAAATAAACTGAATTGCATTCCCATAGTGAAATGTTTCAAAGTAGTAGAAATGAACAAACTCCATCTGCAAGCAGTTACAAGGTTGAACCTTACATACATGATGTTGATGGAAAATAATAAGTCTAAGAAGGCTAAAATGCTGTCATTTTAAATATCCCCCAAAGAATTATGTGTCAATTAAATACAGAATACACTAAAAAATGGAATAATAAATACAAACTTTAAAATAATAGTTACCTCTTAACTGGAAGCAGGGTGATGGGAAATGATAAAACAGCATAGGAAGATGCATTCCTATTTCTAACTCTATAGCTCTTAAAACAAATTTTAAATTATATTTTTTGATTCATAATATTGCATCTATTCTTTCCATCAATCAAATACAATGTTGGTGGTGAGGTAGCTGTGGACCAGGATGCAAAAATTCTGCAATTTATCTGGGGGAAAGTATCAGAAAACATTGGGGATGAAAGAGAGAAAGAGTTAAGAATGAGGGACTTATTCTTCTGTGTATTAAAATCTATCATAAGGCTTCTGAAATCAAATTTTAAAATATATATAAAAAACATCAAATTGATGAGAGAACAGTTTAGAGTAGAAACAGATAGATATACACATGGGAGTTTAATATATGACAAGGTTTACAGACAAATCTAGTAATTTATGCATGGGATATCTGATGATGAAAAATTGTCCTTCCACTTAAAAAATGTTATATAAAATGATGACACAACCTCTCCTAATATTTTTGAAAAATTCTGAATTGAACCTATAAATATTAAAATGGAACCTATACAGTATTAGAATAAAATAAAACAAAGTAACATTTTTATAACCTCCATGTAGAGAAGTTCTAAGAAAGCCAGAAATTAAGTACCTATTAAAGAAAATAAAAATTTTAATTACAAAAACATTTTTTACTTTATTTATTTTTTTAATTTATTTAGAGAGTGTGAATGGGTCAGAGGCAGAGAGAGAGGGAGAAAGAGAGCCTGACGTGGGGCTTGATATCATGAACTGTGAGATAATGACACAGACCTAATTTAATAGTCAGCAGCTCAACTGACTAAGTTACCCAGGCATCCCTCACATAAATCTGTTTTAAAAATACATTTTTTAAAGTAGAAGTAGACATACAGTAGAGTTAAACAAGTAATTTTGTTTTAGACATTAAAACAATTGTGAATCTTCCTACTAAAACATTGAAAAATAATGACTATTAAACTTAGAACTTTTATTGCAGTTAAGTTGAGGATATTGATCTCATTAATTAAGAGTAATTTTAATCCATACATTTGAGCATTTTTAATAATGAGAGTGAGCATTTAGGAGTATGAGACTATGCCATTTGTATTGATTAGAATGAAGTTAGCTGAACTGTCATGGATTTAATCAAGTGAACTCTTAGAGTAGTTTTATCAAGGCATGATGTGCAAAACCTCCCAGATTAGGCACCAACCAGTTGTTTTAAATGACACTCATCATGAAGGATGGCCTCTGAAGAATGGGTCAGTCATAAACGGGACCATTGTCTAGCAAATAATCATCTGCAAAGTTAGGGCTGAGTATGAGAAAATAGGAATGCCATCTCAGATCAGAGCTAGAATTATAAAAGTTTTCTACCAAAAATTACTGCATGAGTTTGGAGGGGCAGCATAAGAATAAATAAAGTAGGCAATGACACCGTCAGTCCAAGCTGTGCTCTTACAGGGAATACCCAAATTTCTAACACCTTCTTTTTCATAAGTCAGCTGTGTAAGAATTAGGATCGAAGTCTCTTACTTACAATGATTTTGCTGCTGTAAATTAATGATCAAAGTGATTTACTATTCAGTTGTTCAACTACTGCTTTATTTCTGTTGATCTTTGTTTTTCTGCTTAATTTCTATAAATTACTGTACAGTTTCCCATAAGGTATAATTAAGCAGAATTGCTTAAGTTTTAATTATTGTGTATTATAGATGTTGAAAGCAACATTAGCACTTGGCTTTTAAAAATGTGATCGTATATTTATAAGAGAGCATTTATAAACACATTTACATATAGTTAAGATGAAAAAGGTATTTGAATTGTAGTCATTAGCATTTCTTCAAACATATGGCAGAGCAGCGGAGGCCATGGGCCATGCCTTCATTAACTGAACACTGTTTCATCAGTGTCTCAGCTTCCTGCTGTGCCACCCTGTGGCGTCCCCTTCTGTCCCCGAGGTTTCAGTGACAAGGGACAATATGTCCCCAAGGTGAAAATCTGGAAAATATAGCAGATTAGCCCTTAGAGAAGTTCTTATGATTATTTAATCATACTTAGAGAAGAAACACACAGCAACATTAAACCAGTTTCAACATTTTCCTGTCATTCTCCATTTCTCAACTGCAGTGGTTGCGGTGATCACAACGAACAGCGCAAAAAGTAAGGCCAAATACAGCACATCTTTGCTGCCGTTATAAGTCTGAGCTGTTTCAAATTTGCTGGTGTAATGGTCAAAGTTGACACAGGTACTTACGGGTATCATGGGTTAATTATAATCTGTCATGTATAATGTTTTCATATGATAGATCAAGATAAAACGCTCCTTAATGATGTGAGAAACAACAATTTCACATTTTTCCCTATAAAACACTAGCAAATTAATAAAAACTTTGTCTTATGAATGTCATGGCCACGACCATGTGTTATTTGTACATTTCTCTGGTATATAAAAAGTACTAAATCTGAGAGACGAAGGCATCCATCTGAAGGTATTGGCCTCCTTTATGTTACATCTGCTAAATAGTTCCCTTTAACACAGCATTAGTACCAATATCTCTCTGATTATATATTATATATACACATATACAGAACATGCTTGTTAGCTTTTAATTTGTGATTAAAAATTTAATCAACTCCTAACACCTGAAAAAGATATATCTTAAACATGAATATCATGAGTCATATTTTTGTATTATGAAGTCACTGTCACTAGTTTTCAATAGTTGAGAACATGAAATCTTATAAAATTATCCTATTTCCCCTTTAATGAATGACTGTGGGTATTCTCCTTGGAAAATTCTTGGGGAAATTGAAATAATTACAATACATGAAATAATTCAGAAGTATCTCAATGAGCGGAACAATGAAAAATGAAGAAAGAAAAGAAACATTGATCTAGTGACTATATAGGTTTTAAATAAAGGAATTACCAGTCACAATCTAATCTTAAATTCAGGAAACTTTCCCAGATTATTTAAATTAATAGTCCCATCAAAAATACTGCTAATGTCATTAATCGATTCCAATTGAATGTAAGATATGTGCAGACCTTCAGGAGAGTAGCAATTCCTTACCATAAAACGTCACGTGATAAAAGGAATTAATTGTCTTGCTATTTTCACCTTTCACTTTCTCCTAAACTTGCCCAGATATTATCAAAAAACGGCTTATAAAATTTCACTTTGGATCTGGAAAATCTCTTTCCCTTTAACTGTTATGGTCATTGTATTCATTTTTAAGGTAGCATATTATACTGTGGAGAAAAGAGATAGAAAGACGATAAAATACAATCCCTTTCTTCAAGATGACACTCTTCTGTAAACGCTAACACGAATATGCAAGTCTGTTGATAGAAGTCAGATTATAACGTTAGTCTCTAGGGCCATGGTTCAAGCACAGACTCTGAAGCCAAACTACCACAACTTGAAACTCAGCTCCAGCAGAAACCACGTCTGAGACTTTGCTTAAGTTATTTAAGTGTTCTGTACTTCAGTTTCCTCACAGAAACATAATTAGTTTCTACGTGTCACTGCTTTATTCAGAGCATTAAATGAAGTAAGCTACATAGAGTATCCATAAGATACCCAGAACATAGAAATTACTTTAATATTACTTAACAGCTCATTCTCCCATTCATCATCTCTCTCTGCACACTGCCTTGCCCCAACTTCTTCCTTCTTCTTATAACCAAAGCTTTCGACAGCAACCACTTAGTGGCTGCCTGTAGCATGAGGGACAGGGCCTGAAGACTAGAAAGTATAATACGAGATTCAGAACACAGAACAAATTCCAGAACATAGGGCCAGGTAAAATCATTGTTGACTAATCAGATGAGAACTTCATACAAGTGAAGCTTTGGGTTCTCTTTTGTTGCCGTAATTGCCGGTGTCCTATGTGAGAGCACACACTGCTAGCACTAAGGTTGTTCTATCTGCACGTGCTGAACAAAGATGAAGACAAGGGAAATATAAACAACCAATGGGCTTATGATATTGTTAACTTCCAATGTCCAAGGAATATGTCCAGTGGTATTCTTTTCCAGAATATGTTTAAATAAAACAGTAATTAAATGGGATATATATCTCTTCCTGATGAATCAGTAAGGTATGGTATTAAATCATATAAATATATTTGCTTTGGGGAATTCCCTTTTGGCCCCTTTTATTTTTCATCATCTCATAGCCCATCACAAGTCCCCAGAAATATGTCATGCTAATATTGCCAACTGAGTTCTTCCAAGCAGAGATGACATCAGCCATCTGTCACACAGTACTAATGCTGGGAAGCAAAGCCAACTATAGAGAAAATAAATACCTTTCCTATCGATTAGCTAAATATTTATGTTGAGAACGAAATGATTAAAATCTCACTATTCAAGCTAATTGCTATAAGTGAATATTTGGCACCAAGAGAATGACATACCAACAATGTGCGTGCCTTATTACTTTCCCAAAACCAAATTTCATCACGAGCATGTGTAGTGCAAGAGGGGCTTGTGCTAGACGTTGCAAGGTGTTGCAATAACTACACTAGCAATCTTTCAGCCTGCAGGTGTGTCTCCTGCTGCCCGGGTAGATTCAATCTATACCCTGTGCTGCTCTGCTTTCCAGATGGCTGCTCTCTTGTTCTATTTTAAGTTACTCAGCCTCTTAAAGTCTGGTACTTTGGATCTGGTCATTGCAGGGTCATATAATTTGTGTTCACGAACACTGACCTGATGCTGAAACATTTATTTTTCTAGAAGTGGTTATTTAAAGATGGGCTAAATAGCTACCTGGCTTGATTACAATAGATGATTGCATTATCTTCTAAATTGGTATTTCTATTCAAAGACATAAGTTTTTCCAAATTCACTTCCTGCTATTGTGGTTACACTGAGTCATTCAGTGTCAACAGAGCTTTTCTAAAATACATAAAAGAATTATATACAATGTTATTTATATATACATGTCAGGAGGCAGTATTTGTTCAATATTATATCTATGTCTATGGAGAAAGTAGCTATTTCATAATAGTGTTGTTGTATATTATCTTTCTGTATAAAAGTGTAATTCCAAGTGTTATAATTTGATCAAACCGTAAAAGGTGCTTTGAGCCCTAATCCAGGTGACTTAAAGGTCACAGTATAGAATGCTTCTGTAAACTCAAGTGTTTCCATTTAGTTTGGGCTTGAAATAGCATCCTTTTCTAAAATAAATGAAACATGATGATACAAAAATATTTTGGGAAAGTCTGCAGCTTTATATAGTAACCAAAGTCAAAGGGTTATGTGACTAATCTAAAAGATCAATTACACTTGAGCTGCTCTGGATTGCTATTTTGTGTGGTTTCCAGGGGAGTCCAAAATAAAATTGAATTGAATAAATACTTATTTCATCTTCCATTTCTTTCTAAATATTAAATTCTCAGATGTATAAAGAATGTGAGTAAATGGATCACCTTCTTAGATATTTGTTCTGGCCACTAGAAATTTCAAAGAGAGAATTAATGAAGACTTACCCAAAAGTATTTGAAAAATCAATTTAACAAAATAAGCTATTTTGCCTAGCAGGGCACTACTAATTTTCATAATAAAGGCATTAACTTATCAGAGACCATATTTGCAGTCTGTTTGCTTTTCACTTTATTGTATTATTCTACAGTCTGTTATAAGAAGATAATGTATGTTTTTATTATTTATTTGTATTTATATATTTTTAAAGTGCCTAACATTATAATTTGATGTACATATGCATTGTGAAAATTCCTACTAGCATATTAATTCCCACATTCATCACTTTAGATATTTATCTTTTGTGTGTGTGTGTGTATGAGAACAGCTAAGTTCTGCTCTCTTAGCAGACTTCAGTGATACAATAGAGTATTATCAACAATGGTC
>NC_043701.1:88697828-88766434 GCF_006229205.1 Suricata suricatta
CACACCTTAAGCCCCTGGCAGCCACCATTCTACTCTCTGTCTCTGAGTTTGACTTTTTTTCAATTCAATGGGAAATTCAACCTCCTTTCACTGCTTATGCAAATATGTAAAGGTCTTTTTTTATTTTAATTTTTAATTGTAGCTAGTGTATGTGTTATACAGTTTCAAGTGTATAATATAGTGATTCGACACTTTCATACATCACCCGGTGCTCATCACAAAAAGTGCACTCCTTAATCCCCATAACCTATTTCATGCATCTCCCCACCCATCTCCCCTCAGACAATCATCAGTTTGTTCTCTAAAATTAAGAGTCTGATTCTGGGTTTGTCTCTCATTTTTCCCTTTGCTCCTTTGTTTTGTTTCTTAAGTTCCACATATGAATGAAATCATATGGCATTTGTCTTTGACTGACTTATTTCCCTTAGTATAATACCCTCCAGCTCCATCCATGTTGTTACAAATGGAAGATTTCATTATTTTTATTGGTTGAATAATATTCTATTGTATGTATTTTATATATGTATATACATATAAATATATATATACCACTTCTTTATTCATTCATAAGTTGATTGACACTTGAACTGCTTCTATAATTTGGTTATTGTAAATAATGCTGCTATAAACGTAAGATGCGTGTATCCCTTTAAATAGTGTTTTTGTATTCTTTGGTTAAATAACCAGTAGTGTGATTGCTGGATCATAGCATAGTTCTAATTTTAACTTTTTGAGGAACCCGCATACTGTCTTCCACTGCCACTGAGCCACTTTGCATTTCCACCAACAGTTCACGATGGTTTCTCTTTCTCCACATCCTTACCAACATTTGTTGTTTTTTGCATTGTTGTTTTGAACCATTTTGACAGGTGTAAGGTGATGTCTCGTTGTAGTTTTGATTTGCAGTTCCCTGATGCAAAGATGCTCAACATATGTCTTTTGGTCATCTGAATGCCTTCTCTGGAGAAATGTCTGTTCATATTTTCTGCATTTCTAAATTCAGTTATTCATTTTTTGGGTGTTGAAGTGTATAAGTTCTTTATTTATATTAATGTTTATTTATTTATTTGAGAGAGAAAGAGGAAGGGAAAGAGAATCTTTTTTTAATAGTTTATTGTCAAATTGGTTTCCATATAACACCCAGTGCTCTTCCCCACAAGTGCCCTCCTCCATTACCACCACCTCCCTTCTCCCTCCCCCTCCCCCTTCAACCCCTGGTTCATTTTCAGTATTCAATAGTCTCTCAGGTTCTACGTCCCTCTCTCTCCCTAACTAAGAGAGAGAATCTTAAGTGGACTCCACACTCAACATGGAGCCTGATGTGAAGCTTGATCTCATGACCCTGAGATCATGACCTGAGCCAAAATCAAGAATCAGATGCTCAACCTACTGAGCGACCCAGATGCTCCAAGTTTTTTATAGATTTTGGTATTAGCCCTTTGTCAGGTATTTAATTTGCACATATGGTCTCCCATTCCATAGGTTGCCTTTTAGTTTGGTTGATTGTTTCCTTCACTGTCCTTTTTATTTTGATGTAGTCCCAATAGTTTATGTTTGCTTTTGTTTCCGTTGCATCAGGAGATTTATCTAGAAAAAAAAAATTCTACAGCTGATGTCAAAGAGGTTACTGCCTGTGTTCTTTTCTAGGATTTTTATGGTTTCAGGTCTCAAATTTATGTCTTTAATCCATTTAAAATGTATTTTTGTATGGTGTAAGAAAGTGATCCAATTTCTTTCTTTTGCATGTTGCTGTCCAGTTTTCCCAACACCATTTGTTGAAAAAAGTGTTCTTTTCCTATTAGATATTCTTTCCTTCTTTGTCAAAGATTAGTTGACCTTATAGTTGTGGGTCCATTTTTGAGTTTTTTGTTCTGTTTCATCTATCTATGTATCTATTTTTGTCCTAGTACCATACTGCTTTGATGACTACACCTTTGTAATATATTTTGAAGTCTAGCATTGTGGTACCTCCAGTTATGCTTTTCTTTTTCAAGATTGCTTTGAGGTCATTTATGAATCTATATAAATTTTAGAATTATTTGTTCTAGTTCTGTGAAGAATGCTGTTAGTAATTTGATAGGGATTGTATTAAATGTATAGATAGCTTTGAGTAGTATACACTCAAATTAATATTAATACTAAATTAATAAAAATTTAATAACCCTTGTTCTTCAGATATATGAGCATAGAATGTCTATCCATTTCGTTATATTGTATTCAGTTTTTTTCATCAGTGTTTTATAGTTTTTAGAGTTCAGGTAGTTCACCTCTTTGGTTAGGTTTATTCCTAGGTGTCTTATTATTTTTGATGCAAATTTAAGTGGGATTGTTTTCTTGATTTCTCTTTATACTGCTTCATTATTGGTATATAAAAATGCAACAAATTTCTGTGAGTTGATTGTGTATCTTGCAACTTTTCTGAATTCACTTATCATTTCTAGCAGGTTTTAGTGGAGTCTTTTACGTTTTCTACATAAACAATCATGTCATCTGCAAATGGTGAAACTTACTTCTTGCTTGCTGATTTGGATTACTTTTATTTGTTTTTGTTGTCTGATTACTGTGTCTGGGACTTCCAGTACTATGTTGAATAAACACAGTAAGAGTGGATAGCCTTGTCTTGTTCCTAATTTTAGGGGGAATCTCAGCTTTGCCCACTGAGGATGATGTTAGCAGTGAGTTTTTCATATATGGGCTTTATAATTTTGAGGGAGTTCACTCTAAACCTACTTTTTGAGGGTTTTTATCATGAAATGATGTTGCGTTTTGTCAAATGCTTTTTCTGCATCTATTGAAATGATCATATGATTCTTATCATTTCTGTTATTGATGTGATGTATCATGTTGATTGATTTGTGTATATTGAACCACTCTTGCATCCTGGGAATAAATATGACTTAATTGTGGTAAATGATTTTTTTAATGTAGTGTTGCTAGTATTATGTTGAGGATTTTTGCATCTGTTTTAATCAGATATTGGCCTGTATTTCTCTTTTTTTAATGATGTCTTTGTTTTAGGTAATGTAGAGTTCATAGAATGAATTTGGAATTTTTCCTTCCATTTCTATTTTTTTAAATAGTTTGAGAAGAATAGTTATTAACTTTTCTTTAAGTGTTGATAGACTCCCTTGTGAAGCCATCTGTTCTGGACACATCTTTGTTGGGAGATTTTTGACTACTGATTCAATGTCTTTGCTGGTTATTGTTCTGTTCAAAAATTCCTTTCCTTCCTGTTTCAGTTTTGGTAAGTTTCCATGTTTCTAGGAATTTATCAATTTCTTCTAGGTTGTCTAATTTGTTGGCCTATAAAATTTTCATAATATTCTCTTAAAATTATTTCTTTTTTTGTGGTGTTGGTTACTACTCCTCTCACACTTGTGATTTTATTTATTTGAATTATTTTTCTTTTCTTCTTGATAAATATGGCACGAGGTTCATCAGTTTTATTGATTTTTTTCAAAGAAACAGCTCCTGGTTTCATTGATCTGTTCTATTGTTTTTTGTTTGTTTGTTTTATTTCTCTATTGTTTACTTCTTCTCTCATCTTTATTATTTCCTGTCTTCTGCTGGCATTAGGTTTTGCTGGTTGTGTTTTTCCTAGCTCCTTTTGGTATAACCATAAGTTTGGTTATGTGAGATTTTCATTGCTTTTTAAGGTATGCCTGTATTGCTAGAAACTTCCATGTTAGTACTACTTTTGCTGAATACCAAATTTTTTGGACCCTGTGTTTTCATTTTTATTTATTTCCATGTACTTTTTAATTTATTCCTTTATTTCCTGGTTGATACATTCATTGTTTAATGGTAAGTTCTTTAGTCTCCATGTGTTTGTGGTCTTACTAGGTTTTCTCTTGCGGTTGACTTTTAGTTTCATAGTGTCATGGTCAGAAAGGATGCACACTATGACTTTAATCTTGAATTTGTTGAGGCTTTTTGGGTGGGCTAATATGTGATCTATTCTGGAAAGTGTTCTGTGTGCACTTAAAAAGAATATATATTCTGATATTTTAGGATGTAATTTTCTAAATATACTTGTTAAGTCCATCTGCTCCAGTATGTCATTCAAAGCCATTGTTTTCTTGTTGATTTTCTGTCTAACTGATCTGTCCATTGATGTTAGTGGAATGGTAAAGTCTCCTAATATTATCATATTATTATCTTCTGGTGACTTTATGTTTGTTATTAATTGTTTTATATATTTGGGTGCTCCCATTTGGAAACATAAATATTTACTATTGTTATACCTTCTTGTTTGATTGTCCCTTTATTCTTACGGAGTGTCCTTTATCTCCTGTTATAGTCTTTTTTTAAAGCCTATTTTGTTGAATATAAGTATTGTTATTACAGCTTTCTTTGATAACCATCTGCATGATAGATGTTTCTCTGTTCCCTGACTTTCAATCTGTAAGTGTCTTTAGGTCTACAGTTAGTCTTTTGTAGATGTATAGTTGGGCTTTCTTTCCCTTTTTTCTTTCATATTTATTACTGTTTTTCTCTATTACTGGTTTTTGATGTATGGTGACCATTAGGTTTTTGTACAACCTCTTGTACATATAGCAGTCTATATTAAGTTGATGGTCACTTAAGTTTCAGCCATTTCTTTTGCCTTCTCCTCCTCATGTTTTAAATATATGTTATTATATTTTATATCCTTTTTGTATGTGAATTCTTTGAGTAACCTTTAACAGATATAAATTCATTTTTACTGCTTTTGTTTTCCCTATATTTATATGGTCACTTTTGGTCTCCCTTTCCAACCAAAGAATCCCCTTTAATATTTCTTGCAAGACTGATTTAGTGGTCATTAACTGTCTTAGGTTTTCTTTTTCTGAGAAACTCTATCTCTTCTTATGTTCTGAATGACAGCCTTGCTTGAGAATATTTTTGGTTGTAGATTCTTCCCATTTGAAGAATGGAAGCACTTTGAATATATCATGTCACTACCTTCTGGCTTTTAAAGTTTCTGTTGAAAAGTCTCCTGCTAGCCTTATGGTTTTTCCATTGTAAGTTCCTGACTTCTTCTGTCTTTCTGCTTTTAAAATTTGTTTTATTGCTGTATTTTTCTAATTTAAATATGATATGTATTGGTGTAGGTCTGCTTTCATTGATTTTGATGGAAGTCTTCTGTGCCTTCTGGATTTGGATATTTGCTCCCTTCTCTAGATTAGGGAAATATTCAGCTATTACATCTTCAAGTAAATTGTCTAACCCCTTTTCTCTCTTCTTCTTCTGAGACTCCTATAACATGAATGTTACTATGTTTGATAGAGTCATTCAGTTCCATAAGTGTATTTTCATGTTGCATAATCCTTCTTTCTCTTTTTTTTTCAACTTGATTACCTTCTATTACTCTGTGTTCTAGGTCACTAATTTGTTCCTCTGTTTATTCTATCCTACTCTTCATTTTATCAATCATGTTTTTCACTTCCTTTATTGAGTCCTTTATCTCTGCTATCTATCCTTATCTCTGTGTTAAATGTCTCATTCATTTCTTCCATTCTTTTCTCAAGTCCAGTTAGTATCCATATGATTATTGCTTTAAATTCTCTTTCAACCATGTTATTTATATCTGTTTCACTTAGATCTCTGGCCACGGCCTTGTCCTGTTCTTTGATTTGGAATAAGTTGCTCTATCTCTTCATTTCTTCTGCCTCTCTGTATCTGTTTCTGTTAAGAAAGTCAGCCATGTCTTCTGCTCTTGAAAGCAATGACTTTATGAAGAGTGCCCTGCAGTGCAGTGTTCTCTCTTCACCAGAATTTAGCACTTCAGGAGAGTGTCCTATGATTGTTGCTTATGCCCTGATGTTGCATCTGATTCAATTTTCCTTTCAGTGCATTATCTTTACTCACTCTTTGCCTGTCGTGGGCTGTGCCTGCTCTCTGAGGTGTTAGTGGGAGCCATGCAGGCCAATTCTGAAGGTGTATGGCTGCCAGGGAACTTTGGAGCAGGACAGCAGTGTCAGCAAAATTTGCACTAAGCCACAAATCATATGCTGGATCCCCCAAAGTGCTGCAATAAGTTGGGGCTGTGTACTGGGGTGGCTGGGGGTGTGAGGCTGGGTTTGCTGGCCCAACATGCATCTGGGTGCATCATGGCAGCTGGGCACAGCACATGATAACAGCCATGCACTTGGCAGCTGGGTTATGTGCAACTGCTACCAAAATTTGTCTCAGTCCATGTCTGAGGCTGGCAGGCTTCAAGTGGGTGAATCCTCAAGAGAACTTATGGGTGTGGTGCACCTCTAGCTGGTTAGGTGGCAAGTGTCTCTGTGACACTGCCTTCCCCGGGTGTTTATTCTGGTGAGGAGGAGGAAAGTCATGCCTGCCAGCTCCTTCATTGTTGCAGAAGTCTCTGAGATGCTCTGAAATCAGTATGAACAGTTCTGCCTCCTCTTTGTCCCAGGTTTTGTGTGAACTGTCATTTTTATGTTCCTCCTCTGCACAGGATGCTGTCTCTTTAAGGGCAGTGACTTTTCTACCACCTGTCCTTCTGACTGCCACAGTGCTGAGTCAGCTGATTTTTAAAGCCCCAGGCTCCAAGTCCCACTCTTTATTAACTCATGGAATTTAACCCCTCTGGTTAAAGTTGCACTCTGGGGATTAGTTCCTGTGTATGATTCCTAGTGCAAGGGCCCATTTCTCTGCCCTCTGTGCATGCACAGTTTTCTCCTCCTTCTGACAACTCCTTCTGTGTTTCTGATATTCCTAATCTTTCAGATGCACTTCTTCTCTATATTTAGTTTTGGAGTTGTTCTGCCAATCTTCAGATTGCTCTTATTTATTGACTTGGGTATACACGATGTATAGTTGTAAACAAGGGGCAGGGAACATTTGGGGTCCTCTTACTCTGCCATCTTACATCAGTCTCTTCCAAAATAATACATATTTCAGAACCAACTGGGAAACAAAGCAATATTGCAATAGACACCAAATCATCATCATTCTTTATTAGTATTGGAGGATGTAGCTTTTTGATAGTGAGTTACTGCATTAGGCAAACTCACCTACTCAGTCCTGGGAGCACAGTCACATCAAGTCTCCCCACTTGCTGCTCTGTTACTCACAGAAGCAGAATCTGCCCCTACCGTACAGATTGACACAGGAACTGCTGCTGCAAATCAGCTAACTTCAAAGGTGGAAAATGGAGATTATCTGCTAATCATACCTATTTCTTCTTCAGCTAACTCCCAGATACCTCCCTGGGCATAATGAATAAATATGTGATGAAAGCAAGGTCCCACTATTTGAGCACTTTGACATAAAGGGAAAAGTGAAACTAGCCAATAACCATTCTCTCCTGACATACTACATTTAGAAAATATTAACAATTTCCTCTTCCATATATAGATGGACATTTTTCTTCTACATTTAATTAAGCATTATAAAATTTGATGTGCATATTTCCTCATCTTTCTCTAGAAAAGTATAAATGCATATTGTAGTAGTTACCTTTTGCTTCATAACAAACTACATTAGTATTTATAGGCTTAAATTAATAGCCACTTCTATGGTTATTATTCTGTGGATAAGCAGTTTGGTTAGGAAGCAGTCTGGAATACCTTGGCCATGCAATTTTGGTCACTTCTAAAGTCAGCTTCACTTGGATTTCTTTGAAGAGTCCCATGTACCTACCTGGCTGATCATAGGGATTGTTATCCCCCATATAATTTCTAATCTTCCAGATTACAGCAGACCTCTTTACATGCTTGTGAAAACATCTAAAAGAAGTGAAAATAGGAGAGGGAGAGAGAGCTAAATGTTGGTATAGCGTTTAATTGAGATGGCAGGTTCTGAAACCACATTGCCTAAGTTTGAGTTTTAGCTCTGGTGCTTACTTGATATATCTTAAAAAGTTATTTATCTTTTCTTATTTCAACATGAATTAAAATGAATTCACTAATGATTATATATGTGGAAGAAATCTATAAAATAAACAATTTGTTATATTATTATAGTTATATGTAATTGTAATTATACAATTTTTAAAATGATATACAAGAGAAATATAGAATTATAACATAAATGTTATAATTGTAATATTATAATAATAAATAAAAATTTAATAAAAAGAACAGAAGAGAAATCTAAGTAATGAGAAAATGTGACACTATAAAACTGTGGAAAGAAACTGAAGACTAAATAAGTTGTGGAATATAGAATATAATAAAAATAGAGTAAGTGATAGCAAGATATATAGAAGATTGCATTGAAAAGAACCCAGAAACCCAAATTAAACTTGGGATGTAAAAAGAAAACATATAGGTAAAATTATTCAATAAATGTAAAATTTATTTTTTTCCAGAAAAGATAATTTATGTCCCTGAATAAGAAAATCTACATATAAGATGTATGCACTTTATACTTAAAAAATTAATCTATTCACTTGAGAAATACCCAGTAAAATTAGGTTTCAAAGAAAAAAAATCCCGAGGAACTCTAAGCACAAAGACTAGTCTCTTAAAAGTCACAAAAAAATGATAGAAAATTAATTTGACATCAAACGTTTCTACAACATCGAATTCAAAATAGGAGTGAAGCATTATTTATAACATAATCAACTGTAATCTTAGGATTTTATACCCAGACAAATTGTCATTGAATGATCAAATCACACACACACAACTGATGAGAATGTAAATCTCAAGGAATATTTAATGTTTAAATATTTTTGAGAGAGAGAGAAAGAGCACATGAGAGAAATTGGGGAATGGGCAGAGGGAGACATGATCCAAAGTGGGCTCGGCACTGACAGCAGAGAACCTGATGCAGGGGTTGAACTCACAAACTGAGAGATCATGATCTGAGCTGAGGTCAGATGTTTAACTGACTGAGCCACCCAGTGCTTCAATCTCAAGAAATAGTTTACACAAGAGTATTTTTGAGGAGTCTATGCAAGGGTTCATTCAATAAGAAGATGATTGGAAAATTTTAACAAAGGACTGCTTAATGATTATTGGGTGAATTTAAAGCCATATGTATTAGAAGAAAAAAAAGATAGAGTGAAAATGAAAAGCTTTTTGCTATTGTTGATACCCTTATGTGAAATTATTGAGTTGAACCTCTAAAACGATGTCTGTATATCTTCTGCATGTATGAAAATAAAGGTTTTCTAGATATATATGAATTAATAGAACATGTTCATATGACTTAGGATGTTTATTACATTACTGAATTAGTATCATAAAATTATATGTTTAGACAGGAAATTTTATAATTATGAAATGGTGAAGAATTTATGAAAATATTAGCTAATAGAAGTATTGCAATGTTGGGTTTTAATGTCAAATAGGTAATGAAAGGTTCCTAAGTTGTTAAAAAATGAACATCATGAAAGAGCGATTGCAATTAAGTATTAAAGGCCTACTATGAAATCCTCTTTCCCATACATTTTCAAATGAGAAAACTATTAAAATGAGAGAGTAGGAAGAGATAGTCTAAAAGTGTTATAAGTGCTGTAGTGACAATATGAAATAGCCTATAATATTTAAGAATTGCTCCTTTTTCCTCCTTTTTCATATTTTCCAATAATTCTTTACTGATGTTTAATTAAAAATAAATAAAAATATAAATAAAACAGCAGGTAAAATGAAGCAAGCCAAACCATAACAGTTGTTACTTAGGGGTTAGAAGATGTTGGCAATTTATTTTTTTTTCCTTCTACTCTCTCACCTAAGTTTCAGAATGAGCATGTTTTAATTTATAAAGAAAAAATAATATTTCCCATGTTGATTACTTCAACTTTTTCAGAATTCAGTAATAAGCATTCATTTTAATAATATTTTCCCATGAATTTATTGTGAACTTTGAGTTCTTTTGGAATGAACATCCCATTAACTTTGAAATAGGCCTTAAGGAATTACAACAAAGGATGCTGTCCAGAGAAAGTCAAGTAGAGATTTTTAATAGGAGGGGGAGAGAGAGAAAGAGAGGAAGAGACTCCTGAAATCTAAAATAAAGGAAGATTGGAGCACCTGGGTGGCTCAGTTGGTTAAGCAGCCAACTTCAGCTCAGGTCTTGAATCTACAGTTTGTGGGTTGGAGCTCTGCATTGGACTCTGTGGTGACAGCTCAGAGCCTGGAGCCTGCTTCCGCTTCTGTGTCTCCCTCTCTGCTTTGTCTCTCCCACTCCTGCTTTGTCTCTCTCTCTCTCTCTCCCCCTCTCTCTCAAGACTAAATAAATATTTAAAAAATAAATAAAATAAAATAAAATAAAGGAAGGTGTAAATATATCACTAAGGCCCTTCCTTCCCATAACTACTACATTTGGCTTCAAGAGATGAAAACTCAGGTAGTTAATTATTATTAAATTCTTATATGAGAAACAATCATGCATAACCCATTCCATAAAAAAAAATAGATACAGAAAACATAGAAGTACTGACTTATAAGTGTTGCAATGACCTTTAAAGATAGAATGATTAGTCCTGAACTAAACCTTGTGGCACTAAACTATTCTTTAGGGGGCTAAGATAACAAAGTCCTAGACATTCACTCTCAAATGATTTCAGAATATGAAGAAGAAAGCTTGGGAAGACCAGACATTTTTCCTGGGGTGTGTCTTTGTCAACACTGTTTTAAGTCATTTATTGGATTATGATCTGTTTGTCATTGATTTATTCTACAAGTAACTATAAAATAAACAGTTTCGCTCTCTTGGTTAAAATGAGAGCTGCACGTTTTAAATATTACATGTGGCCTGACTTTGACTCCAGGTTGCCATTGACAACCCTGAGCTGATAACATACCTTCACCGTGACTTTGCTTCCACCTCTATGAAACAGGAATCATTTATTTATTCATTAAACACATATCTATTGATTATGACACCTGCCAAGATAGGGTGCGGTATGGGGGGGGTAATATACTCTGTAACTCTCAGTGGCTGCACACCACAAATTTACTTCCCTGTCATGCAAATCCACTCTGGATCCCTCATGTGCACACTCAGCATTCTAGGCTCCTGCAATCTTTTGGTACATCCATATGAACATGAGCTTCCAAGACCTTTAAACAAGGAAGTAAAAGGAGGCTGAAGAGTCAAGAATCAACAATTAAATGCAGCCACCAAGAAATATTTACATGTTCACTTACATTTCCTTGGCAAATCATGTGTTATGTCCACCCCTAATTTCAGGAACATGTGACATGTGGACAGGAAGAAACATGTGACAGAAGAATAGATTGGCTCTCACAGCAGTGCAAGTGCTCATTACAATCACCTTCAGGGTGTCAGAAGCTGTCCTTAACTCAGCAAATAGAACAGTATCAAGAAGTCTAAATCATTGGAACTCATGATCTTTAATTGTAATTATGGTGTTGGGATAGAACTTCACAGATATAAATGGATGTAAAGTATAAAATACACTACAGAATGCTAAATGTTATAGGAAAAAAAGAAAGTAGGCTAAGTGGGATAGCAAATGAAAGGGAAAAAGACAGCAGCAGTTGCTTACAATTTATTTTTAATGTTGTTGGAGGGTGTGGAAGACTGTACTGATATGGTGGTATTTGAGTAGGGACCTAAAGACAGAAAACTATGTAAATATTTGGAATAGAGAACAACACATGTAAAGAATATGATACAGCAAGTATATATTTTAGCATTTCAAGAAATAACTACGAGTCCAATATGGCTAGAAAGTAAGAGAATAAAAATAAAGAGATCAGAGTAGCAAGGAGAGGTGAGATCTTGTCCGGACTTCTAGAACTTGGCGAGTATACTGCTCTTCTTTCAGCTACAATGTGGAACTTGGGCAGAAAAATGACATTATTTGATTTAAAACTTAAAAGCATCACCCTTGCTGTGTGGAGTACAGATTTTGACAGTAAGAGTAGAAACTGGAATTAAAAGCTGTTGTAATAATTCAGGTAAGAAGTGATAATAATTATTCTAAAAGGTAAGGTGGAGGTGACTGGTGGCTGTAAGTTAATTCTAAATTTTTAGAAGCTATTGGCCACACAATTTTCAGATGTTAGGATAGTTAGGTAAAGAGTGAATGAAAAGCAATTCTAAGTTTTTTTGATAAGAGAAACTGGAAAACTGAATTTGCCTTTTAATGAGATGTAGAAAAATATAAAATTAGATTAAGGAAGTTGGAAATGAAAAGTTTCTTTCTTCTTGGACATGCACTGTATCAAATGTCTTTTAGCTATCTAGGTAAAGAATTAGTATAAATGGTGGTTGGCACTTGTTGGGAAGTGCACTGAGTATTATAGGTAAGTGATTAACCACTTGGTTCTACTCCTGAAAACAATACTACACCATATGTTAACTACCTTGAATAACTCGACTAACTTGAATAACTAGACAGATTTTACCATAGTTAAAGCAGTGATGCAAAGGCAAAATAAAGAGTGGCCTTTTTGGCTGAGGTCAGTCTTCATACAGGGTCAAGGGTTCTCACCAAGTTTTGTGTACTATTAGCTCATTGTTGTAGTTCTTGAAGTTCAATTGGCTTGTGAACTACCAATAAATTCCTTATAGGTTCCTTTTGCTTAAGTTAGTCAGTGTTACTTTCTGGTACTTGAAATTGAGACTCATAGATGAAATACTATGTGGCTAAACATGTAAGTTGTTTGATGCTCCATTATAAATTAAAATTATGCATAATCTAGTGCTAAAATAAATTTTTAGAAAAGGTGAATCCTCAAAACTCACATTCCATGATATTCCTTTCTGCTAAAATTTGCATAAAGGAGAAAAAGAGGTTTCTCTTACTTTCTTCAATCTAAATATATGTGTTTATTTTGCTATTTTTGAAACTGAAAAAGTAATAAATAATGAAAAAGTAGGCCAGCCACAACCAATTCTAAAAAAGCTCTGCTTTCAAAACTTGTATGTTGAAATTTACCATTATCTTGCTGTTCCCAATGAAGATCAGCTTTATTTGGAATTAGCTGCATAGCTGACATTCTGATTGCTTTGGAGCATCCTTGGCTATTTACAAAGGTCCCAGGATGTTTACCTTGGAGAGCTGGGCAGATTTGGTAAAGAGAATGTATCTCAATTTAAATTATTTTCTAGAGACTCTCCTGAACTTTCCCTTTGGGCAAGGATTTTTTCCACCTGTTTTTGAAGCCAAATTGAACTATAAAAGAATTAGCTAGTGTTTCATTAGCTACCATGCATAACAACTGACTTTAAATTCCAAATATTTTTTTGTGAAGACAAGTTATGCATCCTGGTTCCTGATGGATCTCAGATTTATAAACTCCAAACATATTTCTATACCTAGAGAGAAAACATTTTGTTGTTGTTGTTGTTGTTGTTGTTTAGTTGCCAAGGGAAGTGGTTTCTATTCATGTCATTGAGCTTAAAACTTTTACTGCTTGGGGTGGATTTTTAGGGGATGGGTGTAGATTTTGCTGTTTTCACCTAGAAGCAGCGTTTTGTCATACAGGGTAAAAAGATGATACTTTTTATCTTCAAATACAATATGCCACTATACATATAGAAGAACATTTTTAAAAATATTTTTAATGTTTTTTTTAAAGAGACAGAGAGAGAGAGATAGTGTGAGCAGGGGAGGATCAGAGAGAGAGGGAGACACAGAATCTGAAGTAGGCTACAGGCTCTAAGCTAGTTGTCAGCACAGAGCCTGTTGTGGGGCTTGAACCCACAAAACCGCGAGATCATGACTTGAGTCAATGCTGGATGCTTAACAACTAAGCCACTCAGGCGCCCTTAGGAGAACATTTTTTAATAGAATTATTCCACAGCTTTGGGAGTCACATCAGAAAACTGCTAATAACATCATGTATGCAAGTGGAGATGACTTTTTTAATCTACTCATTATTTTTAAAAATAAAGCTTATGATAGGGAACTATTAGATTTTTATTTATTTACAGAAAATAATATACCTTAAGTGGAAAATAACTAATATATAAAAAAAATCCTTCTCTGTTGTGATGATCTATTCTCAGTTTGGGCAATCTAGAGAATTTTACCAGGTCTCTGAGCAAAAAGGGCTGTAAACAAGAGTTGAGTTTGGAGTGACACCATCCTTACTGATAATTAAGACTAAATTTTATTTTTAAATTTATTTTTATTTATTTTTTGTTATTTTATTCTCAAGTTAGTTAACATGTGGTATAGTCTTGGCTTCAGGAGTAGAATCCAGTGATTTATCTCTTATATATGACACCCAGGGCTCGTTCCGAAAAGCACCCTCCTTAATGCCATCACCCATTTAACTCACCCTCCCCTGCCCCACACCTCAACTACCCTCAGTTTGTTCTCTGTATTTAAGAGTCTCTTCTGGTTTGCCTTCCTCTCTGTTTTTATCTTATTCTTCCTTCTAAAAAAAAGGAAAAATTTTAAAAATATTCCAGCTTTCATTACATTCTTAACTCAAAACATTTAATAGAAGTATGACTTAACAATTAACTGCAATTTCTGAAAGGAGCTAAAATAAGTCTTCAAATGTTCATAAAATTTGCTTCTCAAAAATATAAATTTTACAACAGCCAAGCCACTGTTTAAATCAGGTACCTGCCACACAATGCAAGCGCTAAAATCTTAGCAGCTTAACTTCTGTCCCAAAATGATGTCTGATGTGGGTGCTGGACCTCCTTCTGCTTGGAGCCATGTCACCTGAAACCCATGGCCTCCACAGACGCGGAGGAGCCTGTGAATGAAGTCCACTGGCTGTTTATTGACGTGACACAGATCCCTTCTGCTCCCTCTTCATTGGTCACAAGTACTTACATGGCTCCAAACTAACTCTACCATTGCTAGGAAGGACAAAGGAGGACATCTAATTTTTTATGAGGCCGCCCACATTAGGAAAGTCTATCCCTTTCTCCACCAAAGCTGCATCATCGATTGAAAACTTTTCACCAAACAATGATTTGGTACCTATTCGACAAATGCAACTAAAATATTATCAATTCTTAGGGCAAATAAGAGAGAGATAAAAATGTTAAATTAAAATTTTGAAACTATTGTAATCAGTAGTTTTATTTTCATAAGCCTTAAAGAGCAACTTGCCCATGCTTAAAGTCAGCCTATAAATGATTATATAAATACAATTACATTATAAAACTTAGGTCTTTTAAATTTTGACATGGCATCCCATCAGTTCCAACCATTCTGAAATAAAATAGTAATATTGGAAAGCTAAAAGAAAAGCTTTGGAAAATCTGTATTTTTTTTTCCCTTAAAATGTCTTTTATTTGGCAGGAAAATAATATCTCAGGGCTCTGCAGTGGCGTTGTAACTCAGGCCAAGAACAGTGATTTTCCCACAGTCAAAATTCCACGATATTTGAAATTTTTAGTTAATTTTAAAGATATTGTAGAGACACAGTCCTCTTTAATTACCTCCTCTTTCTCCAACTACTTCTTATAAAGAGTGATAATGCAAGAAAACATGCAGAGAACTTAGTTTTCCCAAAGGAAGGGAGAAGCTAGCTAGCATTTACTGAAGTCTTATATGCTAGGCACAAAACATAAATTTTCTCACATAAACTTCACAAAAAGTAATAGTGTTATTATATTTTTTAAATAAATAGGGAAATTGAATTTTTCAGTTAATAAGTGAAAGAGCTTGAATTATCATTGCAGTTTGGCTCCAAAGTATCAGTTCTTTCTTCTACACTGTAAACCAAAAGTCTATAAAATTTTTCATAGTACATCCATACTATTTAAAAACAATTAATCAGGGGCGCCTGGGTGGCTCAGTTGGTTAGACGTCCACCTTTGGCTCAGGTCATGATCTCACGGTGAGTTGGAGCCCTGCATCAGACTCCGCGTGGACAGCTCTGTGATTCTGTGTCTCCTCTCTCTGCCCTTCTCCTGCTTGTACTCTCTGTCTCTCTTCCTCCCAAGAAATAAACATTAAAATCTTTTTTAAAAATTAAAAATAAAATAAAAACAATTAATCAAGGATACCCCATATATAAACACTTCTACATTGGTAAATATTTTCTTTTTTGAAAAAATGTTTATTTATTTATTTTTGAGAGGGAGAAAGAGAATGAGGGGTCAGGGGCAGAGAGAGGGAGACAGAATGCTAAGCAGGCTATGCTCTGTCAGCACAGAGCCTGATGCTGGGCTTCAATTCACAAATGGAACCATGAGATCATGACCTGAGCCGAAACCACGAGTTGGAAGCTTAACCAACAGAGTCACCTGGAGCTTCTGTATATATTATTTACAGTGCATAATGCCTTATAAAATAATCACAAACATAGGAGTTTTGAACAGGTAAAGAACAAAAAGATAGAAGTAGAGTTTCTAATACTTTATTTTTATCAGTCAGCACAATATCTTGTGCATTTTTCTATAAAGACATTGTGGCAAACAAATTCTTTTTTAAACTTTTTATTTTGAAATAATTAGAAATTCACAAGAAGTTGCAAAAAATAGTACAGAAATTCAGTGTACCCTTTCAGCTTCTTCCGACAGGAATGTCCTACATATCAAAATGAGGAAATGATATTGACACACTACAGTTACCTCGACTAGAGACTTTATTCAAATATCACCTCTTGAATATAGATTTTTATGAACAAAATGATATGATTTATAAAAATGAGACAATACCCATGATACATTTAGAATGGGCTTTTCAATTCAACAAGTTCTTAAAATATATAATCAACAAGCAAGTGAAAGTGAATAGTTCTTCCAGGATGTTAGTACTTCACAGTGTCTAAGAGCACATCCTCAGCCTTAGTATGGAACTCAATGTCAATAAACCCTCAGTTTATTCATCTTTATAATGGAGCTAATAAAGGCATATACTTCACAGGGTATTAGCTATCATTAGAAGTGGTATTCTTCAAGTTACAGATGAATAGATGTACTCAGAGAATTCAATCCATTTACCTAAAATCTAATCGCTAATTAAATAAAAAGCTGGATTTAAATACAGTGCCTTCCACATGAGTTTTTTTTTTTTTTAATGTTTATTTACTTTTGAGAGAGAGTGACAGAGCAGAGCGGGAAAAGGGCAGAGAGAGAGGGAGACACAGATCCAAAGCAGGCTTCAGGCTCTGATCTGTCAGAACAGAGCCAATGGCGAGCTCAAACATAAACCGCAAGATCATGACCTGAGCCAAAGTCAGACACATAACTGACTGAACCATCAGGCGCCCCTGGGTGCTCTTTCTGCCATGCTTCATGTCTCCTTTCCAGGCAAAGAGAGATGGAATAGAAAATAATGCAACATAACTCCCATTTTACACTATTCTCAACATTTTTAGACCTTTGATTCATAGTTATGTGCTTACCTTTTTTAATTATCTTTATCAAAAATTGAGAAATCTGGTTTTCCTCTTAGGTAAAAAACTCTAAGCTATAGTTGTCATTTATATTTTCCTTTAATTCTTTTTTAAAATATTAATCTTATAAAGACTTTCTTTGCATAAGTTTAGCAGCAAGAGTCAGTTACACATAAAAGCAAGCAAGTAAACAATTCATTGTAATTTATCTAAGGTGTTGCATAAGGCTGCTAGGGTATTAGTAGATAATTCTAAGTTAAAGACAAATTAGTTGTTACAGCTCAATATGTAAACCAGAACATTAAGTATCAATTTCTCTTGTACAGACTTAAACCCCAGGTTTTAAGAAAACATCCATGTTAAACATTGACATGTTCTGATAAAAACGACAGTATGAAACTACAGCCAATTTCAGTCCAAAATCACATTGAATAGTTTTTCCAGTCATATGGGGGAATTTTTATTTAATTTTCTAACATTTTCTCAAAGCAATCTTCACATGGGTTTTGGTAAATGTAAACATTAACTGTTGCTATTATCCTAGTTTTATTTTAAAAGAATTATATTTACTATACCTACAAATAGTTCACACGAAGCAAGAAACCTAATATTTATATTTTACAATAAATATTATGAATATCTCTCTCAGGGAAAGAAACTGTTTAGATAATCTGCTTTTCACAGAAAATCTTGCTTCTAAATTTTAGAGACTACAGTTTTTCATTTTAACTTGTTTCATTTTAGAGATAATTTTCACTATAAAAGTAAAAGAGTGCCTTTTAGCTAGAGTTCAGAAACTTTTTTTTTTTTGCAAAGGGGGGGAAATTATGGAAGCTGTAAATAAGTAATGATTGCCAAAGATCAGAGGAATTTTACATAAGACCAAAGCAATTTAATCTGATGCTTTGATACAAGTTTGTAAATAATTCAGCATAATGATAATAATGGCATCTTGAGAATTCCGAGCAACTGAGTTGCCCTTGAAGGTATTAGGAGATGATTAGAAATTGAATAGTTTTAAGTCATGAGTTAATTTTTGATTTTTTTCTTCCAATGTGGGGTTGAAGTGTACTCTTTTAAATAGTTGCTCCCCAATCTCTTTAATGTAAATACCAAAAATGTCCTCTGAGTAGTAGAATCCACTTAGCCAGAGGCAGAATAGCTGGTTATTTCCCTAAGACCCAAGAATCAAAATCAGTAGGATTTTAATAATTTTCTACTTCACACACATTGTCTTCATTCAGTTTTTCCTCATCGCCTTAGACATATGCGGGCTCATATGATCTGAAAAGGCCTGATTTTCGGACTGGAGTAAACCAGTCCCTGCTCAGTGGGTCAGTTTCGCCACACTTCCGCCTAGTTTAATCTTCGGCAGGTTTTTTTTTTCTTTCTTTTCCTAGAGCTTAGAGTTCCTCATGAGTAAAATAAAGAAATTGGACTCTGTGATCTCAGTGATCTCCTCTAGTTCTGAAATGCTCCAAGCATATTGCTTTCTAAATAATTTCTAAAAGAGAAGGGTCTTCATTACCATCTTCTTCCTATTTGTCCAGCCAGCCGGAGAATTACCGACAGTTCCGTGGACCCCTGGCTGCTTCATAAACCCATGCTGATTCTTGTGTAAATGGAAAACCCTTCTGCTTTCCTTCATTAAGGAAACATCTTCTCATCCCTCTACACCTCATTCAATTGCCTTCCCTCTGAAAAATCTATTCCAGCCTTGCTGAGTTGATTACTTTGTGCCTTAAAACATCACTTTTACTGGTGTGTTTCTCTGTTTTCACACCTATCATTCCAGATGTTAATATTCTTTTAGTTTCAAGCCCCTAAATAAATTGATTTCTTTGAAGGTAAGATTCATGTTTTGTCTTTGTTTCTCCACAAGTGATGGATTATATATTGTGAGTACTCAATAAATTTCTGATAAATGAAAAACAGTTAAGTAGTTAATAAAGCAAGAGCATATTCATTTAAAAGAAAACTGGAAAATATAAGATTGAGATGCTATCAGTTCTATTATTAGTTTGTATACTTGTATAAATTACTTCAACTTAGTGAGCCCTCCGGCCAAGTATCATGAATATTGCAAACACTGCCTATCCTATTTGGAATGATTTCATGATTATGCAGTATAATATTCAAGTTAATTACCTAAGTAGATATGTTATGAATTAAAATTATACACACACACATACATACATGCATATATGTAAACTATTTTAAAATTGCAAAGAGACGTATAATTGTAAAGGATTATTATTATAGCTGGTCAGCCACGATAGTATAATATAATAGTGAATATATATATATGTATATATAGTGAAAATTTCCTACCCTAGATCTATCATATACAGATTTTTTTCTTTAATTATCAAATATGCCTTTTAAACATCTTGGTGGGAAAGTGAGGTTCAAGGTTCCAGCTAACACAAGAGTTAATAGTAACTGAAAAGTCATAATAGTTTTCCAGATATCAAGATGTCCTCTAGAATGTACTATCCAACTGGGTCAGTTAACATTATTTTTTCTTTATTATGATACACAATATGAAATTGAGCTTTAGAAACATCTCCTACACTCCTATGTCTATATCACTAATGAACCATATACTAATTACTTTTTATTTTCTTCTCTTTTTAACTTTATCTTACATGCTTAGCCACAAAAATATATTTTCTATGAGAAAGTGATATTTTCTCCTTATTGGTATAAAAGGCTGATGAATGGAAAACTTGAACTTGGTTTGTTCACTTGTCTCCCGCTGGTCCATGGAAGATACACAAGTCCCCTGTAGCTCTTCTTGTTAACAGCAAGCAACACAGATGGTCAGAATGCCAAAGCCCAGGAAGCTGCCTCAGAACACATCTCACCTTAGCGTGCAAGATTCACTGTGCTGACTGATCAGGCAATACGTTTGTAGTTAAAATAGCATTACATAAACCTTGCACATGTAGTCAGCTTCCTACTTTTCCATATCAGACAAAAATTAAGACAGTGGGGGCCCTGGGTGGCTCAGTCGGTTAAGCAACCAGCTTCCAGCTTTGGCTCAGGTCATGATCTCACGGTTCGTGGGTTCAAGCCCCACATCGGGCTCTGTGCTGACAGCTAGCTCAGAGCCTGGAGCCTGCTTCCGGTTCTGTGTCTCCTTCTGTCTCTGACCCTCCCCTGCTCATGCTATCTCTCTTTGTCTCTCAAAAATAAAGACATTTAAACAGTATAAAAAATAAATAAATAACATTAAAACAGTGAATCTAGATATGATGAAATGGACCAGGTGATTGTGACACATGTGATTTTTACTGAGCACCATTTTCAAGGTAAAATTAATAATCTAAACAATAGAGACAACGAAGGAGCTGGCATACATCCATATTTCCTCATGGGAAAAGCAACAAAATGCTATCAGAGGTAACACTTTTCCTAACTCAGATGCAGGATATTATGTAAATTTTAGAAAAACTTTGTGGATGTGCTCACTTTATATTTGATGAGAAAAAAAATTTTACAGTGCTATTCAGGATGGAAGTACAAAAAAAATCACATTCAAGTTAGGATGTATGACTGTATAAGGGTAAAAGTTAGATACACAGATAAATAACTGTGGGTATAGACATGAATATAGTTACAGATATAAATACGGGCACAGATAACATCTATTTATCTATTACTACATCAATACACAACTTTATAAATAGTATTAAACTCCACACTCCACCTCTTCTAACACTCTACTTTCTAACATGTGACTTTCTAGCAGGGCCTCCTTACTAACAACCCTCAGCCCTCTGTTCTTACTTCAATTGCACTCATCTATTCCCGTATAGAGAACACACTTTATGATACATTTTGGATATTTTCTCTAGTATTGTTAAACTAATGATGGTTTACAACCAAGAACAGTGTCTACTCTTGACTCTGTCTGAAAGCCCACTCAACCTTTATTTTCTCCTCCTTGAAAACTTTTATGTATGGTGTAGATTTTATAAATGCCTAGACTTAAGTCCTAAAAAATTGCTGCCTGGCTGTCTTACTCACTACGTAAGAAATATCATATCTCAGAGAAAATCACCTTTTTATTTCTATTTCACTGAAGTGTTACAACATCTAAATTATAACCATAAGATGCTTCAAGTTATTTTTCATCATGTCTCAGTATTTCTATGATGATCTGAGAAAATTCAAGATAACTTAAATTTGAGATAACTAAGAATATATTCATGACTATCCTCATTTAATAATCAAATATTTTCACCAGTGGAGTAAACACAAGATAGTTACGGTATAGCAAATCAAAATCACTAAATGGATGAAAATACATATTTAACTTAATGCATTGTTTAGGCAGATTTGTCTTTCAGTTAAGAATTGCTTAGCTTAAAATTAAGCCTAATTTATCCCCCTGGAAAGGAAAAGGACATAATAAAGGAAAACTAATGAAATACACTCCATATATGTATTCAAAGATCTTATTTCTCCCAAATGATATGTGTATGTACACACAGGGCAACACATCAGAATTATGAGCTAGTAAGCATATAAATCATACCCATTTCAATTATATAGAGTCCACAAATAAAGACCCATTAATGTTTGATGGTGAGTCAGGTGTGGGCAGTGAGCTCCTGATTTCTTCCACTGATAGTTCCTTCTATGTGGAGCAAATCTCCTTGCCTAATTTTCCAGGTCCTGCCCAATATCTTCACGTCCATCACTACAAAGGAGGTTGAGACTTCATATAATTAGCTAATTTCGAAGAAAAGACAAGCAGGACTAACCCAGACCCTTCTCGAATTTTTACAAGGTAGATGCACATTCTACTCGACTCTTCATGCCAAAGGTCGTAGGGGCCATGTTTGTTACATGTTGCAGAGAACTCTCCTGCAGAACTGAGTAGGTAAGTCTTTGTGGCTCTGGGGTTTACCGTTAGAAAGCTCATAATTTGTCTTATCCCCCCTCCTCAGGTAGTTTAGCATTCAGATGTGAAGATGAAGGGTGACAGTTTTTGAGTTTCCAAGTCCACCAAATTGAAATGTATGCTTTTATTTATTTATTAGGCAGTTTATTTGACTAGGACATACATCTAAAAAAATCATTGAATGAAAGGACTGATTTAACTCAAAATTATATTTGTTTAGATAGCTACTCTAAAGTACAAAATCAGGATATATTCCCTGCAAGTATAACAGTGTGAGTCATTGAAAACACTGGGATTTTCAGCCTCTGACCTGTCATGCTCTGCGTCAGTTCTTTAGTCTCGTTTCTCTTTTTGGTCAAACCCTGGTATAAGCAGGACAGCCTTAAGGACCCATCAGTGTGACTAAACCTTAGACAAGCTTCTTCCTAACTCTAGGCCTTTATCTTTATCTTAGAGCATTTACTTCCAAAAACTTGTAATTGCACATTCTTCCTCTCCTCCTTTGAGTTACAAATCTTCCCACAGGCTCTTACCTGTTTTACAACCCAGAAATGTCTTTCTCAAAGACCTGGAATCTCTTCTTTCGAAATGTCATTATTGAAGGTGTTGAATTCAGTTTCTCTCCCCTAATGCAACAATCTTGAATCTTGCCTGTTTAACTGGTCCTGTGCAATTTTTTTTTTTACAAGTGCCACAGGGAGTATTCTGCCCAGTAAAGAGACTAAAATGGAGCACTGTAATGGACATCTATACATAAATCTCCTTCAGGTTTTCTGATGCCACCTCCAAAATTAATATGGCTAAAATCAAAATTTGCCAGAAAGAAGATATTGTGAGATTACCATTTTTTGATATAAGACCAGTACACTCTGACAAGACTGGGCAAGTTCAAGAGCACTACTAACATCAAGAATCTGAGAGTTGTTAAGCTGAGTTCATATTGTGTAAGAGTTAAAAGTTACCATCAGAAACTTAATTTTTCTTTTGCTTAGGAGAAAAATAGCTCTCAGAATATGGAAAAAAATTCAGTGATTAACACTTAGTGATTCATAACTGAATTTAGATCTCCTTCATGTGTATGGTAGAATGGATACATCCATTCATTTTTCTGTGTAACTGGGAAGGAACCCACCATTGTTGGCAGAATATCCATCCCAGTCCCTTGACTTTGGGTTCAGACATGTGACTTCTTTATCCAATGGATTTAAAAGATGTGAGGCCAGTGGAGGTTTGAAATATGTTTGTGCAGTTGGACTTGTTCTCTCTCACCTCTGCCACTGTCCTAAGTGGAATAGCCCTCAGTTAGACAGCTGGTACAAAAGCAATGAGAAGGACCTGGAACAGAGCCACTTGCTCATGCCCATTAATCATCAGTGAAAAGAACAGCTGCCCAGTTGAGATTAGCCCCCATCAGTTAGCCCCAGCTGACACAAATATTAACGACAATTAATAAGCCCTATAGATTCGGGAGTTGATCATTATATATACAGTGTAATTATAACAATAATATACTAACAGAATTTACTTCAAAAAATCATCATTATAATAACTCAGTAGCCTTGAATTCTTTTCCAACATGCTGGGCCACCATATTTTACAGTGAAATGGAGATGTTTCATGTGGTCTATCTTTTCCAACATGATTATATATAAAACAGACCATTTCTGGCTATCAGTTTGAAAGGTCATAAACAATAAGAGATTTAGAGAAAAAGAATGAAGCTAACAGCAGTTTCTAGTGATATTTGCAAGCAAGAATAATATAAAGGCACAAAGTGGAGATGAAGAAATCATGGTTCCAGTCTTGATGTTGCCACAGCTGTGGAACGCCAAATGACAACCTCTGCAGAGAATTACCTGTTTGTAATTCAGCCCTAGAAAACTACAAGTGACAGATTAACTATTTTCTCACCATTGTATCACGTATATAAATACATACATATATATTTCTATATATATATACACATATATATCTGGAGCAATATTTACTCTCTCTTTCTCTCATATTTATATGTGTGTGTGTGTGTGCATGTTTGTGTATGTCTGTCTCTATGTGTATATATACACATACAGAGAGACAAATAGTTAGAAATATACAGATATATTCATTATGCTACAGAAGGGGTCTTAAGACAAGATAGCAGTGGGGTGTCTGGGTTACTCAGTTGGTTAAGTGACCGACTTTGGCTCAGGTCATGATCTCACAGTTCGTGGGATTGAGCCCTGCGTCGGGCTCTGTGCTGACAGCTCAGAGCCTGGAGCCTGCTTCAGATTCTTTGTCTCCCTCTCTCTCTGACCATCTCCCACTCATGCTCTGTGTCTCTCTCTCTCAAAAATAAATGAACTTAAAAAACAAAAAGACAAGATGGCAGAGTAGACAAGAGGGGTGAAATTGGAATCTATAAAACATAAATTATATTTTTAGCTCCATTACAGATCAAGTCTGTGATTTGGGGACTTCTTAATTTCATGTTAATCTCAGTTTACTCCCCTATAAAACTGACAATAATCAGGACTGCTTAGACTTATCTCAATGTCTGCCTTGAAAGTAATTGAGACGTTTGTTAATGTGTTTTATAAATCAAAGACAGTAATTAGCATAAATGTTTTTAATACTTAGAATGCAATATAGCTCAGATATAAAGTACCATTGGCACTTTTTTTTATAAATCATTCTATATTCAAGGACAAAAATAAATCTTACAAGAAATAGTTTGTTAGTAAGGGAAGATTTTTCTTATAGATTTTTCTAAAGAATAGTATTCACAGTAATCATTATATTATATTGGATTTAAGTTTTCTATTCTTGAAATCATAACCACATTCAGTTAGGCTAAAAAGAATCCAAGCCAAAATAAGTAACTAGTGGTTCCACAAATAAGACTAATATGCATTATGAGATTTTTCCCTTCAATTTAATCAGAATTTTACAGATTGCACTCTAAAACCCGCAACATTGTTTTTCAATCAGAGATACTGGTTATAAATATTTGCAGAATCTTTGATTAGAAATAATTTTGTGTTCATGGAGGAGCTTATAATCACTACCCAATTTTCAAAAGACCAATGAATTCAAGTTATAAGCAAAGACTCTTTCACTGAAATGCTGCAGATAAATTTGGTTTATTCTCTACTCTTTTTCATTCTCATTTAGAGCTCAGAAATATTTCGAAGTTAAACTTTCAAAATAAATCTTTATTGGAAGCCATATGAATGTTTTTCTTTGCCAACTTATAGGGAGCATGTGGTTATGTTAACATATTCTTTGGAAATGCCTTTCAACATAATCTTCCATAAGTTATAAGAGATTTAGATGGTCACGTAAACCTGTGATGCAACCACAGATTTTAGAGATAAACATTATTTCTTAGGTGGTTATTTTCACTATGACATATTGTATATACATAAGTGGTCAAATCCAACTCATTTCCAGGAATCTATTAAAAATTATCCTGTGATATGTTTCAAAGTTTTAAACTAAGTTCATGATGTGTTTAGTATTTGGAATGAAGGTTATGAGAGATTAATTATAGCACCAAACTTCAAATTCTTGAATGGAAATCTTTGAGAACTTGGGTCTAACACTTCGTTATGATTTCCTAATACTTTAACAAATCCATTTATTAATTTTTTAACAGAAAAAGCAGTCAACTTCCAACTCTTTAACATCTTATTTTATCTGTATTGAGGATTTACTATATTGAATTTTTTTTCACTGTGTTTTAACATGTCCTCCAGAGAAAATAGAGGAGAACTTCTAGTCATTCAGACTTCATATGAAAATTATCTGCCTGAAATATTTCTTGCCCAATGGTATTCTTGTTCTTTTGGGCTGACTTGGCTGCCTTCCTCAATATTCTTTGTGAGTTCCTTCAAAATCTACCTGTTCAGCTGAGGGAAATGACCTTCAAGATAGAAAAAAAAATTTTTTTTAAATCAAAGTTTGAGAATTAATTAGCTATTTTCTTTATCCGAGAAAAAATATCAATATAAATGTGGGCTGCTCTTCCAATACATCCGGGATGATTCTTAAGTGCAAGAGATGTTCTTATAAGATCATGGGATCGCTCAAAGGTGGACATGCTGAAAGTTTGCCATTAACTTTGACATTGCCTATTTCAAATGGGTTCTCTTTGACCAGTTCAAGCTTCAAACAGTTCTCTTTCAAGTAGCTACAATATCATATCCCTGTGACTTCTAAATATACATTTTTGTGATCAATGCCAAAATTAAGTGCAAAGAGAAAAGCCTTCCACTTAATGGGAGCAGGGATGGTAGAAATAGCAAAATCTGTTATGTGATGTTGACTTTTTTCTGGTTTGTATTGTTAACAATGAAGATTTGTCTGGTTTTATTGTTATGGGTTATAGTGTTGATTTTACTATTGTCTCTGAATGTGACTTTTATTTACTAAGTGAAATTTTGGGGTTGTAGTAGTTCCATAAAGGATGGGTAGGTGACTGCCCATGGGAAATCTACAATTAATGGGTCCCAAGAGAGTAAATGTCCTTGACTGGCTTCTGGAGGTTATGAATGGGACAAGGATCAAGGATCTATCAAGACAGAGGAAGACATTATTAAAGGACCTCATATAATATGAGTCTTCATACACATGGAGGTAAGATTTATCCTCCTTTAATATAGAAAAAAATTGTAATTGTTATGTGTTGTGAATCCGTTAAGGAGACTTAAATTAGGAGAAATCGAGGACTCAGACAAGATAAACACCCAGTTTGGAGTCCATTTATCAATTTGTAACTTAAATAGGAGTTTGCTGAGGAACTCATTAGGCTCCCAAACTGGCTACCTGGGATCTTTGGAGAGAGCTGAAAGTTCCATTGAATGACTTTTCCAAGAGCCCAGCGTTATGCATTCTGAGAAGTGAAATGTGTGCCTGCTTTAATATCAGTGGTGTTTAATATCAAATTTCAAAAGAAATAAGGAATGTTCTGATACAGCCTTATATTCTTGCCTTTGTATATCATGTGTGATCATGTGTGATCAAGAGATCTCCAGAATTCTTTACCCCAAAAATGACCACTCATAGGCATTGATTCAAAGGTTTCATAAATGTATATATGAAACCATTTGTTGATGAAGGCATCTGACGCTAAGATGATTGTCAAAATTTTTAACAGTTTGCCTTTAGTCCCACTTACTTTTTTTTAATCAGGGACATCCTCTTAAAGAATGGAAAGAAGTAACATTCCAGTGAGCTCCATCACTTTGAAGGTAGCAACACTACCCATATATCCACACAGTCTGTGAGCTCTATGTTATTCACTCAGTTGATTGAAAGGGGCTCCCCAAGTAGCTAAGGTGTTTGGGAGAAGACTGGCCTCCTCCAGCCTCCTGGCATATGACAAGAGATTGAAGACAGAGGAAGACATTCCCTCCCCTCTAGGTGGAATATGCCAGAGGACATATTTGGTTTGGTTGTCCTCCATGTTTGGTTCCATCCTCCATCTAGACCTCTTCCATAGCTGGGCTGTGCTTGTGGGAGTGTTGCTTTTATGACCCAAGTTATAACAGACAAGTGGATATGGACAATCAGTGGTCATGGTCTATGACAGCCTCTGTTTCCAAGAGACCCCATCATGTGGCCAGTAATTACTTATATAATAGCATATAACACATGGTTGAGTAGGTCAGTTTCTAGTATCAAAACCCATGGTCAATTTATGACCATTATAGGTGAGCCAGAGACTCTAAAAGGTGGTTGCTAAAACTTCTTCTATGAAGGAATCTCTGCAGGTATTGACATTGGCCTCTTGATTTTAATCTGTACAAATTCAGGGGACTTTGGTTGCATTGGGCTCCATTTAAGGTGAGTTATTTCCTTTTTTATTTTTTTAATGTTTATTTTTGAGAAAGAGAGAGAGAGAGAGAGAGAGAGGAGCAGAGAGAGTGGGAGACAGAATCTGAAGGTTCTGCACTGTCATCACAGAGCCTGGCATGGGGCTCGAGCTCAGAAATAGTAAGATCATGACCTGAGACTAAGTTGGATGCCCAACTGACTGAGCCACCCAGGTGCCCCATAAGGTGAGCTATTTCTAAGTAGCAACATCAGTGAGATCAAGTAAAATTTGTAAATTAAGAATTATTGTCTTCAGAATCCAAAAAGTAGTAAAAGATATCAGGCTTGTATGTCCTTCAATTGTACACCAAATAAATCTCATCAGAGAAGAATGTCATCAGTGTAATGTTATGCCTGTACCCCTGGACAAAGATGAATGCAATACAGTTACCACCTTGTTTGCAAGGACTAGACGATGGCAAAGATGTTGAGGTATTCTCATGGGAAGCCTAATAAAGGTGGATTGTGTCACTTTGGACTTGAAGGCAAATGAAGCTAAGAATCTGTTGAATAAATCACATGAGTCAAATATTGAATAGCAAAACTTATAACAAATACATAGTAGCAAAACATTTTCTAGTTGCTCATTGGATGGAGCCAGTAATTTTAATAACATTGAGTATTAGATATAGAGGCCATGATGGATGGGCCACATTGCTAACATTGCAGTAATTGGTCATGAGGCACCATTTTTCCCTTTGCAGGTGTGAAAACAAGCAAAATTGTGCTATCAATGTGAGAAGCAGTGGGGATAATCACCCAGTCATTAATTAGGTCTTATATAATAAGTTGCAATCCTTAAAGATCCTATTTAACCTGCATGGGATCATATCAACTATTTTAATTGAGGGTCTTTGGGTTCACATTTTATCAAGCCAATTTGTAAATGCCAAACCTTTAAATTAACTTCATTCTTTATTGTGTCAAAATCTATATCCTACTCTGGCATATTTTAGGGCAACACGTACTATGGCTATGGGAGATTTAGGCAAGGCTATAAAGTGAGGCACACCTGTTTTCCCTCTATTTTATATTTAAGTGTTTTTCTAAGATTGTAGGTGGCACCTTGTTTAAATTTAGTGGGACTCTTAGGTATAAGTGTCATTTGAGACCAAATATTGATTACATTCAGGATGTTTTGCCAATTAGTGTATTTTAGCAAATGTTATTGTTAATTTAGAACTTGCATTGTAAAGGCATTAAGGACAATCATTACCCTTTGTATCTTTTTGTTACATAAAATCTTTTAGTGAATTATGGAAGTTTGTTTCAATACAGTTTAACTTGTATGTGTGAGTTGATTATTATTATTATTATTATTATTATTACTATTACTGAATTTCTTCCCTCTGTATTCAGATTTCTTTCTTTTTTTCCTCTTCCCACTCACTTCTACTATATATACTTCAGGAGAATTTCTCTGCACCTTGATCTCATTTATAAATTTCTTCCTCTAGAGAACTCTAAGTTGGTATTGTCAGGGTTAAGGTCTTTCCCTGTGGCAATGGTCATACGGTCTAAGGACCCCAAGAAAGTTAGATTTGAATTAGCCTTTCCCTATGTCCCAAGGGTACTGCAGATACTTCCCTTACAATCCCTCAGATTTAGGCTTCTGCTGCAATGGGGCCATAAGTAGCAGGGTAACCCAGTGACCTATGTTAGGCCCATTGCCCAGAGGTTGTGAAATTAGAGCTACTCTATACTATGGCTCTGCCTCTACTCTCCCCTCCCCACCTCCGCCTTTATATTTCCTGCTTTGTGTTTCCAGTCTCCTAAAGCTTGGTTTTCAGTTTCTGTCTCTCTCTAGGGAATCATACTATAAGCCTTCTAAGCATTATGGAGAAAGAGGGGAGGGCCCCCAGTGGCATGCCCCCAGGGCAGCCATCTCTCATTCCAAGGCTTCCTATTGTACCTCTGAGTAATTGGAGCTGGCACTTAGTTATAGCAGCCAATCCTTGGGACCTAGTTAGTTCCTATGGCAAAGTGGCAGGCTCTTCATATGTTGGTATGTGGCAGCAGTTAATAAGGTCTGAACCTCCTGGCCAAGGGTCTCGCATTATTTACGCAATTGGGTAACTGTAGTATGTTTGAGGGAGAGAAAGAATGAAGGAATGAAATATTCAGTCTTTTGCCTCACAGCCCCCATTTGGATTAAATACCAGGCTACTGGTCTCAAATAGTGTGACACAAGGTACCCTGAGGGTCTGGGAAGTATGAAGTTTGTTGATGACAAAAACAAGGTACACAGCAGCAGTAAAGACAGGTGGATTGCTACCCCTATGTGAGCAAAGACCAAGGCACTTTCTCTAACTGTCAGGGAGCCCAAACATCTTCCTCCACAGGATTGCCCGGAACACTTGGACAAACCAGGCTTCTGTACCAAAGGATAATAAAGAAATGCCATGCTGATGAAGTGAGGGTCCCTGGAATAGTCCTCTGCCAAACATAGACTGTAAGTGGAAGCACAGAAGAACACCAAGTCCCAGGAAGTGTGACTCAAGTAGCCTATCACTCCTAGTACCATAAAGGAGACCCTCCACCTGGCCTAGCATCTCATTTCTGGAGTTTAGCCACTCAGCACTATTCATGTTCAATATTCCAACAAGGACGAAGTTTGGGTAAGGGTAAGAAAGGCTGTGGCAACCACAAGCAGACCCCAGCTCAAATGCAGCTCAAGTTTTGTCCCAAGCTACTCTCTTGGTGCTTAGAAACCAACTAGAAAGCCAAGAGCAGGCCCCCATGAAGTTACCCAAGAGCCAATGGCTATGGCCATGCCATCCTGCTCACAGCATCAATTGTTTTCTAAGATTTAGAGAATGTTTTGTGGGGCACAATGTATCCCTGAGCTGGGTGAGAGGCAGAACTCTTTGTTGGAGCTCCAAACCCGACAAGGCTGCCCTCAGGGCCACACGGGAGGTTGTACCCAAAGGCAGGGTAGCAGCAAGCTGGAGCTGAAGGGGGCAGCTTGTGTGTAGCAAGTGAAGTGAGTTTAGCATCAAGGCTCCACGCAGGTTAGCTAATTTAAATACTTTCACAAGCTCTAGGGTAAAGGGACTGTCCCTAATTGTATGGTTCCTGGCCCTGGGGCAATTAGCGCAGCACAATTGGCCAGGAGTGTGTGCCTGATAAGGAAGCGGTTGCCATGTAGATTTAGCTGCTCAAGAAAGGAGGCTGATCAGCCTTTCCCCAGACCCCAAAGTTGGTAAAGGCAACATTACAAACAAAACCAAAAAGCACTGCATTGCAGAGGGCTGTTCTAGGGTGGCCACAGCACAGGCATAGACATACTAGCTCAGGCAAATCATAGCCAGACCCCAGGCAGGTCTGCACCAGAGAGCCTGCTTTATTGCTGATTCTTTTTGGCTGACTTCATCTTCAAATGCCAACAGAACACAGAGTGACTGGGCTGGCATTGTCTGTAGTCATGAAAGTGAGAGGAGCCACACTGTACCGGGCTCATCCAAGAACCTCTCCCCACTGTGCCAGAAGATCACAGTCACTCTAACTCCATCCCTGCCAAACCCTCTCCCTGACTATCTGAGACGTATTGGGAGAGAGATGAAAAATCAGAGGGATGATAATCTTACCTTAAAAAAAATAGCAAAGTTACATGCAAACCATTGAAATTATTGGATTTGATGGAGTTTACTGTTTAGGGCTAAATATGTAAATTTTTCTTTTTTTCCATACTGGTAAATTTTAGCCAACCCAAACAAAATGGATTCGCAGGCTGATATTGAGCTGCAGACAGCCAGGTCACATTCAGTCTCTGACTGAATCTGTATTCATGAAGTTTATTGTTTTCCAATTTCCTTTGGCCAGGCTCCAGCACCTCCTGGTCTCAGAGAATACGTATGCACCCCGTCGCTCCTTCTTCAGGATCAAGGCACACTCGCTTCTTTCAGCCTAGATTCTCTGGGCCTCAAACAACATAGATAAATAACTTGCAAATACTATTTGCATCACTTTGCAACCCGGACTTTTCCATTTTCCCCTCGCTACGAGGTGATACAACTTACCTGTTAAGATATCATACTCTGAGCCCCAATTCCCTGATGTTAGCACCCATATTTCTCCGTTCATCCTTAGAGTTAGATTTCATGAACATGATCTTTATGTTCATTTCTAGGGCTTTGTTTTTATGTTAGATTTATTTTAAATATATTATAAGGCATATATATTCAAAAGATAATGCATAAATATATGGTTTATAGAACAAAATAAAATGAACATCAGCATATCCAGTGCTTAGCTTAAGAAGTAGAATATTACAAGCATCTTTGAAACGCACTATATATAAAACTGTCTTCCTCTGTTTTCCAAATACATTTTTGAACGTTCTGATGATTTTAATTTTAGTGCATATACACATACACATGCAACAAGTTGTTTGGTTATTCTTGTTTTTAGTTTATATAAATAAAATCATGCTGTATATTTTCTACAACTTGGGTTTATTACCTAATAGTGTATCTGTAAACTTCATGCATGTCAAATCTGGTATCAGTAGCTTTTATATTTTACTATTATAAACTATTCCATTGATAAAAAACATTAAGTCATATTTCTATTCTGCTATTTATGAATAGGATTATTTTAATTCTTCTTATTTGAATAAGATTGTTATCATAATTAGGATTAAGTTCTGCTGAAAGTGACAGAAAATGTGAAGTAAATGTATCCATAAGTAAAACAGAAATTTATGTTGCTTCCCCATAAAGACTCCAGTAGGTAGTTCAGGGCGAATATTGTTCTCCACATTCTCAAGATTCCCTTTGTCTTCATGGTTCACGGGTTTTGGCCTCCTGTTCCAGTTTCACCTCCTTATTCACACATCTTGGTCTAGTTTCAACTATTATGGTAGCAGTCTAGACAGAAGGAAGAAGGGAAAGGAAAGAGAGCACACACCATATTTTTAAAGAACACTGGCCCGAAGGTGCACTCACCACCTCTGCTCAGATTCCATTGGATGGAACCAAATCTCCGCACTCCTAACAACACTCTGCTGGTTGGCTGTGGACACCACTAATATCGAGCAGTTTTAGTGCTAAAAAGATGTGAAGATGGATATTGGGAATAGCTAAAAAAATCTCTGCTAGAGCCACTATGGACATTCTTGTGTATGATTCCTGGTGCACTTGTGCAGGATTGCTCCAAGAGGGGAATGCTGACCAAAGCATACACATATATCCAAATATCTGGATAATTCACAAAATTTTCCATAGTAATCATTCAGTTAATACTGCCATTTGAAGACATCTTATCTTCCCCATCCCTTGGTATTTTTATATATTTTAAATTTATTATTATTATCATCATCATCATCATTCTGCATTTTAACAATTTCATATAAAATATTTTCAGATTGTTGTTTTAATGACATTTCCTTAATGGCTAATGAAGTTAAGTATCTTTTTATAGGTTTATGGGTTAGTAGTATTTCCTCTTTCAATTAAATGCCTTTTTATATCTTCTGCTTATTTTTCAATTTATCTTTTTTATTCTAATATAGGAGTTACTAATATATTCTATGTATGAAACTTTTGTTTGTCTACATGTGTTGCACCCTTTTTACAATAAAATATTTTCAATATCACTTTTTCTCACTAAAATATTCCTTTTAGTCAATGAGGTCATTAAAATTATATTTTCTAATAATTAAAAAGTCTAGATTTCATATTTAGATGTCTAATCAATATTGAATTAATTTTATGGTATGTTAAAAATTGTTAGTATTTTTCTTTTTTTTCTTTCAGAGAACCAATTGCCCCACACCATGTATTGTAACAATGATAGCTTTGTTTTCGATCTGGATGTGTGTGTCTGTGTGTGTCTGTGTGTCTGTGTGTGAGTAGGTGTGTGTGTGTTTCCTGGACTCCTTATTCTCTTTCAGTTATCTATTTGTCTATCTCTGAGTACCATGCAGTATGAAAACTTGTATTGAGTTTTGATAAGTCATATAGCAAATAAGCTCCACTTGTTTCTTTAGGTACACAGCTTTTTATTCTTGGCCCTTTGCTGCCGAATATAAATTTTATAACCAACATATCAAGTTCCATTAAAAAACTTCATTGAAATTTTTAATGCAATTGCAGTGAATCTTGGTTGAATTACGTATTGAATATTGATTCAATTGTCTGTGGTTTACTTAGGTACTTAAAAGAGCCATTTATTGTAGCTCACAATTTGTGGGTCAGAGATTTAAGCAGAATTGACTTCAGTGACTTCTTGCCAATGAGCTGTCAGGAGGCCCAGATGGCTTCACTCCGATGTCCAGTATCAGGATTGGGATGGCTGGAAGGCTGTGCTTACCTATCACCATTGACAAAAGTACTTTTGTGGGTCTTCTGCAGAAAAGAAGTTCCAGAGTAGTTGAACTTCTTACATGGCAGATCAGGGCTCCCAGAGTATCCAAGAGAAGAGTAGTAGAAACGATGAGTTTCTTAAAACCTGGGTTCAGAAGCTGCCCCTATATTTCTTCCACTTCAAAACAGTCATAAGACCTGCCTGGATTTAAACTGAAGAAACATCACCTTTCCATGGAAGGACTGTCAAAGAATGTGTGGCCATTTTTACTCTGCCAGAAATCTAAAGATTGAGAATTGGCATCTTTGGGAGTTTTCCTATCTGATAAACATGACTTCAGTGGACTGAATGTCTATATCCCCCCAAATTCATATATTGAACCCCAATCCCAATGTGATGGTATTTGGAGGTAGGACTTTTAGAAGGTATTAGATCATGATGGTGGAAACTTCAGGAATAGGATTAGTGCTTTAATAAGAAGAGGCCAGAATGCTAGCTAGCTTTCTTACTGCCTGAAGTAGGCAGTCTGAAACCCAAAAGAGGACCCTCCCCAGAATTCAACCTGGTGACACTCTGATCTTAGACGAACAGCCACCAAATCTGTGAGAAATAGATTTCTGTTGTTACAAGCTACCCACTCTGAAGTCCTTCGTTATGGCAGACCTGGCTGACCAAGCGAATGACTCATATGTGTATTTACTAGGTCTTGGGAAATGTCTTTGAAAGCAGTTAAAAAATTATTCATAGGGCCCTTGTACTTTTTCATTAGCTTTGCATTTATGTATATTAATGTTTAGTACTTATATATTGCATATTTTTGCTATTATGTTTATAAAGTTTTTTTACTGTTGTTGGGCAATTAATTTTTGTATTGCTTTTATATCTGGACCTTTATATCTGAACTTTTCCGATAGACTCTCCTATTAATTAATTTTCTATAAACTCTTTAGACAGCTATTTCTCCTACAAATAATAATAGTTTTGTATTTCCCTTTCCAATACTTAAAATTTTTATTTTGCTTCTTTATTTTATTTGATAGGCTGGGATGGTCTGTATAATGCTGAGCAGAACTATTAATAAGCATTCTTAAAAAATGTATGCTTTTAAAAGGAATGTTCTGAAGATTTCACCACTGACCAGATGATGTTTTAAATTAAAAGATCTTTTATGCTCATAGTTTAAGAATATTTTGGTTAATAAATGTTCAATTATACTTAATAACTTTCTGCATTTAATGACAAAATAATAGATCTTTCCTCCTTTAGTTAGAATTACATTATTAGATTTCCTAATGATGTTAAATTTTGATTTCTGTATTAACTTTAACCAAAGATACTTAATTTTATGTTTGATTCATTGAAAAATTCATATTGCAGATTGCTAATATTTTATGTAGGATTCTTTGCATGTTAGTGTACAAGTCACATTATTTTGATTCTTATACTGTCCTCATGATTTTAATATCAAAGTTATGTTCAGTTCATAAAATAAATCAGGGTATATTCTTTCTCTTATAGTTTCTTAGTAGTTTGTATCAAAAACTAATTCAACCATGGTGCCTTGAATATTTCATAGAATTTGTCCCTAAATTTATTAGGACTTAATATGTACTTTGTGTGTAGATTTTAAATTTCTGATTGAATATTTCTACTGATCATAGGAAATTTCAGATATATTTCTTCATGAGTCAGTTTTGATTATTTGTAGTGTTCTAACATTTTTTCCTTTAGCTCAGTCTTTGTTTCTTTTAAATAAAAGTATACTCTATATTCAATCTCACCTGCTATTGTAACATGTAATACGCTTGCCCCAAAGCTCTCTCCTTCCCTGCCCCTACCTCTTTCTTTGTTTTTCATTTTTCTTGATCAATTTTCCAGGCTATTATCAATGGTATTAGTTATTTCAAAGAATCTTCTTTTAGTTTATAAATTCTCAGTTATATTTTTTCTTTTTGGATTTCTGTTCTGTTTTTTTCCATCTATTTTATTCAGATTTATAAATAAGAATGCTGTCCATATGAGTTATATTTATCTTACTCTTTTAAATTTATACCAAGTATGCTTAACTCATTCATTTTTTGGTTTTTCTTTATTCTAGTTTGCATATTTAAAGATAAATTTTCCTCCATCCCACAAGTTATATGTAATATCTTTACCATGATTTGGTTTTAAGTGTGTTTCAGTGTCCACTATGAATTAATTATCTAACTTGTGTTCTCAAATTTTGAAATTAGAGATTTATAACTATTTATTATTTTACCATTTGTTGTTAAAGTTAGAGATAGTGGGCTGTATAAGACTATTTAAAATATTTGAGACTTCTTTGGCTTAGAACATGATCATGTTTCTATTTTTTTTTGTTATTGTTGTCATATGTTTATATATTCTGTGTGAAAGAGAGAGGCAGATGCACGGGGGAAGGACAGAGAGAAAGAGAGAGAGAAAACCCAACGAGGCTCCATGCTGTCTGTTCAGAGCTCAACTCAGGACACGAGGCTCAGTCTCACTAATGAACTGAGCCACTCAGGTGACCCCATGATCAGTTTTTAATGAAGGACCCATGTGGGCTCAAAAACAATATGTCTTGATTTTGAGGTATAGTTTCCAAAAATAAAATTATGAGATCAAGGTTTCTCATTGTGGCTTTAAGATGTTTTGTATTCTTACTGAAATTGTGATTGCATGATCCATCAATTATGAACACAATGTTGTCAAGAGCCCCCACCACTTTGGATGAGAAGATAGGTGCCTGAATATTGTTTTAAGTTTTAAACATTGAAGCACTTCTGTTTCAGTTTAGTGACTCCTGTCAGTACAACTCCCTCAAAAAGTTGTTTACCCCCTTATCTGTTTGGTTACAGTCAGTTCCATGTGCCATTGCTTGATTCACTGCTCTTTTCAAGATATGTGGGGGGGGGGGATTGACTTGATTAAAGGTGCATTAACTATACAAGCATCCACTTGAGTTTTGCTTATGATCTCTGGGTTCTGACCCCTTCACCAAGCTGAGTCTTAATCAACTTTTATGCTTAAAGCATTTTTCAGGTTGGGAATGAGAACTAGTTACATCCCCCACCCCACCCCACCCCACCCCTGCCAACAGAACTTCTGGATTCTCTCTTCTTCTTTCATTTATATTTTCAAATGAGCCCATATTTTCTGTGTCAATCTCTCTCTCTCGGTATCTGATCAGAGATGCAGACACTAGCAGCCAAAGTGTACCTCTAGTATTCTGTTTCTCAGTGCTTCCCCTAATGGCAAAGTTAAAATGACCCATTTTCTGTCTCTATTATTGCAAGGTACACTTTCAACAAAATTTTTCCCACAATCCTGATAATTGTTTCTTCACCTCTTACCACCTACCCTGAAACCAATGGATGATAAATTAACTTTTTTTATAATAGCATCTGTATTAGCTTTGACTGCCATAATACAGTATCACAGATTGAGTTGCTTAAACAACAGACATTAATTTTTTTCACAGTACTGGAGTCTAGAAGTCCATGATTCAGTCCCTGAAAATTTTAGTTTCTGGTTAAAAAAATAATAATTTCTGGCAATGCCTCTCTTGCTGGTTTGTATAGGGCTGCCTTCTCACTGTGTCCTGACATGGCCTTTCCTCTGTGCACATAAGGAGAGACAGTGCTCTCTGGTGTCTCCTAGTCCTTGTGTAAAAGCTAGGGCCACATTGGATTAGGGCCTTGTGCTTTTAATCTCTTTTACCTCTAATTACCTCCCAAAAGCTTCACCTCCAAATAAGATCACATTGGGGGTTAGTGTTTCAACATGTGAATTTTGTTATAGGCCATTCAGTCTATAACAGCATGTCAGTTCTAAATATCAATTCTTACCTGGTACATACAGTTTATATTTCACTAACAACCGCCACATTTCAGTAATTTATCACAACAAATACTTCTCATTCATACTGATTATCACATAACTGTGGGTCCTACTACAAGGCACTGCTCTGTGTGTCATTTTCATATTGAGTTTCAACCTAATATAGTAACTCTTATGGTAGAGGGGATATGCAGGGGTGATGTAACATGATTATTCTCGAGGCTTTGGCTTAGACACCATCTACTGTCACCTCCAGTCACGCCCAGGTGGGCCAGGCAGGTAAATTAGTTAGCACGCTGTCAGATGGGTGAGAAATATACAAATAACCTTCATATGTCCTTTTTTAAAAAAAATGTTTTATTTATTTTTGAGACAGAGGGAGACAGAGCATGAGAGAAGGAGGGGCAGAGGGAGAATGAGACACAGAACCAAAAGCAGGCTCCAGGCTCTGAGCTAGCTGTCAGCACAGAGCCCGACACAGAACTTGAACCCACAAACTGTGAGATCATGACCTGAGCCGAAGTCAGACGCTTAACCAACTGAGCCACCCAGGTGCCCTTATATGTCCTTATATTGACTGATATTCTTTGCATTTTAAGTAGAGGCTCATTAATTTATATTCATTATGATGCCTGTATATTTGAGTTAATTTGGGCCATTCTAATATCTGCTGTTTGTCCTAACATATTTAAAGTATTTTTCTTTTTTTTTGTGAACTCTTTTAAGTTTAATATTTTTCTAATTCCTTGCCCTCATGATGTTTTTTCTAATTATATATTTTTGTTCTATCAGCAGCTTTGGTGAAGATGTTAACATGAATATTTAATCTAAAGTTAATATTAATCAATAGACTACCCTTTGTGATATAATCCTAAGACGTTAGGACACTTTGATTCTGTTTATATTCATCACAAATTTAATGCTTTGTGTATAGGATTTCAGTTTGATCTTAATTTTTTCATCATAAAAAAGAAATTTAATAAATATTATCATTTTGGTTTTAAACAGTGTTTACTTAGATTTACTTAGTCAAGTTTATGAATATTTTTAATATCCCTTTTTGCACTTCAGAACAGTCCTTGAGTTAATGTTGCATCTTTCTGAAATATAACTTTAAGAGGCTCTTTAGCTGATCTGTTGGTAATACCTTCTTTTCAATTCTGATATTCTGAAAAATCTTGATTTTTTGACGTCATTCCTTTAAAATGGTGCTGGTTTCACAGGCTCTATAATTTTCCACTGACAGTTATTTTTCTCTTAGTCTCCAATCTTGTACCGTGTATAGTTGTTATTAAAAATGCTTCTCCATCTGTTTTCCATTCCTCTGATGGGAATCTACCTTTGTTCTCAAATTGCTTTTGAGATCTTCTCTTTGTCTTTGGATCCTAGGAGTTCAATTATCATTTGTCTAAGTATAACCTTCATTTTTAAACAGTATTTGGGTTGTACAGGTTTTTCCCAATTCATGATTTCATATTTACCAATTCTGAATAAATTTCAACCATAATTGCTTTAAATATTGCTTACCTCCACTTTTTAAATCTCCTTCAGAATTATGATTAGACATATGTTAGACCTTTTAAATCCATCTTCTATTTAAAGAATCTTTCCTCTCACATTCACTATTTCTTTACCTCTCTTGCTACATTATGAGAATTTCTTTTACATCTGTCTTTCAGATTACTAATGAAATCTTCAACTATGCCTGACCTCCTGCATGGCTGTCCTTCTGTTTTTAATTTAATTTGTCATAGTTGTCATTATTTGTAGGCTTAACTGGTTATTTTTCAAATCTTCCTGGCCAATTTGATATCAAATTGATAGTTTCAGGGTTCTTTGTTTGAAATGTATTTTAAAACGAGACAATTAATTCATTTATTCAAACAATATTTTTCCTAGGCAATAGGGACAGACAAAATAAAATAATCAAGGAAATAACAAGTAAAATCCTTTAAACTGGAATTAATTAGTTAAAGTTGAATTAAATGTTTCAGAGATCTATTTCTCAATTTTAATCATATTTAATTCTTCATAATGAAAATAACACTTGTGAACAACATCTGGTTCAAATCAGCCACTCCCAGCATTTTTGAAAAGAGAATATTTTCACAAGCTCTCCTTCTGAAGGTTGAATAGAAAATAGAGTACATGTCACAGGAGCTTTTTGATTTCCTCTTTTCAGTTTCTTCCTTGGTTCTTACATACTGACTATTTAAATAACTATACAGAGATTGCTGATAAGTCTACAAATAAAAACAGTTTCTAAAAATGGGTTACTTCTTGGGGCGCCTGGGTGGCCTAGTCTGTAGAGTGTCCAACTTTGGTTCAGGTCATGATCTCAAGGCTTGTGAGTTTGAGCCCCATGGAGGGCTCTGTGCTGACAACTTGGAGCCTGCTTTGGATTCTGTGTCTCCCTCTCTCTCTCTCTCTGCTCCTTCCTACTTATGCTCTGTCTCTCTCTCCTTCAAAAATAAACAACTATTTTTTAAAAATTGGTTAATTTGAAAGTCAAAATGCACTGTTTCTCCTACCTGTGCTACTATAGGAACAGGGCCAATTGTCAGATGGTTTAAGATTCCAAATCAAAAATGCCAGAGATTGTTTTTAATATTGATAATTCAGTTAAGAATATGATTAAAATAGAAAATAAAAAATGTCTCTATATGAGCTAGGAAAATATCCATTTTTTAAAGTTTACTTATTTTGAGAGAGACAAAGCATGAGCAGGGAAGGGGCAGAAAAGAGGAAAAGAGAGAATCCCAAGCAGGCACCACACTATCAGCACGGAGCCCAACGTGGGGCTCTATCCCACGACCCTGAAATCATGACCTGAGCTGAAATCAGGAGTTGGACACAACCAACTGAGCCTCCCAGGCACCCTGGAAAATGTCCGTATTTTTAAATTTTTATTTAATGTTTTATATTCATTTTTAAGAGATAGAGAGAGTCAGAGCACAAGTTGGGGTGGGGTGGGGGCAGAGAGAGAGGAAGACACACAATCTGAAACAGGCTCCAGGTTCTGAACTATCAGCACAGAACCTGGTGTGGGGCTCAAACCCACAAACTATGAAATCATGACCTGAGATGAAGTCAGACATGTAACTGAGCCACCCAGGCACCCTAAAACATCCATATAATTAAAAACATATTCCAAAGGAGAGAAAATGAAAATGCAGGAAAACAGCATTTACTAAATGCATACTGTGCCCTCCTAATGCTGTTCTGTTATTCTGTCTATAGGATCTCATTAAATTATTATTTACAATTTTATTAGATATAAACAATCATTTAATACTAAAAGCGTCTCTTAGGGTATTATTGTACCCATTCCGTAGACTGGTATATTGAGTTATTTGTGGAAGTTAAAAGAGAGTAATGGAATACTCTTGTAGAGATTTCAAGTCATTAGAAATCTAAGATTAAAGACACAGATTTGATGCTAGTAGTAGTAGTAGTAGTAGTAGCAATAGTAGTAGTTGTTGTTGTGGTTGTTTTGTATGGACATGATAGTTTAAAACTTAGAAGTTAATGGGATCCTTTTAGAGAAAAAGGACATGTGGAGTAGACATCTGAATTGAATCAAATATATGTAACGTTCCACTCCCTTGTCCCAACTTACAGATCCACTTAACTCGGGGCCCTTGGCCACTTGCTCAGTGGAGGTATTGGCCACCCCATCGTTGCTTCGGTTCTCAATATACTTTGCTCTTACGGCCTTCCCCTAAGGTGAATGCTGGCCCGTGATACAGTCTCAGCCCAGTCATCCTGGAGGGAACCGGAACAGGCCCAGTGCACAGGTTCAAGTTAACTGGCCTTGCTGAAGTTTCGTCCACCACTTCTGGACTCGGGCAAATCACATGGGGGATGTGCCTTTCTCAGTCTCTTCTAGGGAGAGCACAGTAGTATAAACCAGAAATGCGGGCAGTGTGATATTCACATGGGACAGATTTTTACCAAAAAGAGATAGAAAACAGGATAGATGACCTATATGTCTGTTCCTCTTTGCAGATATATAGCTCCAAAATGAAGAGGTCCTGTGAGTTCCGAACAAAGATATCAAATATGGCTAAGGAAACGTCTATGTCAACATGTGAAGCGGTGGCCGGCTTGGTAAGACCCTTCCTGGTTTTGCATTCCTTATTTAATTCTTTCTCTACCTTATGCAATCCACCCCCCTCGCCTTACCTCTTTGGCTCTAGCATTGTACCCACCAGTAATTAGGATGGCACTGTGTGTAAGGAAACAAGGAAAACGTACCATCAAATGTTGTAAGTCAAAAAGAGTTAGAGGAAGGGTGGAGAGTGGACGGTGGACATCAAGGATGCTAAATGCAGCAGTAAGTTTTATAAGAATGAGTGCCAACAGGACATTTAACACAATGATTAGGAGTTCTTCAATGACCTTTCAGAATGCTGTATTAGTGCACTAGATGTGAAAGGAAGAACTGATACATTATTAAAGAATATATCATTGCTTGTGTCTTTTAAAAAATATCCTACCTTATTATATAGTATTCAGGAAAACAATCTTCATTCTATTTCTTTTCCTTAAATAGTAGACATGTATGTATATGTATACATCCATTTTTATATATACTGGTTTCTATTTCTATTTATGGAAATGAGATTTGCCAAGGTTGAATATCATTTATTATCTTTATATTTATGTTTTATCTTCAAGGTATCTTTTTATTTTACATAAACACACTGTCAAACACACAAATGAAGAGCATTTGTTGATTATACTCAACAAATATCTATAGTGTAAATACATAAACCCAATGTACCTATGTCAATAACTCGCTCATCGGCAAATTGATGTTTATGACCTCTCCAAAAGTAGTGAAACAGGGTTGAACCACAGATTTATTTCAACAAGCAACACGTTTCTTGGGTCCCCCAAAATATTAACAGAAGTTTCATCGTTATCCTAGTTTTATTAAAAATGTTCGATATTACACAAAACCGTTTTTTAAAATACTGAAAACAACGTCATTGGTCATAAGAAGAAGCTTGCCAGTGTTCCCTTGGTGTATGTTAAGGGTAGAACCAGTGACGGTGCCCGCCAGTGCACGTGTCTCTCTGAGGCTGGCGGGTGACATACGTTCATTTCCACACCGCACACGCGAGCTCACAGCTGCAGCTGTGATGTGCGGAGCCTGGCGCTATTTGTGCCTCTGCCTCCTGTTCTCCTCAGAGCCCTTGTTCTCAAACATTCACCCATCCCTGACTGCCAAATGCCAGGTTGAGCTGTCTGCTGCTGCTAGTTCTCTTGGCCATTCAGGGCTCTGCCCTGTCTTTGAAGTCATCCTTCAGGATGCCTTCAGACAAATCTTTACTCTAACCTCTTTTCTGTCATGACACTTCAGCTCATCGTGCAGCACTTAACCAGGTTATTTTGCTGTCGTCTGTCCTGTGCAGTTGTCCTGCCCACGTTCATGGGCCAACAGCATTTTATTTCATACAAGACATGGAAAACTTGTGCTTTTCCTTCAGATAGTACTTTGCACAGCACAAGTGCTTTCACATACATTATCATTGTTTTTAATTTGATCGTCACGGATTTGTGATGTTAACAGGGGACTGTCAGTTTTCTAACATTTATTGAAAATGAAACCAGACATTGTGGTGGGTCATTTCTATGTAGTATGATATCACATTAAATTTAGTTTTCTCAGTGTATTATCCGCCACTTAACTAGTAAGTAGCCAAGAGAATGAGACTTATCTACGTCCGTACAGTAAGGAGCTAGAAAACACGGATACTATGTCACAACTATAGGGCTCTATACCACTTCCTACATCCTACAGGTGACTGCTTAAACAAGACAGTTATACCTTATACCTCTGACTTCCATAACAATTTGCAGACCTTTTCTATTATATTTCTAATAATACACAATTGTTATTTGGGGATGAACCTGTTTCCTTTGTGTTTTGGAGTATAATATACTTCTTTGACCTGTAGCACTTAGATGTGCACAATAAATATTTGAGAAATAAATGAAAGGATGACTATGACATATAGAACAATACTGAATAACAATCTACACACTTTAGGAAGGAAATTTAAAGTCACATTGACAATGTGGATTTTTTTTTTAAAGGTATATTGATCTCTTTATTAGGATGAGTCAAATCAGGACAGAGAAACCACCTAGTAATTTGAAAATGGAAAATTTACTATATAGAATTTTTGGCTATAACAGGGAATTGGAGTCAGGAGGGATTAAGAAGTAGGAAAGGAGTGCCTGGGTGGCTCATTCAATTGGGCAGGTGACTCCTGATTTTAGCTAAGGTCATGATCTTGTGGTCATGAAATTGAACTCCAAATCAGGCTCTGCATGAGCATGGAAGCTGCTTGAGATTCTCTGTCTCCCTCTTCCCCTCTCCCCTGCATGCATGGTCTCTTGCTCCCTCTAAAATGATTAAAAAAATAGATAATTTAGAAAAGAAGCAGGGAAAAATATAAAGAATATAGGAAGAGTGGATTACACAGAGCAGACAGTAGGGGTGCCTGGGTGGCTCAGTCAGTTAAGCATTCGACTTTAGCTCAGGTCATGATCTCGCAATTTGTGGGTTCGAGACCCACGTTAGGCTCTGTGCTAACAGCTCGGAGCCTGGAGCCTGCTTCTCCCTCTCTCTGCTCCTCCCCCGCTCATGCTCTGTCTCACTCTGTCTCTCAATAATAAATAAAAGTTACAAAAAATTAAAGAATAAAACAAAAAGAACAGACAGTATCCCTAGAAGGAGATCCTCTCCACCCAGGCCCATGGCTGAGATCAAGACCTTGCCATAGTGGGCATAGTTGAGGCTCACCAGTAACAGAGAATTTCCTGTGTGCCACTCCAGTAGGACTTTCTAGAAATGTGCCCACTGGAACATGTACTAAATGATCCCTCCAGGGTACTCCGCAAAGCATTCACAGAGAGATGTCTCACAAGAGGCACTCCACAGTGAAATCTTCTAGAGGAGGGGACATGGAAACTTAGATCTGGGCGTTACTGGCTGCTGTCCCCTGCTGGAGCTGGCCCTGGCCAGAGTTGATGGAGTCTGCCCCAAGAGCCCCCTCACACTGCCAACTGGAAAGAAAACCCTTTTCCTGCAGTGTCTCTTCAGCGCCCTCTATGCACAGAGCATAATGTTATGCAGGCTGGCAATGTCAAAAACATTTAAAGGGCCCAAATCCATTTTTTTCACAGAGCTGATAAACAGCGTAAATTTGGAACTGAGAGGCAATCAATTGATCATAGATAATTAGTACAGTCTTCTTGATATCATTTTATTTTTTAAAAAAATATTTTATGTTTTTTAATTTATTTTTGAGAGACAGAGAGAGACAGCACAAGCAGGGGAGGGTCAGAGAAAGAGGGAGGTACATTATCTGAAGCAGGCTCCAGGCTCCGAGCTGGCTGTCAGCACAGAGACTCAGCCTCGAACTTATGAACCATGAGATCATGACCTGAGCCGAAGTCTGACGCTTAACCGTCTGAGCCACCCAAGCGCAGCTTGATATCATTTTAAATTACAATCACTCAATTTAGTTCATGTGATAAAATGAAAACAAAGAAAATTTACGTGATTCGGATTCAAGAAAAGAAAGGTTCCTTCTTGGCTATTGTCTACAGAACCTTTGACTTTTAATCAGGCAACCTCACTGAAGCATAAAGAATTTATATAATGTATAATAATCTTGTCACATTTTGTGGGGAAACTTAAACTGAATAAATCTTTATAAAATCTATGCCTAATCTCCAGCATACAATATTCCCTTTCCTAAGTGGTTCATGATGATATTTACATTGTGTTTACAAGTCTAAAATGAGAGACCTACCGTTCTAGCTAGTTTCTCAAGGACTTTTAAAATCTATTTCTATTGGTTGTTCAGAGAACTCAAAATATATTTATTACAAAATTTTGACTTTTGGCCAAAAATAAAGTAACATAGGTTGGTTTAATTTAAGTCTTTTTTGTTTCCTCCTTGATGAAAGAAGTCAGAGATATTTGGAGATCATGACTCCATCAGGTCAGCTAACTCTGTTCGGTGACTGGCAAGATTCAGCCTGTCAACTGGCCGACGTGTTCAGTGACTACAGTTCTGAGACTGATATGTTGTTGTTTGCACCTCTGTTGTAATTGACATAAAACATGTCTGTGATACCACTTTGTTCCCTAAAGTCATAGCACAACTACATCAACATTTGGTGATTTATGCTACTTGGGAACTCTTCCAGAAGGAAGCAAATTAAAATATTTGCAACTAATGGGAAAGGATGTGCTACTATTTGCATATGGGTTGAATCAGATAAGCTGATTTGGAGAAATGGATTTGGAGCTGAACACCTGACTTTAGACAATTTGCTTACACTGAATTTTCTCATCTGTTAAAAGAAAATACTACTGTTCTCTCATGGTGTCCTTATGATATATACATTAAATAGTTTATATGAGGCATTTGTAGATTGACTGTTAGATGGTGACAGTAAATGGATTTGATATATATTTTATTTTATCTTAGTAGTTTAAATGCTTAAAATTCTCTTTGTGTTGTGTGTATGCATGTGTGCATGTGTCCATCTGTCTCTTCTGTCTGTCTCTACATATGTAAAATCTATAAATCTATAACCTATAGATGAGATGTATAATTTATAGATAGAATAATTATATGAATACAGGTATTAGATATAATATGTTATTATATGATTTCATGGTAACTGATCCCTGCCACCTTATATTTACTTCATTTCATTCAATATTCCCAGTCATTCATTTTCTCTAGCCACCACACTAATTTCCTATTTCCTCACCCATTAAGTTCATTCTCCCCTCCAGGCCTTTTCTCTTATTGTTCCATCTTCATGAAATGTTCACCCACTAGATAATCCCATGACTGGCCCCATTCTCATTATCAGATATAAATTCAAAGAAAAACTCTTCAAAAACATCTCCCCTGACCATGCGGTCTTATCTAGCTCTCTTTTATTGGCCACTCACCTATTTAAATCACTTTTATTTCCTTCATGGAAAGGAGCACTGTATGAAATTTCCTCATTCACATTTTTGTTCACTGTTAAAAATGTCTGCCTTCCCCACTAGGATATAAAGTCTCATTTATTTTTGTATTCGCAATGTCTAGAACATGTAGCATGAAACAGATGATTGCTAAAAATATCTCAAATGAATGGAGGTTTGAGGCATACTCAAAATCTTGGGGAATTTCCTCACAGCCCTTCTTAAAGGAAAAACCAAACTGGATAGCTACTGAAAAATTTACAGAGATTTTTGAATTTATGGAATAAATGGGACTCATTTGCCCTCTGGAAGTTGTCAGCTTAAATAACTCAAGATGCAAAAATATCAAAAATAAAGTAGCCACTTTTCTATTAGTTGTCTATTATTGGCCTGCAAGCCTTCCCCAAAGTTAGTAATTTTAAATAGCAAACAGTATTATTTCTCAAAGCTCTGTGAGTCAGCTGGACTCCAATGCATGATCTCATGATGCACATTACGTATGAATACAAAGCAGCATTCATTTTCAGGGAGCCTAGCCAGATTTCCTCCTATCGTAGCTGACAGCGTTTTCACAGAGCAGGCCTGTGCCTACATCACAGTAGCATATACTTCACTGGCCAAACAAGTCACATGACTGGCCAACCATAATCTTCCCAAGGACATGGATGTCAGGAAAAGCGACTACAGATGGAAAGAGAAAATGCAACCTATTTGACTGCAGTTTCTCTTGGCCTCAGATCCTCTAATATGGATCATAGCTGCATTGTAAGATAGCATCTCCTTGTATGTGGGAGACTAAATTTTTGCTAAGCCAGTGCCTTTTTATTCTTAGGGTTATGTCACCCTTTCCAAAAAAATTTATGGTACATAATGTATGTGCGTCCATTTAAGGAAATGATGAAAAATGTAGGGCCCTCTCAGTTTCATGAAAAAAAATTTTCCATTAGTGCAGTCATATCCATAGGGAGTCATGATAAAGGAGTAGGAAAAAGAGCAAGAACTCTGCCTTTAGTTTTCCAATACCTTGAAAACCTATTACCCACATTTATTTTCCATACAATTATAGTAGGTGTATGGACTACACATGGGCAGATAGAGATTCATATTGGAGGTTGGCAGGTTTTCCATAGTACAATGAATAGTAAACTGTACAATGATAGGTAGAATATCAAAGATCATGAAAGTGTTTTTTCAAGTTAAGATTTCCTTTTGTTCAACGTATTAAACAAGTTATGTGTCTAGTATACGTGCAAAGTGCAATGAGTAAAACCAGCCTCTGGTCGTGGGATCTTCCCTTCTAGCTTCTTGGCCATAAGTGGGAGAATAAATGGACAGATTGGGACAAAAATAAGAACTGTTATGAACAGTGCCAGGAAAAGGGAGTTATTAAAAGAGGTCATCTTCAAACAGTGTTACAAATTACTTTGATTACTTTTTGTTAGCAGCTTTCAATGGCTTCCTTGCTTTCTGAAACCGTTCCCTGAGAAGATAAATTCTGTCCATTTTTCCTGCTGTCTGCATCTCCCAGTTAGGTGTACTCTAGGTTAATCCTTATTCTTTCATCCTTTATCTTTACTTCCCTAACATATATTCTGGTTTATTGTCATTATGGACATCATATAACACAACATCACTGCTCTTGCAATTTCATTTGGAGTGAGCGCTCTCACACTCTGGATTTTTGGACCCCTAGGGCAATTTCTTGAATAGCTGCTTCTTTGGAAGAAACACACTTAGGAAAAACGCACTTAAGATAAACACAGGAGATGTTTAAGAGTTTTAAAGGTTTAAGATCAGTTCTCACATAGCCAACTGTTCTGGTCTCCAACCTCCTGACTTCCCTACCTTCCCAACTGGCTTCTACTGGGCTTCAAACCCTTAATACACAGTAAATACTCAATGCGTGTTGCAAGAATGAATGAGCTCTATTTCTCTCCGTGTTGCTATCACACTCGCAAGCCAATAATGACTCCTACTATTTACTGACACTTTTATGACTTTAAAATTACTGTCGGATATAGTCCCAGTGTGCTTACTTTTCTCACGAAGCTCAATATTAGTTCCTCTACTAGTCTATGTAGTTTCCTTTCTGCACTTCATAGACCATATTCTCATTTTGCACTTACAATTTTACTCATAGTTTGTGCTACTTCCACTAACCTTTTTTTTCTTGTGTTGATCATTATAATGATAGAATCAGTTGCTAATCTTTACCATTTGCCAGTACTATGCTAAGAGCCTTAAGGCCTTAGAGTCTTTAATCCTTGAAACAACTTGATGGTGTATTTTGTTTTTCTCCTCTACTGACAAGGAAGTTGAGACAAAAGAGGTTTGATGACAAGTCCAGGGTTACTGAGCATGTACGTGGTACGCCTTAAGTTCTTTAGCAAAAGTATTTTGAAATCCTTTACTCTTGCCCACTGTGCTCCTAGTCTCCAAAGATCAATCCAAAGCCCACCTTTCCTTTCAACTTTAGTTTCTTTCTTCTTTCTCAGGGTCGAGGGCCTCTGTATTCCTAAAGTATTAATTGTGAGCAAATATGTAAGTCTTTAGGACTTACTATTGTGTAAAGTTTAACAAAGAGAATGAGAGGGAGAGAAACCCTGAAATGTTTGAGCATAAGGTACCTCAGTGTTTCAGTACCGTCGGTCAAGATTAGCAATGCCGAAAAGGTAATATAAGGATAGCAAGCATCTTCCTGTCAGTAGGTTCTGATTTAGATGAATTTCTCATAGAGTTTCCATTGTTATAATGACACACCATTGTCACATTCAGGACCGTACTCTCCTGTCAATGCTCTGCAGTGAACTAGAACATTAAAATGTTGTGTAAATTATGTCTTTCCTTGTCCTTTCTCTCCCCCCCCCTTTTCTTTTAATCGCCTGGTTGACTGACCTTGAGGTTTATGAAAGCTATTTTCACGTTCTTCTCTCATACAGACTTCCTTAGGCTGGCCTTTTCATTGTTTTTGGAAGCTGCTCTGGGTCTTTTTCCCAGCTTTCCCCTCTTTCTGCAAGTGCCTTTCCTTGCGAGGTACTCATTTTGAGCACAGATCTGACATTTCCTTAAGCGGTGCTTGGAAACTTGGCTGGTGGGATAAGATTAGCTCATGTTAAAATGATATGTCCCTTAGATTTTCAAATGAGCTTAGGTAGGAGACTTTGGTTAGTTTTGTAATTATTGTTTGGATTTCAGGTATCTGTTTCCTAAACTAGATCACAAGTGTCTTGAAAATAATAATAATAAAAAAACACTTTATTTCTCTGGATTTCCTACTTACTATATAATAGATATTTTTAAAATGCTATGAAAAACTGTAGAATAAGTATTATCTTATGTCAGTGTAAGAATAATTACTCCATTAGCTAGAAAGAATATTTTAAAAGAAAAGCAAAACAAAACAAAAAAAACAAAAATCCCCTTTTCTTTTCTAAACCCGTGGTGGGGTTGGATTCTTTGATCAGACAACATTTGAATTTCCTTGTGTTGGAAATTTTGGAGCCAGAGAAAACCCATTTTCTAGCATAAATAAATAAGTAAAGAAATATTTTATAGTTACCCTAGAAGTATTATCAAAGTTATCATTAAAAAACATTCCCTAATGTTCCATTAAAATAATTACAAAATACTCATTTAGACCAACATAAAGGGAAAAAAAAACCCACCTTTTTACTCAAGAATAATTCTCATGTCCCTCACCTCTCTCCAAGGCAAGAGGTAAAGAATATTACTGAAGAACATGGGTTTTTCGAGTAAGAAAGTGGCTTCAGTCTTGCCTCCTTTCTTATTAACCTTATATGAAAGACTAATGTATATAAAGCCTATAGCACAACCCCTGGGAACTAGTAAGGACCTATTAATTGATAGTTGTTAATAGAATTCATATTATGTTCTCTCAGAAAATTCAAAATAAACTAACATTTTGTTAGGTTAGACACTGGAGGTTGACCTCTGATCCTCACACCTTTTATTTTACTTTTTTCTTTGTAGCTCTATTGCCTGGGAAGTATTTGAGGTCTAGGAACAGACTTCATCCTTGATAGTCAGGGCTGGTTCAGCATGCTTTTCCAGGAAGGAAACCATATTTAGCCTTCATTCGTCTCTATAAGACAGTAGCTTGAACGCTTCCTTCGAACCAAAATTCCATGTTTGTTTCCACAGTGTTCTGTGCGTGTGTGTGTGAGTGTATGTGTGTGCATGTGTATTTTTTTGCTGTAGTTGCCGTTCCTTAATTTCAGCTGGATAGATATTGTCCTTCTAAATGTTCTATTATAATAATAAATCTGATATTGTCTTAATTAACTTTGCGGCCATTATATGATTTCTTTTTTCATGTCGTTTTCTTCCTTGCTCCATGAGTATTATAAAATTAAGTACCCGTCCTTTGAAGCAAACAGACGCTCAGTCATCTTCTCCCATCAACTAAGTTCTCTGTGGACATGGTGCAAGTCCTCACCACACGTCTACACACTGAATATTATGGAAGTCATCTTAGAAGCAATTAAAAAAATGAAAGAAATGGAAATATTCTTGCTTTCAAAGAGGTCACAATCTACTTGAAGTGACAACAGACAATTGACACAGACAATTAACTCACTCCATGTCTGTAATAATTCTTGTTGTAGAGTAATTATGTTCACTAATACTGTGTCTCCATACCCCCAGATTTGGACTGTGGGTAGAAATACTTCGCTGATAATTCACGTACCTCTTAGATTTATATAAATGTATTCATGTGTTTATTTGGCAAATATTTATCGAGCCTTTCTAGGACTTGTCTCAGGAGGACTTTTGTGCTATATCATATGTGTCCAATAACAATAATTCAATGAGTAAATTTGAAAGATCTAGTTGGCTTTATTCATCGATTCATAAATTGGGCAGCATCCTGTCTAGCAAGTAAGGGGGAGCTCCAAAGGGCTACAGGAAAAGAAAGGTTTTTAAAAGTAGAGGTGAAACTCAACAAAGAAAATTATTAGCCAAGAATTCATTTTTGGAGGCAAGTTCAACTCCTAAGGGGAATTGAAAGGGTTCTCAGCAAACGTCTGAGTGCTGACCAGGAAATTCCATGTTGACTGGTTAAAGGTCACATTTCTGGGTGGGGGGGGCCTGAAACTATAGTGAGAGTTATTAAATCTTGGTTTACTGACTTGGAGCCTTACCTAAGTGACACCATTGGAGGCTTGTGATTTTCTTTTTAACACATTATGTGTATTTTATGACAACTTTTTTTTCCAACTTCTTACTTCTTCTGAAGGAAAGGAAAACCTCCTACAGAATCTAACATGTTATCATTCAACTTGATATTACGTTCTCTAGAAAGGTTTCCTTATCAGCCACTGACACCTTTTTTAAGGTCTGGTTTGGATTTTCACCTGTGTCAGCACTACTGTACCTGTATTTTGACTGCTTATGGATCTGTCTTCGCCAGACTTTCAAGTTAAGGGGAGTTTCTGTGTCTTTATGATTACTGTGTTCCCAGTGCTGAGCAGGGTGTAATTAGGTTCCAAAAATGGCTGATAAATTTCACTAGGTGACACCTTTGTCTTTGTGGAAGTAACTTGTGGGCCAGCAACTTTATACTTGGAAGTAAGCAGTTGAAGCCAACGTTCACCTCAACTGCTTCTAAAGCTACCAAGTTCCGAAAGATGAAATCTGGCTGCATAAACTACAGTTAGGTCTTTGAATTCTAAGTCCACTTCACCACCCTGAAGTTAATTCCTTGATTTGAGACTGTGTTTTCTTGTTTGTCGCTTTGTACTCCTGAATATGTATGTCCCTGAATGCTTTGATCACTTGAAGTGAGTGACACAAAACTCTCGTCTCTCTGTACTTGAGAGCAATGGTACTTTTCTGCCTTTCCTAAATCACAGCTGAGCCTTTTTAAAGCTGTTACTAGAATTCTCCCTTTTTGCTTCTTTATTTTTGGGTCTCGTCAATGACTCAGGATGAAGCGCACACCTATCTTTTGTGTCGTGTCTGACAAAACTGTGACACCCCTCTGGTTAACAATCAAAGGACGTCTTATATCAATGTTGGTGATCTTCCCATATGTTCTAAGTGATAAAGAGTGAAAATATTGTCATCCCTACCACTTAATTTTACAAATGCTGATCTCCTTGAGGCAGAAAAGAAAAAAAGTCACTTCACACAGACGGTTTGTCTCTGTTGTTAGGAACTCCACCCTCCTTTTCAGTCCCAGAGATGCCAGAGACAAGCTCTTTAGGACAAAAGAAAAACTGACTTGTTTTCTCTGGTTTTTGGCTGTGACTTTCACCATTGCTTTGTTTTATTTTAATCGGATACATTGGCATGAAAGTTGAAGTAGATTCCAAGAAGTATATGCTGGGCTTTTCATTGGCATATCAAACAGGGAATCATTCAGGCCATACATTAGCAAGCAGCCAAGTAATTAATAATAACACACGTGGAAGAAAATGAATGTTTTGGTTGAGAAGGAGAATGAGAAGTCAGACAAAGGCCTGGGCTCCGTGTCCTTGCCCTCAGCAGCAGCAAAAATAATGTTATGAAGAGCATTTAACTTGAATTTGCAGCAAACTGCTGCTTTTATCATAAACAATTGCCAGATGGTATACATTATCTTTCTTTTTTCCCCTTTCACAAAAGCGGCATTAATTGCAGAGCAGCCCAGGGCTCCACTCAGCTCATCAGTGTGATAACACTTCATGACCCTGATTAGCCGTCAGTCTACTCAATTAAAAAGATCATTTAGACATTCACCCAATCATTTGCCTATCGAGCCACCTGGGCCTCAACCAGGGGCTCCATTTTTAACATTCTCCTGCCCTCTCTCATCTTGCCTCGCTTTTTTACATATCTCCAAAAGACGTAATTGAATTAAATAAAGCGTCTCTGGGGCAGCTGCAACATCTGCTGTTTGTGGTATGTCAAGCCTTCAGCGTTAAAAACAGTTACATATGCTCCAAATTAGCAGGTCGCAGAGATGAAACAGTCGATGATAGTGTTTTTGTGCCAGCGTGAGAAGCGGCTCACAGCTGTGTGCAATTTACAATTAAAGGCTTTATCAGAGCTCAATTGTACTAGTGAATCAAGTGGTGAGAGGTCAGTTAGTGAATTAGACCAATTAGAGCTTGTACAGTTAAATTATCTGTCTTATTACCTACTGATAAACAGCCTTGTCATATCTTTACTGGAATGATGAAGCTGAATGACTTTTATGAAGTGATAATATGTGTTCACTACAGTGGAACTTAGTGGTCTGTGAATTCAAAATCTATAGCAGCAAAACGGCTTTCTATAACCTTTTAAAACAGCTATAAAGCAAGAAACTTGGAATTGGTTAAAACACGTCTAATGCAGTCGGTTGTAGCTGCTTTGAATTCATCTCCAAGGACAGGTTCTTAAAAAGCATTCTGTAGCAGAATGATATACGGATCCCCAAACTTTATTTTTATTTAATATCAATTCTTTTAAGAAGTACCTTCAATGAGGATAAAGAAGAAAGCAAAACTGTGTCTGGAAAATGCAATGACCAAATATTTCAAAACGATTTATAAAGAGCAGATAGTTTTCATGGGTGTGACAGTTTATTACTTTTGGAAATATCAATTCATCATTTATTATCATAAATGGAAAGATATGCATAGTTCAGAAGTTGCAATCTCCACATACAGGACAAGCCACACCCATTTTTATGTTTCTGTTTTGTAAAGATGCAGATTCATGGATAAAAGACTGTGGTTAAATATTCAATGGTAAAGTCATCGGTGAATTATTTGTATTTTGACTTTCCTTTGCTTGAATGCTCATCTTTTGTCTACTTAGTCTCATGATGACCAAATAAAGTTTGTATTAATACAAGTATTGTTGACTAGAAAGACTAACAAAACTAGACCTAGAATCATTCTTAAATCAATAGTCATAAAGTAATCTGGAGCAAACATCTCAAAGAGCGCATATTTATATCTCTTAGCAAATGTTTTCCTAAACTAAGAAATCAAGATTTTTAATATTTGATGTTAAGTATCAGGAAGAAAATCCTCATGAGAGGCATATTAAACATTATTTGTAAATTGATTTACTCTTTTCTTAACAGTAACTTTAAAAAATTTTTAAATTTATTTGATTATTTTAACCTTAGTTTTATTAAAGATGTTGAAACTGGTATATTCTTCAAAAAATAGGGAAAACTTTTACTTCATTTTTTAAATGTTTATTTATTTAGAGGAGAGAGAACTTGTGCACAGGAGTGGGGGGAGGGCAGAGAGAGAGAGAGAGAGAGAGAATCCCAAGCAGGCTTCTCACTCTCAGTACATAGCCTGACACTGGGCTTGATCTCACAAACCCTGGGATCATGACCTGAGTCAAAACCAAGAGTTGGTCACTCAACCAATTGAGCCACACAGGCATTTTTAAAACCTTTTACTTTGTGACATATTTCTGCATTGCAATATAATTTACTAAATCCTATTATTATTACAATAAACATATTCAGTAGTATACATAGGCCAAAAATACATCATTCTTTAAAAGAAAGTATTACAAAGTGTTTTAATAATCAAGAATCAATACCCTGCTTATAAAATATGCTTACAGAGAAGCATAATCAATTCTCTCCTCTAAGAAGACACATTATAAAAATACCAGTTTATCTCAAATTAATCTATGATTATATTATAGCATCAATTAAAATAATCAGTGTTTTACAAAAATATAGAATAACATTAAAATTTCTTTCAGATGTGCAAAGAACATTAAATAAATCTTGAATAAGAGAACTCAGAAGAGAGATTCTAACAGCTACAAGAATAATAGTATACACCTTTATATTACAAGAAAATGTGGTCTTCCAAGTTCATATGAAATATGATTTTTAACATGGTATCAGAACATTTTAAACAATTTAAACAACCAGGAATCATATATATAGCAAACTATGATTTATTTATCATATTTGTATGCTAAAAAATTTTGGAGGATAACTTCAATATTTAAAAAATAAATAATAAAGTCACTAGAAAAAATATTGAGGACCTAAATGTCTTACTTTGAATTAAATGTTGCCTTTCCAAGTATGACAATATGGTAGTCATACTGTAAAAAAAAAAATCAGATTTGGTGATGTAAAATATTTTCATGAATCTACACTTAAAATTTTTTAGAATGAATTTAAAAGCACAGAGAATGGGAAACTACACTTAACAATATAAAGCTGACAAGTTTTCAATATCATTAATGTCTAAATATTGTAAATCACATACATTTACTATTGAAAAAGAAGCTCATAGAAAGGAAATAATAATTTGACAATACATACACATATAAACACATACAAATAAAGATGTAAAAATGTTTTCACTAATAATCATAGAAATCCTATTAAGGAAAATGTTTTAATTACTATAACCCTTATCTTCTGGTTTCATGAAAACTCATCTCCTGAATCATTAGAAAAAAAACCCTCCATAAGGAAAAAATAAAAGCCAACTTGTAGTAAAACTGAAAAATAATGGCTAACTTTTATGGAAAATTGTGCAAAACCCATGGCATATATTACGTCTCCTCATAACAGTGGAAGAAAATGAAATACTAATAATTAGTCTCTACCTTTTACAAATGAATCAACTGAGTCCCTAAAAGGTTAAATGGTCGCTTGCCTAAATTTATACAGGTAGCATATATGTATATATGTATGTATATACACAAACACTTAGCATATACATACACACACACATATATATGCAATACATATATACATATACATGTACACATATATGCACATATACATATATACACACATACATGTGTATGTATATATGTGGATTTTATTTTTCATGCATATGCATATAAATGTATATTTTTCTTGTTTGTAAAATGGAGATAGTTCTCAGTTCCATATACAAAAGGAACTGACTGAGGAACCCTCCTTCAGTAGTGATTTGAATATGCCACACATTCTCCTTATGGCTGAAGAATAGAGGCAGGAGTTTGCAAAACACTGCAATGCACTAACAATTAGTTTTAGTCACAATGCCATTTTTAAATAGCAAAGAACTACCTAGTTGTAAATATCTGAGCTTCCATCCAACATCTTTATCTGCTTCGTTAATAAATTTGGGGGGCGCGTGGGTGGCTTAGTCGGTTAAGCCTCCCACTTCCGCTCAGGTCAGATCTCATGTTCATAGGTTCGAGCCTGCCTTCCGCTCGCTCTGTGCCAACAGCTAGCTCAGAGCCTGGAGCCTGCTTCCGGTTCGGTGTCTCCTTCTCTCTCTGCCCCTCCCCCCTCATGCTCTGTCTCTCTCTGTATCAAAAATAAATAAAACATTAAAAAGATTAAAAAAAGAAATTTGGGGAAACACATTATATTGGAAAGATGTGATTCAGTAAAGCACAGAGTAGTTAAAGTACTCAAGAAGCAAACCGGTGTTCACGGGATAATTCTTTTGTGCTTATTGTCCCGTTTGTTATATATTTTTTTTAAATCACCGTTATGAGCCATTTCAGAAACTTGACTTTACCAACAAATTATTTGAAATTTGATTTTCTTTAATCATTAGTTTTGCCTGCAGATTCAACTGGCTTAGATAAATTCATTTGCTTCTTGGGAGATACAAGATCAAGGATTCATATTGCACATAAAAAATTAATTCTTTGTCCATTATTATGTTCAGCCTGTGTTAATAATGTATTAGATGGGCTTATGCATAGATATGGATGTATAGATGGGCACATTTTGGGTTAGGCTGGTCAGATGTGTTTCTGAGATCACTCTTATTCCAAACCAAATCTAATGCTTATTGGTTTAATGTTCTAAGAAATATGACTCAGTTCATAAAAGAGGCTTATTCAAAGTGTACTTATCAAAACATTGCCCTGGTAGAGAGTTTATTTCTAATATTGATCAAACCATCTTACCCTGGTGTACAAATGATTAATACACTATTAAATCTTATGATATGAGTAAGCCACAGGACAACTTTTTTCCAACTATCAAAGTACAGTTGCATAAAAAAATATAACAGCATCATACACATCTTTCCTATTATTAGATCTATTTTCACAGCCTATAAAATAAATGTATCTTGAAAACATAAAATGTTACATCTGAATAATTATATCCAAAAGAGTATTTACTATATCTACCATCTACAATTTTTTTCAAGGAATTAAATATTTTTATTCTAAGGAGTAAAGCCATAGATAAAAAGAAATAAATAAAATGAGAGTGCAAGAAAATCTCTAAGTTCTTTAGTAAAAACTTCCCACCCCTAAAAATTTATTTTTAATAAATCATATATAAAGAAACATTTTACTTTGCCCATAGTTATTTTATAACTTAATCAATCTAAGACACATAACATTAAAATTATATTTCAAACATAAATGCTTCTAATAATCACATTTTAGAATTAAAAAATGTAAGCATTATTAGAACAAGCTTAAATTATTTGTAGTAGTAAATCTTACTTCCATATCTAGGCTTCTTCGTGTTGTAGAGCAAAGGTCACACATCTCTGGAAGTATGTGTGTATGTGTGTAATCTATGGAGGTTAGTCCATCCCTATATCCATTATCTTCAGAGTTCTCCACACTAGCACAGCAGTCTCAACCCTTCTCAGATCCCTACCACACCTCTCTTCTTTCTTCCTAAAGAAGAAAGCCTGTCTTAAACCTATTTTCTTGTCCTACAATGTGCAAGGCCACTAGAACCATACTGATCTCTCAATTTCTTCAATAAATGTTTGTCTCTGTTACCTCCAGGAATTTATCCATAGTTTATTTCTTACCACAGAGCACACTGTTTCCTCTTTATCCTTCAACTTCAAACCAATGTAATTTTTAAAATCTTTAATTAGCTCATTCATTAAATGACTAATTTCTGAGCACCTATAATATTCTAGATTGTTATAATTTTTGGTTTTGTGACAGTGGTCAAAATATCTACAGCCTTCACCTTCACTTGAGAGAAGAAAAATATAATATTTTGCCAATATTGAGTTTGCCAATATTGAGTTTTCTGGATATACTATCTCAGAAAACCTGAGCTGACTGGGGACTTCATTGATGGGGAATTCAACTTGCTAGTAACGAGCAGAATAGTGGTAGGCAGGTAATACTTTTGAATGTTGGTTCCTCCCATTTGTGTCCTGTTTTACCAACCACAACTTGGTGTTTTTTCTATCCCCTTTTTCTCCAAGATTGGGAACCTCTGTGTCTATGACAACAGCTAGTTAGGATACAGTGGTATAAATAGATGGAAACCAGATTTCCAAAATGGAAACTTTGCAATAACTCTGAGTCTTTCATTAATCACAACTAACTTGTAATGAGCTTTTTGACCTGATGTTAACAGTCTAGGGCTTGTCTTAACTAAACTCTGTTTAGAACTTTATACTCCAGCAACATGGAGGCTTTTAATTCCCTGTCATCACAAATTTGACACATCAGGGCATCTAATTATTCCATCTTCACTTTCTATAATATCCTTTCTCTCTTTATTGATATATGCCTCAAGACTCATGTTTAGTTCAGGGATATTAAGTACAACTTGGGCCTTGTACATTTTCTTTTGTGTCCACTCTTCCAGGATGTCTTTCATGAGGCTTCCTGTTTACAGTTAAGTTGTCCCTAGGAGGATCCAAAGCCTTCATTTCAATACTTAACACACTATATTAATAATTCATCTGAAACACCCTTCCAGGGCAAAGACATGACATTATTTATCCTTGTATCCCAAAGGCCTAGAATAACCAATAGATATATGGTGAACTGAAATTAGCATATGTAACTAAAGCTAGCCTAAGTTTTGGCCACATAATAATGGGGCAAGTTTCTCCAGTAAATATATTGTATATTTCTGGGATTATAACATTGAGAGTTTATCCTTTACAGAGGTATATTTGGTGTGCCAGAACTTGAGATTATTCCCTTTATCAGATAACATGTTTACTGTCTGTATCTAAAAATAGGAACTCACTCCCAACATCACTACTACAGGCTTTCCAAATGTAACTAAACCTTTATCCCTTATCTAGATATTTGATTTCTTATCTCTCCACTCCCTTCTGTGAGCTAATAGATGATGGAGACATCCAAGACCAGCAATATATCCTCTTCAGCAAATTTGCAGTGATTCTCACTGTGGTCACACCTGTTCTTTCCTGGAAGTGTTGTGTCAGGCTGAATTAGGCAGCTTTCACTGTATTTCCAGCATTGAGTGGTTTCACTGTCAAAGTGTTCTCAGGCACCTTTAGGACAGGTTTGCCAACTGCATTTCTGATTTTCAAGGACATGAGTTTCAGAGAAACAGTGGGCCTCTGTCTCAATATCTTTGTTTTGCACAGGGATACGAGGTTTTCATTTCAAATATTTGGCAAATCTAAATGACACTTTAGAAATGCAGGCTTATAATTATCAATGAGTCTCTCTCTCTCCTGCCTTAGGCAGAGAATAAATTTATTGAGAACTTTGTGACATTTTATACCCAAGTGGAAGGCTAACTATTCCTTCCTCTGTTGATTAACTAAAATAATTTAGCTCTAAACTTTATGTAGGAAGCACGCACCATATGGCAATTAATTTATGTTACTTTCTGTAATTATAGTTCAGTATTAAGATTTCCAAAGGTGTGTTAAAACTCTAATTTGATCTAATTTATAACTTCAGAAAACACTAGTCATCATGAGACATCCCTTTAAAAAAACTTTTTTAACTATTTGCTCTAAGTCACCAATTACTCTAGATACTGAGGACACATCTGTGAGTAAATTCCTGCCTTCACAGACATCCATTTAGTGTGAGAAAGAGATTATGCAAGTGTATATACTAAACAAACAAACAAACAAACAAACATGCTTACCAGGGGGGAAGGGAAGGGTAAAACTCCGTTTCCAACAGAGAGGGAGGCAAACTCCTAGGAGACTTTTAAATATAGAGAACAAACTGAGGGTCAATGGGGGGAGCGGGGGAGAGGGGAAAATGGATGATGGGCACTGAGGCACTGAGGAGGCACTTGTTGGGATGAGCACTGGATGTTATATGTGATGAATCATAGGAATCTACCCCTGGAAACAAGAGCACACTTTATACAATGTATGTTAGCTAACTTGACAATAAATTATATTTAAAAAAGCATGTTTGAAAGAGTGACAAGTGCTAAGAAGAGAACAGTGTTTATGTGCATAAAGAGAGCTAAGGTAAAGGTCAAGAGAGCTATCTTTAAAATTAAAGATTTGAGCAGAAGACATTTGAGCAGAGACTTGAATGAATCATGAATACTAGCCAACAATTAGAATATCTGCAAAAACAAATCCAGAGAAAAGTAGCAAATGGAAACCCTCTTACGAAGAAACAGATTTGATCTGTCAGAACAGCAAAGAAGCCAGTGTGACTACTGGTTGGCTGTGAAGGGACAGACAAGAAATGAGATGAGAGGGAGGGACAGAGATCATGTAGGGGGTTGTAAGCAATGGAAAGAAGTTGCACTTTACTTAAGAAACATAAAAACCTGGCAGAGAAAATTGAGTAGTGTTGTGATGTGTTTTGTACCTTTGGCTAATCTATATAAAATGGGGTCTGATGGGACAGGAGTTGAATGGGACCCCAGTGAGCAGGCTTTTTCAGTAGTTGGGTAGTGATGAGAAATAGAATGACAGAAGTAATGATTCCAATTATATATGTTGAAGATTGAAACCACATTATTTTTTTGATGGTTTGTGGGGAGCTGCCAGAAGACCTGCCAGAAGGAAAGACATGTGCCTCGACCTGCAAGATCAGCCACCCGCACAGCTGAGCTGCGTTATCACTCCCAGTACAGCAGGGCTGCATTATCACTTCCAGCCCAGGGACTGTAGGCTGCACCTTCTTATTGGTTTCCCAGGTGCTGTGCTCTTAGTTTCTCCTTTAGCCTCACCCTTGTTTCTTAGCAACTGACTTACGTCAGCTGCTGGCCTTCTACCCTTTATAAGATGTGCGTGGTCTCTCAGTAAACGAGGCTTGATCAGAGACTTGTCTTGCCTCCATTCTCTGTGTCCCCCTGTCCCCCAGTTCTCACTCCCTCCCTCAGGACCTGCGTTGACCAACCTGCCAGATGGGTCAATGGTTAGGGTGTAGGGAATTTTGAAAATAAGGAGTAAAGGTGTACAGTTAAGTTTGGGACCTGAGAAATTGGATCAGTAATAATGAGAGAGGCTAAAGGAGGAAAATATGTGGGAATGAAGAAGGCAGATTCCACAACTCTGCTTTGGACATGGCCAGTACTCATAACCACTGCATAACATAAAGGTTTATAAGATTTCCCCCCAATCCCTTCCAGAAAGCAACTGCCTGTTCAAACACACTTCAATGGTTTCCTTTTAGTCATGAATTAGTAAAACTAGTGAGAGGATTTTAAGATTTTGCTAGTCATTCTCAGAGTTACAAACAAATCCTATGATTATTTCACACACACACACACACACACACACACACACACACACGTCCCACATTACAGAATAATAATCAAAACCCTAAACTTCCTTCAAACTTTTAATTTCTTGTTCCCCAAAGTCAGCCTGTGAATGGGAGAATGAACATATGATTGCATCTCTCTTCTGATCATTTATTCCTCTCCACCCAGACTGGTTGTGTTTTCTGAGATATTGAAGACCAGAGAGAAGCTGTTACAGCACCCATAGATTCTGTTGAGTATAATCTTCCGGAAGGCCAACCAGTATCCAGTAAACCTCCTGACTTCTTTCACTTCCCCTCTTTAAATCCTTTATGAGATTGACTTATTAGGGAACATAAAACTGGTTTTTGAATACTTATTTGGCCATTACCACATGGTTTTTTAGCCCCTTGGTTTGCAGTGAAGTAGTTGGTGACTATTTTCTTGGAAGCAACAAAAACAAAACTTTTATTTCTCTTCTTTTCTATTTGTCCATTTTAATTCTGATGTAGTTGAAATACTGTGTTCCATTTAGTTTTAGTTGTACAATGTCATAATTCAACAATTCAATATATTATTCAATGCTTATCAAGATAAGTGTACTCTTAATCTCCTTCATCTATCTCTGAATCCCCCTGCTCACCTTCCCTTTGGTAACCATCTGTTTTCTATAATTAAGAGCCTGTTTTTTGTTTTGTCCCTTCCCTTTTTTTCTTCTTCACTGATTTGTTTCTTAAATTCCACATATAAGTGAAATCTTATGGTATTTGTCTTCTTCTACCTTGCATATTTTGCTTAATATTGTACTCTCTAGCTCCATTCCTGTCATTGCAAATGGTAAGATTTATTCTTTTTTAAGGCTGAATAAAATTCACATATATATAACTTCTTTATCCATTCATCTATCAATGGACAGTTGGGGTGCCTCCATAGTTTATTTTAAATAATGCTGCAATAAACATATGGGTGCATATATCCCTTCAAATTAATGTTTTTGATTCTTTACATAAATACCCAGTAGGGCAATTGCTGAATCATGGGGTAGTTCTATTTTTAATGTTCCAAAAACCTCATACTGTCTTCAACAGTGTCTGCACCAGTTTGCATTCCTACCAACAATGCATGAGGATTTCTTTTTGTCCACATCTTTCCCAACACTTGTGTCTCATGTTTTTTTTTTTTTTTTATTTTAGCCATGCTGACATATGGCCTTTATTACGTTGAGGTATGTTTCTTCTAAACCAACTTTGTTGAGCGTTTTTATCATGAGTGGAGATTATACTTTGTCAAATGCCTTTTCTACATCTATTAAAATGATTATATGCTTTTCACCCTTTCTTTTATTAATGCAATGTATCACATTGATTTATTTGCAAATATTGAACCACCCATGTATCCAGGAAATAAATCTCACTTGGTTGTGGTGAATGATTTTTTTTTTTTGTAATATGAAGAGCTTTACTCTTCTCTTTACCCATAGTATGATTATGTCTCATTTTTTTCCCTAGACTCATGGTTGGCATTTAGTTCTTTACGCAGTTCTCAGATTTTGACCTTCACTATTACTTGCTTGTATAATAAGATCATTTAAAACCCATCCTTAGTCACTAAAACGTCAAACTTTGTTGGTTTCAGTGTGCCAAAATTTTCTTGAGGATTTTGCATCCATGTTCATTGGAAATATTGGCCTGTAGTTCTCTTTTCTTGTGATGTCTTTATCCGGTTTTGGTATCAGGGTGATGACAGCCTCACAGAATGAATCTGGAAGTTTTCCCCGCTTTCCTACGTTTTCTACTAGCTTGAGAAGAATAGGTATTAACTCTATTTAAATGTTTTTTTAAACATTTATTTATTTTTGAGAGACAGAGAGAGAGTGTGATTAGGGGAGAGGCAGAAAGAGAGAGGGAGACACTGAATCTGGAGCAGGCTCCAGGCCCTGAGCTGTCAGCACAGAGCCCAATGTGGGGGCTTGAACCCACGCAACGTAAGATCATGACCTTGGCTGAAGTCGGACGCTTAACTGACTGAGCCACCCAGGCGCCCCTCAATTTAAATGTTTAATAGAATTCACTTGTGAAGCTATCTGATCCTGGACTAGTTTGTTGAAAGATCTTTGATTACTGACTCAATTTCAATGCTACTAATCAGTCTGTTCATATTTTCTATTTCTTTCTTCTTCAGTTTCCATAACTTATACATTCTAGGAATTTATCCATTTCTTCTAGGTTGTCCAATTTGTTGGCAATTTTTTATGATATTCTAAAAGAATACTACTTTAATATCCTATGATATCTAGTAGACCCTCAACTTTAATATATGAACAAAAGAGAGAAGTAAATGTGAGTTTCCTCTCACTGTGACTATTCCACACTTTGCCCTCATGGCAGGTCCTTCTTGGTGCCCATTGGACTTTCTTCATCAAGCCTCACAACACAAGTAGCTGGGAAGCACCAAACTAAGTGTCAGGAGGTTTGAGTGCTACTATGATTTTACTTCTTCCTGGAACTGTGACTGTGAACAGATTGTTGACATTTCTGATCTGGTTTTGTTTTTGCTACTCTGAGCCAATAAGCCCTCCGTTCCTCAAAACATTGTTCAGATCAAACAAGATTAAGTACATGAAAGCACTTTATTACTATGACATATTACTCAAATATAAGCATACTTATAAGTTCTTTGGTTTCTTTAATGGTAAGGATAATCTCAATATAGAAACTAACTTTACTCTTTACCCAAAATATCTCATTTTTTGCCTAGACTCATGGTTGGGAATTAGTTCTTTATGTAGTTCTCATAATTTGACCTTCAGTATCACTTTTTATAGTAAGGCCATTTTAATGACATCCTTAGTCATTAAAACATTTTAAATAAGGTGTTCTAGCAAATAAATCATTGTTTTTAATGTGTTACCTACCATATTGACTTGTTTGATCTACCATCAATGGAGAAGACACTTTATTTACTTAAAGGGGCACAGTGAATGCTCAATGAAAGTGGTTACTCTCTGAAAATGTTCAAATTTCATGATTTGATTACCTGAGGATGTAATGAGCTGAGAGAATGAGTATTTGCAAACGCATACAATGGCACATATCTCAAGAGGTCTAGTTGTGTAGAATTTCCTACTGTAATAGTTTTTGATTATTTTAGGTTACTTTTTACTTTTATCCATGGGCCCCCTTTAAGAGGTCTATGAACTATGGTTTAAAACAACTGGCTGAGAGTGTTTGATTGAGTCTTTTCCTTGGTTTTAAATATTGGATTTGTGTTTGTTTGTCTTATTTCTTCACTTGTCCCTGTCTAGTCTTCTTAAAACCACTTAGTAGTAGTTTGACATTTCCCTTGACTGTCACATCAGACAGAGCTGAATTTCCATATGACAGAAGAAGCTTGCACAGAGGTTCAAAAGAATCTTTTTAAATGTAGGACCCCCAAGATTCCAATCACTAATGTAATACATTCAGATTTGTTTACAGTTAGTGAGATACATTTTATAAAAATTATTTTTATATTCTTTTAACTATTTATACATAGTGTTTTTTTCAAAGTATATAATATATAAAATCACAATTGTTGTTTTCATGTAAGATATTACTTATTAGTTTTTTTCTCCTAGTTGTTGTTTTTTCTCCAACTCAAAGCCGTTATTGTATTTCTGTAGAACCTCCATACTTGTCCACACTAATTACTAGAGAGATTGAATTTATTGATCAAATGCTGTTTAATTTTCTCTTGGTAATTTTGATTCTACATTTCTTTGGTGTCTAGAGAAATCTTGTTTTTACTTTTTAAAGGTATTTTCAAGTTTGTAGAATAATGGGAAATCAGCCAAAAGGATTAGTTTATGTTGTGCTTACAAGTAATGATTTAAATGGATGTCAGACCTACATACCTTTCTTGTTTCTTTTTTAATTTTTTTATTTTTGAGAGACAGAGGGAGACAGTGCGAGCAGGTGAGGGTCAGAGAGAGGGAGATACAGAATCTGAAGTAGGCTCCAGGCTCTGAACTAGCTGTCAGCACAGAGTCCAACGCGGGGCTCAACCCCATGAACTGTGAGATCATGACCTGAGCCGAAGCCGGACACTGAGCCACCCAGGTGCCCCTTGTTTTTTGTTTGTTTGCTTTTTTGTTTTTTTTACAGCACACATATCAATGAACACTTTGTTTTTTTTAAGATGTAGAGAATAAAAATGTGTATAAAGCATACAATTATTTTTCTTTTGAATAGTTGTGTCCTCACTCAAGAGACAACTACACTCAGTACTTTGAAGGACATATTTTCAACCATTCTTTTGTAAGCCATAGATATTTTTTTCAAAAGATAAGATGATGTTTTATGATCTTTTTCTTTTCACTTAACATTATGTCTAGGAAATAATTCATAACATTATATAGGCAATCATTTTATCACTTTTACTGATGTGTAGATTTCTATGATATATGCAAATAATGTATTATATTACTCTCATGTTGATGGCCATTTATATTGATTTCAATTTTTCTAATTAAAAGTAATTTTGCTCCAGTGAACTAATTGTTTTTTTTGCAGCTTTATCAAGGTGTAATTTAAAACAAATTGTGTAGTTTAAGGTATACGACATGATCTGATATATGCATCTATTAGACAAAGATTACTATAGGAAGATTAAGTTAAGAAATCCATCACCTCAAATAATTAATTTTCTTGAGGGGTTAAGAACTTTTAAGATATGCTTGTATAGCCCCTGTCCTGTATACAATACACTACTGCTAACTGCAGTCACCATTCTGTATAGGAGATACACAGAACTTATTCATCTTGTAGCTGGAAATTTGTATCCTTTGACCACATTTATCTATTTATCTAACCCCTTCCTCCAACTCTGGTGACCACTGAATGCTGTTTGTAAGAGTCAGTTGTAGGTTTCTTTAGATTCTACCTACAAGTGAAATCATGGAGTATATTTTGCGGTCTGACTTATTCCATGTACTATAATGCCCTCAGTGTCCATCCATGTCATCACTAATGGCAGCGTATCTTTCTGTTTTCCTATATAATAAATAGGCCTGTGTTTTACAAATATATGCTCCCATCATATGAATATATTATTATTATTATATTATAAATAGTATTACATATAGGAACATTACACTTTCTTTATCCATTCACCTGTTAAACATTAAACACTTAGGTTGTTTCATGTCTTTTGTTACTTTAAATAATGCTACAATGAACATGGAGGTGCACAAATATCTTTCTTATCCTGATTTGCTTACTTGGGGATCCATACACAGAATTGGGGTTGCTGGATCAAATGATAGTTCTATTTTTTTTTTTTTTGAGAAAACTCCATACTGTTTTCCTTAGTGACTGTTCCAATATACATTTCCGTCAATGGTGCACAAGGGTTTCCTTTTCTCCAGTCTCCTGAGCATTTGTAATCTCTTATCTTTTTAATGGTGGCATTCTGACAGGTATGAGATGATACCTCTTTGTAGTTTTGTTTGAATTTCTTTGATGATTACTGATGTTGAGTATCTTTTCATGAACCTCTTCACTTCCAGTGTGTCTCCTTGGAAAAGGGTCAGTTCAAGTCCTTTGCCTATTTATTTATTTATTTTTACATCTGAGTTAGTTAGCACAGAGTCCAACAGTGACTTTAGGAATAGATTCCTTGATCCCCTTTACCCAGTTAGCCCATCCCCTTCCCACAACCCTCCCAGTAACCCTCTGTTTGTTCTTTTTTGTTTTTTTAATAGTTTATTGTCAAATTGGTTTCCATATAACACCCAGTGCTCTTCCCTTCAAGTGCCCTCCTCCATTACCACCACCTCCCTTTCCCCTCCCCCTCCTCCTTCAATCTTCGGTTCATTTTCAGTATTCAATAGTCTCTCAGGTTTTGCGTCCCTCTCTCTCCCCAACTCTCTTTCCCCCTCCCCTCCCCATGGTCCTCCATTAGGTTTCTCCTGTTCTCCTGTTAGACCTATGAGTGCAAACATATGGTATCTGTCCTTCTCCGCCTGACTTATTTCGCTTAGCATGACACCCTCGAGATCCATCCACT
>NC_043701.1:88766534-88786152 GCF_006229205.1 Suricata suricatta
TTTTTGCTTCCTTTCCCTTATGTTCATCTATTTAGTATCTTATAGTCCTCATATGAGTAAAGTCATATGATATTTGTCTTTCTTTGACTGACTAATTTTGCTTAGCATAATACCTCTGATCCATCCACGTAGTTGCAAATGATCTTTGCCTATTTTTAATATTACTATCTGGAGATCTTTTGGTTATGCTTTTGTTTTGTTTTCAGTTTGATGAGTTTCATATACATTTTTCTATCAAACCTGTATTTACCATATAGTTTGCAAATACTTTTTTTAAATTTGTATTGATTCTATAGTTGATTGTTTCTTTTGCATTTCAGAAGATTTTTAGTTTGGTGTAATCTTTTTTGTTGTGTTCCTATTCTCTACTTCACTTATTTCTATTCTAATCTATTTTCTAAGTCAAAGCATAATATAAGTTTTTATATTATTTACAGGTGTACAATATAAGTGATTCAACAGTTTTATACATTAGTGCTCATCATGATAAGCATATTAATATACTTGTTTTTTGATGTTACTTTAGGAGACAACACTAAAAGTAGAATTTATTGATCAAATGAATTCATACTTAAACATTAGAAAATTCTACCAAAACTTTCCCCAAAACATTTTGCCTCTTTTTAGTTCCCTGGTATATAAAGAATTCTCATTTTCCTGAATTCTTGCTAACACTGATAGCATAATTTTCTTAAAGGTTTAGACAATCTCCTATGTGAAAAATATTTGATTGCTTTCAGTTTGCATTTCTTTATCACAACTAAGATTGAGCATAATTTTATGCATTGACTATAGTTTTACATGGTTTCTGGAAATTTTTCTCAATCCTGTCTTGATATTGTTTGCCCATTTTTCTATATAGTTATCTTTTACTGCTTTGTTCTTTTATCCCAACACTTCAATTAACTTACATATTTTTAAAAGTAGTTTTTTTAAACTTTTGAAATATCTTTCTTACTCAAAAGAAAACTTCTACATTTTCTAGTAATATTTGAAAGATTATTTTTAAATGGTTTAAACCTATTTGAGATATGTGTAATAGATCTTTGCGTATGACATGAGGTTGTTTGTTCAGATAGCTATCAAAATGCTCTAAGCTATTTATTAGCTATCAAAATGCTCTAAGCTATTAGCCATTTGTCCACTCTGAATTGCAGTTATCATAAATAAAATTATCCTATACACAATGAATTTGGTTCCTATATATTTTATTGATCCTTGACCCAACATTTTTACCTGTATCTAAAGAACACATTCTACTTTTTATGTAATATTTTTGATATCTGGTAGGATATATATTTTTTTTTTATGTATAAATCTATATTGTTACATTACTACATACTTTCTCCATCAATCAAACTTAGAATTCACTTTTTAATTTATAATAAAAATCTTTCCTCTTGTTTTATTGGCTTTTGTATGTTTATTAGGTTTATCTCTAGCTATATGGTTTTTATTGCTATTACAAATATCATAGTTTTCACATGATATTTTCTGGCTGGTTATTAATGGTATATTAAAAAAACTCTTGGCTTTAAGATATTATTTTGTATATAGCCAAGCTATTGAATCATCTTATAGTTTTAAAATGTTGATCACCACAAGAGAGAATTAGATCGCCTGTAAAGTGATAATATTTGTGCCCTTTCCAGTATATTTTTAGGTTTCATTAGCCTTGGCAAAAACCTCTTATTAGTAAAACAGTAACTAATAGTGGTCTTAAGTGTATTGTATGAAATAGGAATATTTTTCATGTTTTATCAGCCAGTGTGGTATCTAATCTATGTGTTGATAGATATTCTTTAACTAGGTAGAAATTTCTTATTTCTAGCTTTCTAAAGTCTCACATTTCATTTTATCAATACTACTGAATTACTCATTATTTTTTAATTAAAATAATCATACTATATTTCTCCTTAAATTTTAAAAACAATTGGCCATTATGTATCCTGATTTTGTTATTAAATTACAAAAATAACATTGGTGTTATTCTAACAACGCAAGAGATATTACTATTTTTGTATGCCACTGATTTCCATTTGGTAATACTTTATTTAGAATTTTGCCTTTATCTTTAGGTAGAAGATTAGCTAGAACTAATATATATATATATATATACATATATATATATATGTTTTTAAATTATTTTTAATAGTTTATTGTCAAATTGGTTTCTATATAACACCCAGTGCTCTTCCCCACAAGTGCCCTCCTCCATTACTACCCACCCCTTCCCCCTTCAGCCCTTGGTTCATTTTCAATATTCAATAGATTAAAATAATTTTTTAATGTTTATTTTTGATAGAGAAAGAGAGGCAGAGGGAGTGGGGGAGAGGCAGAGAGAGGAGGAGATACAGAATCTGAAGCAAGTCCCTGGTCCTGAGCTATCAGAACAGAGCCCAATGCAGGACTCAGACTCAAATTGAGAGATCATGACCTGAGCTGAAATTGGAGGCTTAACCCCGTAAGCCACCATGGCACCCTGTGTATTTTTGTTTTTAATAAGTGCTGTGTTAAGAGGATAAACATGTCATCTTATTCTGTCTTTTAAGCATACATAAAAGTTCCATTAATTCCTTAAAATATCACTAGAAATAATCTATGAGATTGCTTTTTCTTTATTTTTTATTTATTCAACTAACCTATTGACATATTTATTACATTGCGATATTTTTTCTTTTTCTAAGACATTTTTGGTAATTAGCATTTGCAACATAATTATGTAATTTAGACATATTATATGTAAAATTATATATAGAACTTTCCTACAGTAACCTAAAACTTTATCTATAATCATACATTTTTACCTATTTATCTCTGCTCTGCATTTCTTGTTTAAAATTTAATAGATATATGAATTTAGTCATCTTACAAATGTGTGCCTTAGCTCATATTTCATTTTTTTAACTTTCCTTGGATTTATTTTATTTCTTATCTTCTATTATATGCTTAGATTAATTTTCTACCTTATTCATTGGTAAAAATTGTATTGCAAAATATAAATTTCGATCTGGGTACAGAATTGTTTACCTCTCAAGATTTTCAAGTACAGTATACTCTTAACTTTTTAAAAATACTTATAATTTCAATTTTAATATTATTCTAAATCTGGGTTTATAGAAGTTTTTTCAGATTTTTCAAGAGTACAGTTTTAGTTATTTTTCTTTTATAAACTTGAAAAATAATTTTTACTGGGGAGCCTAGGTGGCTTGAGCATGGGACTCTTGGTTTGGGTTCAGGTCATGATCTCACAGTCCTGAGACAGAGCCCAGATTGGACTCCACCGTGGGCATGGAGCCTGCTTAAGATGTCTCTTTCTCTCCCTCTGCTCCTCCCCCTTCATGCTCTTCTCTCTCTCCCTCCCTCTCTCTCTCTCATAAATAAACGAATAAATAAATAAATAAATAATTTTTACTGAATTGAATTTGACCAAGTAATGTGATTTATTATTTTCTGATTTCTTGAATCTGTTAAACTTTCTTTGTTTTATAATGCATAGTCAGTTTTAATGAGTATCCCATTTATAATTGATCAAATATAAGTTTCCTTTTCATTCTATCTTTTTCTTTTCTTCCTGTAGTTATTTCTCTGTAAACACACACATATGTCCCCAACATGTAAACAACCACACGCTTGGAGTACGTATATCAAGCTTACCAAACGTAATATTCAAATTTTCAATGTTCTTTTATTTGGAAATTTTTAACATGCTTACTTATTTATTTTGAGAGAGAGAGAGATAGCACAAGTCGGGAAGGGACAGAGAGAGAAGGAGAGAGAGACCATCTGAAGCAGGCTCTGTGCTGTCAGCACAGAGTCTGATGCAGGGCTCCATCTCACAAACTGTGAAATCATGATCTAAGCAAAAATCAGGAGTCAAACGCTTGACTGACTGAGCCACCGAGGTGTCCCCTCGCTTTTTTGGGGCAATTTTTATCTGTCCATTGCTGAAAGAAGGATAAGAAAGATACCCATTGAGTTTTTATCTTCTTTCTTCATTAATATATCAGATGTTTATATATTTTAAAATGTTATCAGATGCATTAAAGCTTCTTGTCTTTCCATATTCTTAGTGAACTTTTTTTAATCAAAGTAAAGCATGCATGAAATATTTTTTCGGGGCTTTCTTCACAATATGTCTAAGTCAGAATTTACTCTTTTTAGAAGTACAATATGTGATCCTTTAGTCAGAATAATTATGTCCTTTGTTAATTCCTAAAGACTTTTAACCACTTTTCTGATGCAGAATTGCATCTTTGTCCTGTTGTTTTCTGACACTCCTACTAAAATGCATCAAAACTTATTTTATCTCCCATGTCTAAAACAGGTTTTTGTATATTTCATCTGATGAAATTTCATCTCCTTTCTGTTCTGGATTTTATGTATTTGCTCACATTTATATTCCAGTTTGCAATTTTTTTCTTCAACTCTATATAACAGTTTATTTATCTGATTGGTTTTTAAAAATTACTGTGACCAGATTTTTAATATTCAGCATTCTACTTGGCTCTTTTTCAAATTTACCTGTCCTTTCTTCAAACTTCTTATTTATTATATTTATATTCTCTTCAACGTACCTTTAATACTTTTAAGAATATATTACCTTTTGTTGGATTTTCTGAATTTCCCTCATGGTGATAGAATTTATGACACAGTCATGTATTACTGTGAACTCCTCTTCAGCAAAGATTTTTAATTTCTAAATACCTGTGAGAGACTTATGAATGTCTCTATAAAGAGAATTTGGGGGTGCCTGGGTGGTTTATTTGGTTAGGCACCCAACTTCAGGTCAAGTCATGATCTCACAGTTTGTGAGTTTGAGCCCTGTATCGGGTGCTATGATGACAGCTCAGAGACTGGAGCCTTCTTCAGATTCTGTCTCTCTCTCTCTCTTCCTCAGAAATAAAGATTTTTAAAATTTTTAAGAGAGTATAAACTTGGACTATTACAAGATAAACTCATGAGCCTAAAGATTATTAACTACATTCTGAGTAATCTAATTTTATTGTGTTTTTTATTTTTATGTGTTAATTATAAAGTAGCTTGTCTTGAATTAAAAATCACTGCAAACCTCTACTCCCTTTAATTTGGAAAACAGAGATATATGGTTTTTATTTCAATGATTCATTTGGCCCCACTTTTATTCTACTATAATATTCAATTTTTAAAAAGAAATAGATAGCTATTTCAAGTAGGAAAAAAGTTATATTCTATTTCCACATGATTTGGAACGTATAACAGCCATATGAACTACAATAAACCAGCCTATAGCTCTCTTATTTAGAAAGAGAAAATGTCTATATCCTGTTTTCGGGCTGTTAAAATCTAATGAGTCTTACATCTGTGGAATATTGACAGCTTACCATTTCCAACTATGCTAACAAATTTCAGTATATATCTCTGGCTGTAGCATCTTATCATTAGCTGAGTCTAAAGGAAAGAGCAGAGTGTCAGGAGAAACTACTCTGAGGTGTGACTACATAAAGCATTTACTTTGGAATGAATTCATGAGTGAAGCTGAGAAAAGTCAGATGCTGTTTAAAGGGCAGAAATAAGCACATTCAACTTTAAAAATGTGTAGTTCTATTCACTAGAAAAATCCCAAATTATTCATCTCCTCTATTTCTCATGTATATATATAAAATGGAAGGTAGTTATGCTTTATATCCAAAATGTTAATGGAAACCTCTTTCTCCACAATATTTTCTGAGTCTCTATATCAAATTAATTTTTAGTTTTTATGTACTTACTGAGTAACTTACGTATTACTCTGTTATTAGACTCCTCATGGATTTATGTATGTCTGTCTCCTCTAGACGTCCTTGAAAACCAGTGTGCTTTGCTGAACTTTTCCCCTTCATACAATCTTCTGATTGTATGAAAAGAAATGAGAGATCTTAACTGAATTAAAATACAATCTGGACTGTCTGGGTAGCTCCGTTGGTTAAGCATCCAGTGTCGGCTCAGGTCATGATCTTGCAGTTCAAGATTTGAGACCCTCATCAGGCTCGGGGCTGACAGCTGAGAGCTTGGAGCCTGCTTTGGATTCTGTGACCCCCCCTCTCTCTCTCTCTGCCCCTCCCCTGATCACGTCCATGTCTATCTCTCAAAAATAAATAAACATTAAAAATATTAGAATAAAATAAAAGACAGTCTGATGTGATTGCCTAATGTGACTTCATATTCTTTGAGAGACTTGCAGAAGCGTATCAAGCCTTTTTCTAAGTTCTTGTGCAATGCTGAGAGTTGAAGTAGAAATCAGTGAGTACTGTTTTGATTTTTACCCCATTGGACTTATATGTATTTAGAAGCAAGAGAAAACACAGAGCTTTTGACAATAAAGGTATATTGAAAATAATCAACATATTTTGACAACGCATGCACTCTCCCAAGAATCTATATTGCTATAAAGGAAATACATTGCATCTTTTGTTAGAATTGTAAGGAGTCTACATTTTTAATAAATCAAAGAAAACATAAAGTGACTTTTTATTCATAGACAAAATGTTAAACATATACATATACTCACATATACACACACACATACATAGCATCTTCATGCAACTTTAGTGTTTGTTTTTTGTTTTTCCAGTATAGTTCTAAAATATAGAGTGACTCCCAGACTCAGGTTAAGTAAGCAGGCAATCCACTAGTAATATTTTTCCTGTAGGAAAATACACCAGGTACATTAGGACAATTTATTTCTTGAAAAAACAATAATAATAATAATTATTAGAATTCCCACTCAGAGACCCTGTTGGATCCTTACTAGGTAAATTAGTAAAATACTAGCTATAAATAATTAGATATAAACTATATATGCAGAAATCATATAAAACCCAAATCATCTAGTAATTTTTAAGTTCCCTAGGATTAATAGAGTCCTGTGTTTTGTCGACTTCTTTAGATTCTTACAAAGATGCTGAGGACTCAAATATGTTCTGTAAAGACTCTTACCTCATTGATGTTTTGGGTGTCAAATACCATATTTGGAGATTCACACTAAAGTTCAAATGCTCACTTATCTTGGGATAATATAACAGTCTAACATCTTTTTCTACAGAAGAGAGAAGAAATGACAATTTTGAAATTAAAAACACTTTTTAAAATGTAGCATGAGAAAAAATATTTTAGGTAAAGTTGTAAAGTTAAATATAACCTACTACTAAAGTTCTATTAGATTGTATGACACCATTTCATATACTGAACTTCATTTTGAACTTACCTCTTAGGAGATAACCAGGAATAGCAATTTTATCCTGAAACAATTACTAGAACTTTAATCTAAGAGAACAGCTACATTTCTAATCCTATTATATCTAAACAAGGTGTCAGATTCAAAACTATTCTCAAATAGCAAATGTATGATCCATCTACTAATAGAAACTCCAAATTGAGCAGAATAGTGAGAAGAATATTTCTTACAGTGAGAATTTTATGTGTAATAAACCAAGCCTATAAACTGGCTGCTTGACTCATCCTTATCTTTATCAATTTTTACTCTAGTTCATCTATGAGTTATAAGAAATGTGCTGAAATCTTCTTCTTTGATAGTAAGTTCATCAATTGCATGTTACAGTTCTTCCCTTTTTGTTTTATATATTTAGAAGCTATTTTCATTGGGTAGTTTCAAGTGTAGAATTGTGATCACCTTAGTACATCACTCTCTTTACATGTAGTGACCCTTTCTGTATGTATGCAGTAGTGCTTTCTAAGTTAGTCTGTGTTGTCTCACATTAATATCATTAACACGGTTTGCTTTGTATTACTATTTACCTGTACATGTTGTAAATCCTTTACTTCAAACCTTTACATGTTCTGTTTTTTAAAAACATTTTTTAATGTTTATTTACTTTTGGGGGTGGGGAAGAGGGACAGAGAGAGAGAGAGGGAGATGCAGACTCTGAGACAGGCTCCAGGCTCCAAGCTGTCAGCACAGAGCCCAATGCAGGGCTCAAACCCAGGACCGTGAGATCATGACCTGAGCCTAAGTTGGACGCTTATCAACTGAGCCACCCAGGCACTCCTACATGTTCTATTTTTAAGGGGATCTTTTATAAATAGCATGTAGCTTGATTGATATGAATCTAATATGAAAATCTAGCCTATTGAAAATCACTCAGGTTTTCTAAAGTGCCTCAAAGAATACTGGAAACAGCACATTCTATCACTAAATTATTGTTTTGTGTAAGAGAGAGAGCATACAGAGGAGAGGAACAGATGGAGAGAGAGAATCTTAAACAGGCTCCACATTCAGTCAGAGCCAGCGCTGGGGGGAAGGGTGGGGAGACGGGGCTTGATCACACCACCTTGAGATGGGACCTGAGGTGAAATCAAGGATTGGATGCTTAGTCTACTGAGCCGTCCGGGTGCCTCATCACTCAATTATTTAAATTTAGGTTTCTACACAGATTAAAATACACATTATCATACATGTGATGGTGAATTTTATAACTTGGATACTTCAGGGTGCCCAGTTGCTTGGTAAAACACAAGCCGAGATGTGAAGGAATTTTCTGGATGTGATTCACATCAACAGTTGACTTTTAGTAAAGCAGATCATCCTGCATAACATGTGTGGGCCTCAGTCTGTCAGTTGATTGACTCAACAACAAATCCTGAGGTTTCCTGAGTAAGGAGAAATTCCACCTGAAGACTGGAGCTTGAATTCCTACCTGAATTCCAGCGTGCTAGACAGCCCTGCCGACTTCAGACCCCACGCCGTAATGTCACTTCTTGCCAATCTCTAGCAGGCTTTCCTGTGACCTACAGGCTAGAATTTATGTCTGGACTAGACTTAAACAGTTTGGGCAGAAATTTATCATAGCTAATATTTTAAATTTTGAATTACGTCATATCAGGAGACTTATAATGTTTGTGTACCAACATTATGTACCCACTGGTTGGGGAAGTGACAGACTAATCTCTGTGAAAAGCTCTCTTTTGTGTTTTCCTTGCAATCAGGAAATGAACTCTGTGGTTTTATGGCATCACTTTTGCACTATAGAAAAGTCCTATTCCCTGTCATACTTCTATTACTTTTAGCATAATGATCTGTAAATTAGAATCTCCTCTCTCTAGCTGGGGTTATTTAATTACCCTGTTACAGAATTCTTTAGCAAGATTACAATAATTATAATTCATAGGGTATTTATACTTTGCCATCATATTTTTATTTCTATTTTGCTATTTTTCTCAGACTCCTCTATTTTCTTGCCTCTTTTGAGTTAATTGTTTTTCATTTTAACTGCTCCATACACATATAGTCTTGTTTGGATTTATAGACCCATTTCCTATTATTTTAATATTTGGTTAACCTTAAACCTATTCAACTATACCAACAACTCAAAAAATTCTAAAGTTATTATCATAAACCCCCTCGAGAACAATTCAAATGAGTCCAGCCACTTTAGTGGCCTCACCTTACCTCTCAATTTCATGCTATGCTTGTCTAACGTTTTCACGTGTTTTCTATTGTTATAAAACAGCATTCAGGAACCAATGTTATTATTTTATGTAGTCATTGTAGGTTTAGTTTTATAGACTTATTCATTTCTTTCCATTTCATCTTGAGTCTCACATCCTTTTTTCTAAGTTTATTTATTTATTTTGAGAGAGAAAGAAATGATTGCACATGCGTGCATAAGACCAGGAGGAGCAGGGAGAGAGGGAGAGAATTCCAAGGCTGGCTCCATGCTGTCAGCGTGGTGCCCAGTTCAGGGATCAGGCTCACATTGTGAGATCCTGCGCTGAGCTGGAATCAGGAGTCAGAAGCTCAACTGAGTCACCCAGGTGTCCCTCACATCGCTTTTTAAAAAGTCTTCATCTCTGCCTAAAGAACATCCTTTAGAAATTGCTTAAACCCATTGTTATTGTCAAGCTCTTAGGCTTGCATTTACCTAAACTTTTATTTACTTTATCCTCTTTTTTGAAAATTAGTTTTGTTGGATACACAGTGATTTTTCTCAAAATGAAACTCTTACTCCGTTATTCTACCAACGCCCAGACACGCTTTAAAAGTCCGCTTCTTTGTGCATGGTTCCATTGAAACAAATGTGGCTTTTATCTCTAAATTTTCTATAATGTTCTCTTTTCCTTGACATTTTGTACATTTACTGAATTTTGTCTAGTGTGGACTTTGTGTTTTACGCTACCTTCAACATGTAAGAATTCTTCAATGTCTTCTTATCTTTCACAAGTTCTAACATATTGTCTGCTCTTTTGCCTGCAAATTTCCCTCTCCTTTATTTTCACTATGCTCTATTTTAGGTGCCCTGATTAGATGTACACTGGACCAGTGTATCTCTTTAAAGTTTTCTGGCTTCTGCCTATGTTTCTCCTTACTGCATGCTGGGTCACTCCTGCTCTACCTTCCTGATGATTCATTTTCTCTTCAGCTGTGTCTAATCTGCTGTTTAATCCATTTGTTGACAACTTTACCCCTAAATCATATATTTCATTTCCAGTATTTTCATTTGGTCGTTTTCTTTCATTTGTCTTATATTTTCAATCATACCATTTACTCTCATTTTTACTTTTCTTCCTTAAGCATTTTATCTGTAATTCTTTTATATCTATACCTGACATTTCCAATATTCATTTTGAGGCAGTGAAGATTTAATATTCTTTAGTTTTGCTTGTCTCACTAATTTTGATGTTTCTCTGAATATTTTTCTTTTTTTAATTTTTTAATGTTTTTATTTATTTTGAGAGAGAGAGAGAGAGAGAGAGAGAGAGAGAGAGAGAGAGAGACGGCATGAGCAGGGGAGGTTCAGAGAGAGAGAAGGAGACACAGAATCTGAAGACAAGCTCCAGGCTCTGAGCTAGCTGTCGGCACAGAGCCTGACACGGGGCTTGGACCCATGAACTGTGAGATCATGACCTCAGCTGAAGTTGGATTCTTAACAGACTGAGCCACCCAGGCGCCCCTCTGATTATTTTTCATCAGTGGGAGTTCTGAGAGCCAACCTTGGAGAGCCTGTCTCACAGAGCATATTTACATTTCCTTCTGCTGGGGACCATGGGATACCGTTAAAGTGAGATTTCCTTGATCCCACTCAGGTCCACAAATTAACCTTGGAATTTCTAGTTTCGCCTAAATAGTCAGTCTGCAAATTGGTGCTGTGCACACCCTCAGGAGAAATTGACATCACAGAAGCCTCTGCTTTCATTGTTCTGCTTGCAGCTCCCGACTGTCTCTTGGGGAGAGAGAAAAGGCTCTTTTAAATTGCTCTTGCCATTTATAAGCAACCCAGCAACACAATGCAAACTAAATTACAAGGAGATAGCGGTTATTTCGGTGTGGAAAAGTGTGTGTACTATCTCATCTACCATACTGCCAGTGGCCAAAAGTAAATTAACAATTTGGTCAACATTTATCTGAATATTGCTATCTTGAAATAAGGACTTATCTTGCTATAAATTATTTTATCCTTTAATTTTTTTATAATTTTATCCTTTTAAAGTTTATATGTTCCTTAGTATATTATTAATTTTTAACACTTTGTTTTCTCTTCTAGGGCATTATAAATGGGAAGCATTCTCTATGGACAATTTAACACTTCTGAAGATTTTAAAAATCACGCATAGCAAAGGCAAGTGGTCATTAAACAGAAAAACCTGTAGTGGCTTCTAAAGCGTTCACTCTTGATTACCTCTTTTTCACTAGCAGCTCTACTCATGCCAATAAGCACTACTTTTCAGAAGAAAAAAGTTGCCAAGTGTATGGAAATAAAGGCAATGAACTCTTACTGTGGAAATTCCTAAAGGCATAAGCCATTTCTGTCTCTCTCATTATTTCTCCTTTGAAATTGAGATATAGTCAGATTTTTTTTAATTACAGAAAACAACTGACATTTTATTTATTTTTTTAATGTTTTATTTATTTTTGAGAGAGAAAGAGAGAGAGAGAGAGAGGATGAGCAGGGGAGGGTCAGAGAGTGAGGGAGACACAGAATCTGAAGCAGGCTCCAGACTCTGAGCTGTCAGCACAGAGCCCGACGCGGGGCTTGAGCCCATGAACCGTGAGATCATGACCTGAGCCGAAGCCAACGCCCAACCAACTGAGCCACCCAGGCGCCCCTGACATTTTATTTTTGACCTTCAGTTATTTTCAGTTCCGCTGAGTAAAAATCTTCTGCTATGATAAACACCTGTGAATGGAGGGTGTGTGTCCCTGATTATCGTGGAGTTAATTATAATAGATAAAAAAGAAAAGCATTGTCAGAGTTTGGGCTCTGTCATATTACTAGTTTGGGAATAAGTTTTAAGCCATACTGATTTCCTCTTAGTTAATTTTTGCACAGTGAAATTTTTGCGTGCAAAATCCTCTGGCCTTCATGTTTATTACATTGCTATTTGACAAGAGTGAAGTATATGAAATGTTAAGTGTCCTTGTCAAAGGGAATCTCAGACGTTGCACATCTGAGTAGATTTATTTAACAGAAGGTATTTTTACCTCTTGCTAAAGCAATATTCCCAACTCAGTAACTATGTTCAACAGATGACTAATGAAGGTCTCACAATAGAAATTAGCCTCTATGCCATCTCCTGGATTCAGTTGTACCCTGGGGACTCTCTCAATCTGCCTTTTCCATTCCAGCTGGCTCCCTGGAGAAAGCTGGAAACAAGTGCTAGGGATCTTGCCATTAATTTAGATCAGCAGTGTCAGTTAATTAAGTGGACGTTCTTTAACGCAGCCTCTAAAGGCAGGGCAAAGATGGCTCAGGGTCTAGAATGTTAAAGTAAAATGCAGACTTCATCTCTCAAGTCAAAGTTCTTCTCCCTAACTATATCCTTTACATTTTGTAGTCTTAACCTTTTTTTTAAAAATGTGCCCAATATAATGGGAAAAAAAGATAATACCTCTTAATCTACTTACATGTAGAATATCATGAAAGTAGTGCTTTTCAACACAAATTCGACACACATCTTCTATACAGGATGAGAATGGATGGATCTTAGAAGGAAGAACATGCTATAAAGCAAGATAATATCAGAAATACCAGATTTATTAGAGATTTCTTTGTTACCAGAACTTTACCAAGCCTAAAATTTCTATTATATATATAATATATAATATATGTATATTATATGTATATAACATATACATATATATGCATAAGTCATGGTATTTAAATATAACCTCTCTACATATTTATATTTTTAATATTGAGCATTTTCAGCAATAGAATTTTATGGGACCTAAGTAAACCATAGATTGGACTTTTATAGTTATGCAACACTTTTATCCATTACATATAACTCTTTTTTAAAAGTATTTATTTATTTTGAGAGAGGGAAGAGAGAGAAAGCAAATGAAAGAGGGGCAGAGAGAGAGGGAGACAGAGAATCCCAAGCAGGCTCCACAGTTGTCAGTGGGAACCTGACGTGGGCCTCGAATTCATGAACTGTGAGATCATGACCTCAGCAGAAACCAAGAGTCAGACATTTAACTGACTGAGCCACCCATACATCCCTACATATAACTATTTCTTCATTTAAAAAATCCCCAGATTATTTTTACGCGAATGTCACACTCAAGTTTGGAGGAACGTCAATATCTACGTTTCCCTTGGTGATAAGACAGTGTTCTGATACGTGTGCTTGTCAAGGCTGGAAAGGCCACTTTATTTTCCAGTCTGCTTTTCAAGTTTTCATTTACTTGACGTCAAAGCAAAAATAATAAAAGGAAAAATTTCCTTTAGCACTTAATTGAATACTATGAGATTCCTTTGAAGAGCAACCTGAGGGCTTCTGTGCAAAACAGAAAGAGGGATCTCTTCCTAAGACACTCTTTCCATCTGTTGAAACACGGTGATATACTGAAACGTGAAACTGTACTGCTATCTTCTGGAACCCTATTTTGTGATGTGTTTCACACAATGTGAATGAGGCGTGAGGGTTGTGCAGTGCATAACTTGCACATCTGTACACAATGGCTTTGGAGCAAAATTAAAAGAATTTTAAAGAGTGCATAATATTCTCCCAAAGGCCATGCTTAACTGCATAGTCTCCTCAGATTGTAGGAATCTAAAGGACAAAGAAAAAACTACTTTCTCCAAATTGTCATTTTCAGCTTTTATACTTATTCTTAACAACTAGTCTCTTCTTCCTTTGAGCCCCATATTACTATTACACTAATAATACAAGGCTTTTATTTGCTCATTGGTGCCAAGTGATTGTTTTTAACAAATGCCCATTCCCTAGAATCTGGTAAAAGAAGTCTAATGTTATTAATTGCTTTCATTGATAACCTCTTTTTGTTTTGGGCCCAAGGTTCATCCTAATTCAGTTCCCATGGGCAGTTTACCCATGCAAAATTACACTTTATTACACTTTTAAAAATATAATCAATTTGGTTGTTGAGAGTTTTGACCATATTATCTATAAAAATTAATATAGAATTATTTTGTATTTCATGCAAGTATAGGATTCAGGATGATGGGCTGGAATTTATGTGATCAGATTAATACAAATTTAGAAAGTGTTCACCGGGTGCCTGGGTGGCTCAGTTAGTTGAGTGTCTGACTTGATTTTGGCTCACGGGATCGAGTCCCGTGTTTGGTTCTGCATTGAGCATGGAGCCTGCTTAAGATTCTCTCTCGTTCTCTGTCTTTCTCTCTCCCCCTCTGCCCCTCTCCCTTTGCTGGTGTTCTCTTTCTAAACAAACAAACAAAGAAACAAAAGAAACAAAGTGCTCACAATTAGTTCCTTTAGATCACATGTTGCTGGTGTGGTTTAAATTATGGATACAAACAAGTGTTTTTTCCTAGAATCATATGGTATAGCTTTGTTTTTTGTTGGTTTTTTTGGGTTTTTTTTTTTTTTTTTGAGGAGTAGGGTGAAAAATTCCCATGGTAACTTGTGCATTTTAGCTTGAGCTATATAGACTATTATCTCCTCTGAGTTGTCTCATACGGGTGCTTGCTTTCCTTTGCATATTATTTGCAAGATTCTTACCTAATTATTTACATATATGTCTTTCTGCATTGAACTCTGAACTTTTAAAAGTGGGAACTCTTGGGTACCTATGTGGCTCAGTCAGTTAAGTGTCTGTCATGATCTCCCAGCCCCCGAGTTCCAGCCCCACATCAGGCTCTGGGCTGACAGCTGAGAGCTGGGAGTCTGTTTAGGATTCTGTGTCTCCCTCTCTCTCTGCCCCTCCCCCCACTCATGCTCTGTTTCTCTGTGTCTCTCTCAAATAAATAAGCTTTAAAAAAAATAGAAGGGGGTAGCTCTCTTGTTTTTCTGAGTACCTTCATAGGGAATGGCCTAAGTACATGTTGAATAAATCACTGATGGTGTGGAGCTTAATATGAGATCTCATCTCTCGGAACAGAATTCTAGATACTTTTTCAGAATCCAGAGAAAACATCCTTGTTGTCAACTGACTTGCCTCCTTCTGTACCTTTAGGTCCCTTTTCAGGTGTTTTAAATTTGTCATCTATAAATATTTAATAACTTTCATGAGGCCTCTGAAGTGAAAATCAAAAGAAATTATTAATATAAATACTATATTTGACCCAAAAAAGCACATTATGATATATAACATTTTTGTTTCACTATGTAGCTTCCCAAAAGGCATTGATGGAATTTTTTGAGAAAGTCATGCAAGGTAATGTCTGGTGAGTCATTTGAAATAAGTTTGAAAAATATTTTATAAGAATAATTATGTTAAGCAAAATAACTTTGTTCAGTTGAAAATTATTCAGTTGAAAAATCAGTAGCATTTGCCCATAGGTCCTGCTGTCATTTGATCTCTTCTCAAAATATCAAAAATCAGATTCATGTTGTAACACAAATCACTGTTTATTTAAAACAGGCTTGATTAAAAATAACCAAGTCCTTCACCTTCTCCTTTCTTATCGTTTGTATGGAGCTCTTTGATGATTTACATTTAAGACAGATATTGATTTCTATCCTCTGGCCTGGCCCTATAAATGCTACTCTATTTTCAGTCAAGTGTGATAGGCATTAGGTCAGCACAAGGATGAGACAAATAAAATAACTATGTTTAAGATAAGCAAAGGGAATCTTCCAAGTAGCCACAGTTTTCTGTAATGTGTCTTTTGCTGTATAGACAATGAAACTGCAAACTCGACTCATGTAAAGCTTAGTTGTGTTTATCCCCCTAAGAAGACTATAAATGTAGTATCTTATGCTTTCTTAGGTCTGCTCAAATTTTTGTTTCTTCTTTTAAGTGTCATTTTCGGTGGGAGTATTGTGGGGACCAATGAAAATAGGCCAAGCATTCCAAGAAAAATATTAAAGGATGTGGTGAGTTAGAGAAATTAGTTCTTAAAATTTCTTTACAAAAATTTTAGTGTGATCCTGTCACAGTATACATGTTAAGATTTGATGTGTTGATTATGCGGGAGCCAAAGCCCTGGGCTCAGCACCCAGGTGTCATGAGCAAGCAATTCAATTAGAGCCTAGCAGTTCTTTTGTTTTTGAAAAATATGCATTCTCTTTGAAGGAAAGAAGTGTACTGAAATAAATATGCTTTTGCCAAGTGCCCCCATGAAGGTTATAACACTGCCTTTGGAGGAAGAAAACATTAAGCAACACCAAGTGAAGTGACTAGAAAAATCTTAATGAAAGAAACCTTACTCTTCCATGACAAAGTGTGACATGTCTATCAGATTAAAGACCCAACCTTTTTGGTTTATTTTATTAAGTACTACTTGAATGAAGGTATCTAGGGTAGGCAGGAGAATGATTCCCAAGAGATATCCACGTTGTGAGTTTTGGAATCTGGAACCATGTAGCTGTTAAGGCAAAGGGGAAGTAAGATCACAGCTGGAATTAGGTTGTGAATTAACCAACCTCAAGGTGGAGAGTGTTGTGCATTACACAGGTGGGTTCAATGTAATCACAAGCTTCTTTATAAAAAGTAGAAAGGGGAAAACCCTGGAAGCAGCAGCTCAAAAAGGACTTGGTTGGATCTTCTGAGCTTTGAGGCTCCAGAAAGAGGGTCATGAGCAAAGGATTACAGGTAGCCTCTAAAATAACAGAGGGGAAAGGCGAGAAAATAAGGTCTGAGAGCCTCCAGAAAGCAACGCAGCACTGGAAACATGTGGATGTTAAAACCCATCTTGGGCCTCTGACCTTCAGCACAGTAAGTCAACATTTTTGTGTTTTTCTAAAATGTTACCTTTGTGGCAATTTGCCACAGAACAATAGGATGCTAATCTAATGTCAAATAGAAAAATGTTCTGAAAGGCCTGAAGTAAACTAGTGAAGGATGAATGAAATTTACTTATCTTCAATGAAATGTGCTATTATTTAATGAACTGAGGAGACTGGGGAGCAAAGGGGAGAGGGTACTCTAGGTACTTGCTTATCTGATCCAACTATCTAGGTCCTACAAATCACAGAGAAGTAACTCAGTCCTTCGTGGTCTCCTGGATACAAGGTTTTTAGAGGCCCCACTTTTCCTAATACCAGCACATTTTTATTGATGAATAGGTTGGTTAAGATGCTTAAGAATGTTACTGGTTCATATGGATTAGTATGATGCTACTTTTGAAGAGGAAAGACTTGTTTTATAGAGGAATGGCTTGTGAACATTATTAACAAGACTGGGAATTAATGTAAAAGCTTTCAGTATTTAAGCATAACTGTGTCTTACAGCTTCAGAAATGAGTTATCAAAGATGCATGGAGGGGGTCAAATTAGAAAGCTACAAAGAATTAATGTGAGAGGTTTTTCCTGAAATCTGCTGAAGTTCCCTAAACTAGAAAAGGAAAAAAAAAAAAAAAAAAAACCTTTGAGTAGTTGGAGGAATTAACTGCTGACTCCTCTGGAACAGGGAAATGCAGCAGGAAGTGCAGAAGCAGACGTGCAGAGGCGTGCTCTCTCCGAAGGCCTTGCCCCTGACTTGTGCTTTTCCAGAGAACAGTTCCCCCTACTCCAACATGGCTGAGGTCCTCCTTGTTTCCAGGTCTTCCACTTGTTAGTGAGGCTTCCCCATTTCCTCTATATGCAGTGCTCCGCTGGGACTCTCAGTATCCCCTTTCCCACACTTGGGTGTTCTTTTTAGCACACAGTACTAACATACTATTTGTTGTGTTTGTGCCCACCCGACATGTTTATTATTTGCTCTGCTCTCCAGGTGTAGTGATGGTGTGTTCAAACTTCCAGGACACAGTAGACTTGACCCAGCACCTGGCTTATTTAAAAGTGTGTGTGGTGGGGGGAGGGGTAATGTAGGAGAGATTAATCCCCATAATCACATAGATAAGGTCTCTCTGCTCAGGCTCAATTTTCAAATGTCCTGTCATCCCAAACATGCGACGTGAAGTATCAGTAGAGATGATTTTCAATTCTTGTGGATTGCCTCAGCCCAGGGACACATGGCTCAGAATCCTTTTCAGCTTCTACACCTTGCTAATCATTTCCCCTTAAGCGGGGGAGGCTTATATGCATCAGGTGGAGATTATTAAATCTGACCTTTACAGTGAGGAGCAAACTTTGTGTTGGTATGTAGCCTTTAACCTGGATTCTATATACTACTAGAGATTCCTTGGGTCATCGTTGGAAGAGAGGTTAAATCAAAGTCATGTTTTGAGGGTAGAATGAAGACCACATAGCTGGCTTCCAGCATGGACTCTCTCATGGACTAAGAGCTTACTAACCTCATACTCCATGATATTAGACATTGGCAGTTCATAAGTAATAGAAATCTATCAAGGACAGTGAGACAAATAATGGTTAAAGCTTATTTAAATGAAAGGAGGATAGAGACAGAAAGACCTGTAAGTGACCTATCAGGCTATTCATAGGTATCCTTCCCAACTGACTTAACAAAGGAGATTTGTGCTAGTTCCGTGTTGCAAGTTTTAAGTAAGAAATCTTTACCTGATTCCTTTTTCTGAACTGAAATATTTGATAAACCTTTTGTCCATGGAAAGTAAATCATTTTAAGATTACAAAATATTCCCAAATTTCACAAAATTAATATATTTTTACATTTCCAACTATTGTAATGGATTTTTCTTTTTATAAATCTTATTCTCATATTAGGTAAAACTTTGGAAAAAAATTGTAAATGTTCTTGACTTTCTTTGCTGGGCACACAGGAAGATTGTATTTCCCAGCCTCTCTAGTAATAATGTTGGAGTTGTGTCATGGGTCCTGAAGACGGTTAGGGGAAAGGATGAGTTTATCAGGCGCCAACAATGCCAGTGCGCTCTTCTCATGTACTTTAAAGTGAGGGATCTTAATCACTACTCACTGCTTGCTTTTCTTGAAGCTAGATCATTCTGAAAATTTCCTGTTAGACCTATGAGTGCAAACATATGGTATCTGTCTTTCTCTGCCTGACTTATTTCGCTTAGCATGACACCCTCAAGGTCCATCCACTTTCCTACAAATGGCCATATTTCATTCTTTCTCATTGCCATGTAGTACTCCATCGTGTATATATACCACATCTTCTTGATCCACTCATCAGGTGATGGACATTTAGGCTTTTTCCATGTTTTGGCTGTTGTTGACATTGCTGCTATGAACATTGGGGTCCATGTGCTCCTATGCCTCAGCACTTCTGTATCTCTTGGGTAAATCCCTAGCAGGGATATTGCTGGGTCATAAGGGAGTTCTATGGATAGTTTTT
>NC_043701.1:88786252-88805636 GCF_006229205.1 Suricata suricatta
TTCTCTCCTTTTTTTTTTTTTTTTTGGTGGTGGGGGGGGTTATGTTTAAATGAAGTTGCTTTTACAACACCAAAGACTTAATCATCCATTTCCTACATAAACGGTATCTACTTTTTTGCATGGACCTCAAGCATATTGTAGTATAGAGGTGGAATTTAAGGAAAGGTATTAAGCAGGCTGTGTTGCAGCTTATGAACAAGTAATAAATTGTATCATTTATTTTGAATGTATCATAGATAAGCTGCTATATAACGATTGCCACTTCAGATAGCTGTGAAATTAGGTGATTAACTAGTTGTTACTTAACCTTCTAATTTCTGTATAAGTCTAATTACATGAAACAGAAGTTGGTGTTTTGAGTTTTTACTTTGCTTTTCTGTTTGGAGTGTCATTGTAACTATATTTTAAATGATGGAAAATAATTGCATATGTTAAAAAAATATCAAACTTTATAAAAAAATAAACAGTAAAAAAAAAATAAAGCAAGGGATCTTGAAATAGCAAGGTTGCCAATGGGGCATCTTGGATTCCTGGAGACTGATGGGAAGAAAGTTGGAAAGCTTTGCAAGAATCTCACTGGTGTTTAATGTCATTGACAGGACACTGGTATGTTTTGGCAGTTTGTGTTAATTACACTGATTAACAGAGCAAAGGGACCAGTTGATCTAAAGGTTACAGAGAGAGAAGAGATTAGTCATTGAATATCCAAATGAATAGTTGGAGGATTGCAACATTATTCATCATACCCAGTATAATCATAGCATCAATAAGGGCATTGAGATAAATTTTTAAAATTTAGGATTTTTCTTGAGAGTAAACATTGATTGTATGTAACTTAAAAAATACACATGTAAATAAGTAGAATATGAATTACTTGATATAGTCTTCAGAACCACACCATTTCATAGAGAAAAGTACTAACATTAAATAATGATTCTAGCTTACCCAATATCCTAAATAATGGTAATAACAGACATTTGATTTTTGAGTCTCTGTAGGTACAAAATCCTCATTTTCTCCAATAAGTTAGGCTGTTTCCTAACTTCAAATAGCATACACACAAATACAACTGAAGGGGGCATGATTACTCCTGACTATGAATTCAGTGTATCAGGTATATATGAGTCAATGTAGAAGTCTATTTCTCATCAGTAGTATAATACTTGCGTTCAAGGTTATTAATAAAGTTAGAATATATGATTTTTCATATTGACTATTGATACCCTGTAGTCCTATAATTGTGAGGATAAAGCAGATGCTAGTATTTCTTATGCAGCAGTAAACTTTTTGTAAAATTTTGTGACCTGGTTAGAATTTGCAACAGACTGCATCGAGATTAAAAAGGCTAAAAATGTTAAATTGGATACCAAGGCTGGTGCCTTAATAAGAAACCATGTCAAACTAGGTGAGGGTTGGCAAGCTGGTTTGTCATTTGGCCTCCTGTTTTTGTAATAGCATTTTTATTGAAACACAGATACCCCTTTGAAGTATTGTCTTTGAAGTATTGTCTCAGCTGCCCTTGTGGAATGGCATGAATGTCGAATATCAGTGACAGACTATATGGGTCCTAAGCCTACAACTCTGTCTGGGTTTATAAGAAGTTTGTTGACTTGGTTGTAATTAATTTCTGGGGGCACCTGGGTGACTCAGTCGGTTGAGCGTCTGGCTTTGGCTCAGGTCATGATCTCACTGTTCATGGGTTTGAGGCCCATGTCATGTTCTGTGCTAACAGCTAGCTCACAGCCTGGAGCCTGCTTTGGATTCTGTCTCCCTCTCTTTCTCTGCCTCTCCCCTGCTTGCGCTCTCTCTCTGTCTCTCAAAAATAAACATTTTAAAACATGTAAAGAATTTCTAAAAAGCTTTTCTTGTTGTTTTTGTTGTTGCTGTTTGGTTGTTTGCTTTTAGCAGATAGCAGAATGATGGGAAAATAAGAAGTGTGCCTCCAAAAGCAAAGTTGGGGAATTAGGTGAGCAGTGGAGGGAGACCAGGAAAAGTGATTTAGGATGTTTGTCCCATTATAGTGCAGGGGAAAGGTACAGGAAAGCCTGAGCTTTGTCTGAAAAGGAAAATACAAACCAGAGATCATGTGGGCTGGGAAGCAGTCTGTCACTCGGCTTCTCCCTTGACACACGTGTTCCTGAGTGGTAGCTCACTAAGTGGAGGTACTTTCCAGGAGTGCCAGTACTGATGATCGGTTGTTACCTACACAGTCCTCTTCCAGATTGCTCCCCATGGCCTCGTGCTCCATGTAAACATGGGCACAGACCCTTTGCTGTGTAACCGTCCTCATGTACTCCTGCTTTCTGTCAGGCTTCTCTTTTCCCTGATGATGCTTCCTCAGCAATAGAGCCTTGTTCCCCTAAATGCTTGCATGATGGAATTTGCCAACCCCCACTATTTAAGCTTTTTGTTTGCGTGTCTTTCCCATGCACTTTGCCTGTCTCTCCTAATCTCTAGCAAGCCCAAAACTGCACATATTACTGACCTAGACTAAATTGACTTTGTTCTACATAGTTGTTTTTTTTAAATTTTATAGATGTGACAGGAAAAAAGTCCTTTGAAAATACACAGTTCTACCATTAAGATCATCTTTATTTCTCCCACTTAATGTCTTTCTACTAGTAAATCTCCTCAGCAAAGAAACCTGCTATAATACAATGGGACTCAACCAGTCTGAAAATAGACCTATAGACAAAACTGTGGTCCCATCTCTCTACTCTTCCACTTCTCTGTTGTGTTTTAGAATAAAATTCCTCAAAATAGTTGACTTTGAACACTGTTTGCATTACGATTCCTTCTATTCTGTTTTAAACACAATTCAGTCAGATTCACCATCCCCTTAAGAGCTCCTGAAAGCTCCCAGTGACTTCACGTCATCCAAGCTGGCCATAGTGAGTGAGGCTCAGAAAAATTAAGTTGCTATCGGCAGCATTTGAAAGAGGTGATCCTTCTCTTTTCTTGAAACTTATTCCTCTCCTTTTTGGAAATGGTTTGGTTCTTCCCTTAACCATTAGTTACCATTTTGGGTTTTCTTACCAGTTCCATGACCTCTACACCTTGAAATGTCATTCAGGATTCTTTTCTTTTTCTGTTTTTCTTTAGATGACCTCATTCAGTTTTAAAGCTTTACATACCACCTCTCCACGAAGGGCTATCATATGTACGTGTCTAGACAAACAATTTTGCTAAAATCACACCTCTGGCTCCAACTGTCCACCTGAAATTGCTACTTGCATGTGGTTTCATGTGGTGGCATTCCACTAAACTGATCCTATGCCTCTGAGTTCTCTTCCCTGTATGATTGCAGGTTAGGGTTGGCTCCAAGGGAAATTGTTCTAATATTTGAAAGTTGGAATCAATCAGTAGCCTTTATACTTAGGGACAGTCCGTGTCTGGTGACAGTGCCACTGAATCTGGTGCCCATGGCCGTGGCTGATGTCAGGTGCTAAAGGTGCCCACAGTATTTAGCTCCCTCATCTCTGCCCAGTTATCTCTACCTGTAGTTTCTCTTAGTCCTGAGCCAGGCAGGCCTGCAGTTTAGTGAGGAAGAGTGTCCCCCCTCCTTTTGCATGTGGTCAAGGTTTAATGTGCTGATAAGCAAACTTGGATCCCAGTATGTTCTCAGGGGATCTGCCGTGTATTAGTAGATGCCAGTTAGCCCTTGCTCTCCTCTGCTGCATGACCAGATTTTCTGTCCAGCTCCTGCCCTGAAGACAAATAGATTCAGGCTAGCCACCAGATGTGAAGGCCGTGGTCTTACATAGATTCCTCAGCAACTTTCACAGTGGAGTAAGATTCGGTTATTTTATGTTCCTGTAAGTCCCTTAATTCCCCATCATTCATAATGGTTCTGCCTCTCTGTTTGAACCTTGAAAATTATACTCTGCTTTATGTTTCATTGGGAGAGCTAGCACTACTAGCTAGCATGTCACTAGCTAGTTGACAACGTCACTGCTTAATGGTTTATTTTCCGACTCCCTCAAGTGGGAGGTAAGATCCATGGGGGGAGGGAGTTTTGTTTGTTTTATTCATTGCTACATCTCTAGCATGCGTAATTTTGTCTGACCCACAGTAAATACTAAATACATATTTATTATATAAATGAATGAATAAATTATTACATATTCAAGATAGTTTTTAGTTAACCAGAATATCAATATATGAAGAAAAAGAATCTACAATCAGTAAAATGTTTGAAATCTGGCTTAGAAATACTAGCATTCAGAAAATAAGCCAATAAAGTAATAAAAGCCAGAACAGGATTCTTTTCCAATCAACAGGTTGAATAAGTTAGAGTCCAATTCTGTCCATTACCAGGTGCTTGTCATGACAACTGGGAAGGTTTTTTCTTAAACGTGCAGCCTGCACAGTTCTTCTGTCAACTGCTAAAGGCTAATCAACACTAACTCACAGACGGTGACTCAACTTGCTAGAAAGAAAAGAGCCTGTCAATTATGCAGTTAGTTTTTGCTTCAAAAATGCTATATAGGTTTTTGCGCTTGGCAAAAGAGTTGAAACAAGAAACAAAATGAGCCATTAGAGGCAAGTAATTTTTCCTTTTCTGTGCAACTATGGGTTCTGCTTGAAAATTGTTTGTTTTGAGAGAGAAATGTTCTCAAAAAGGCAATGGTGTTATTAATTAAACAAAGGAAGAGGCAACTGAGGTGGGATCATGCTAAGTGAAAGTTGTTAAATTAATCTGAGTTCTCCTACGGAAAGCTTCCCCAGTGGTTATCTAAGCTGTCACCATTTTAGTGCATCCCAGGAAGTGTGCTCCAAGATTTGTGTTCGTGTTGGCAAAGAGAAGAACTAATTCTAATTCTCAACCCCGAAATCTGACATGAGTCCAGAAACTTTGCAGCTAAACTTGGCGAAGTTCGCTGCAGAACCAACAATTACATTAAAAATGTGAGATGAGAAGATAGCAGACTACCTGGTATAAATGGTAAAACTGAAATTTAGAAGAAAAAGTTTAGTTTTTCTTTCTAAAAATGTTAAAATCTATTAAAAGTCCTGAGTCCTAGAAAGTCCTATAAGGAGTTCGAGTTATTTTCTCCAGTTGCCTAGCTGGCTACAAAACCAAACCGTTTCCTGTTGGTTCTGCCAAAATAAAAATGATTAAAATACAGTATTCCCCAGCCAATCAGAACGAAGGATACATGACAGATAGGATTTATGTGCCCATGAGCACCTTTCCTACCAAAGACCTCAAGTTAAATGTAAAACGCTTGAGAAAGTTTCAGCTAAGGTTTTAAACCTGATTTTTACACATCATCCTTCTCACTCATAATACATAGACTATTCGGACTACCGTGAAATGAAAATTTATTAGCAGTTCATTAGAAATGAATTTTTCTTCTGCCTGTGACTAAAGATTTGAGTGTTTGGTTTTTTTTTTTGTTTTTTTTGTTGTTGTTGTTCTTTAAACACAATGATACTGAAGGTAAGGTTAATTGCTGATTTTGGAAATAGTAAGAGATGTAAAAATCTCTATTTTCTTAAAGAAGACAGCCTTAAAGAAAAGGGTACATTCTGGGCACAAGGAAAGATCTCCCAGGTTTTTTCTGCAAAGAGGGGTATGATTCAAGTAGATTTTGAGGGAGGGAGAAAACCTAAATGCTCTGCAATTAGGTGCTGGAAAAAAGCCCCAGTTCACACATGATTAGCTTAAGTGATTCTTTTTTTTTTTTTTTTTTTTTTTTTTTTTTTAAGAGCTAAGCTTTAAAGGTATGGCTTTAAATTCTAAGTGTTGGAAGAGATTTTTAAGCTTTGGATGGTGTTACCTTGTGACCCGAGATGTTGATCCTGTTTCTAAAAACAAAAACATACTCTATGCCTGTTTTTATTGCTGCTCTCTATTCAGTGATCCCAGAACTTGAATTTGCCAATAGAGGGCAATAGTCAAACTAAGATAGACTGAATCTATCATTTTCGCAACTTCTAATGAGGTAAAAGGACACATAGAATCCTCATCTGCTTTTATGGATATTGCTGTGTAATTGCAGTGTAATTATGGCACACAACAGCTTCAGAAAATTATCTTGCAAGAAAACAGCTGGTTCTCTTTAACAAACTGGGATGAAATCTCATCAATTAAAAAAAAATCCAAAGAAAATTTCCAAAAATACACGCTGATAATAAACAAGCAACAAAAAACGAAATAACATAAAAAATTTTGAATGGATAAATCAGAGCTGCTGATACGAAAAATAAGACAAACATAAAAACATATGAAATTATGAAGGTAGGAAGTACTTCTGATATGTTGTTTGATATTGTAGTATAAACAGACTTCTTGGAAAGATTTTTCAAAAATGTTTTTCTGTTTTCATTTATTTGTGTAATTATGTGAATGCATGAGTATATCTACTTTGTATATGAGATACATAGACACAGATCTACATTGTAGGAATTTTTTGTAACCAGTGTTCAGGAAAAATTTTAAAAAGGAACATTGGGCATATAACATTGTAAATGTATACGTTTCTTAAACTTTTAGATATGCCTATAATCCAATAGGAGTGCCTCTGATAAAAAATGTGTATAAAAAATTAGAAGATACTAAATAAGTCAATAAATGAACCCATAATTCACTCTGACAAATGACTTATTTCAATGTTATCTTAAAAGTTAAGCAGTTTAGGGGCACCTGGGTGGTTCAGTTGGTTAAATGAGGGACTCCAGCTTAGGTCATGATCTCCACACTCGTGCATTTGAGCACACAGAGATCTGTGCCGACAGTTTAGAGCCTGGAGTCCGCTTAGGATTCTGTATCCCTCTATCTCTCTGTCCTTCCCCACATTCATTAATTCATATTCTCTCTCTCTCAAAATTAAACATTATTTTTTTAAGTTAAGTAGTTGAGAATAGCTTAGAGATTATTGTATTAAACACTTTAAAAATCAAAAATATAAATAATACTTAATATCAACTGCAAGATGAGGAAATTTTTCAGATGATCAGTTATAGAGTGTAATGTAAGCAAGACCAAGAACTGATGGTTGCATACAGTGTATAATGACAGTATCATAGCAAGGGTCCTAAGACAAGTATGCTTTATCACACTTAGATTTATAAACCATTGTTAATGTTAATTGAGTGTACTCCATTTAAATAATTGGACCCCGTGTGGTGAAAATGGAAACTAAACTATGACTTGAAAAAACATAAATCTAGGGGCGCCTGCGTGACTGAGCCGGTTAAGCGTCCAACTTTGGCTTAGGTCACAATCTCGCGATTCGTGGGTTTGAGCCCCACATCGGGATCTGTGCTGACAGTTACTCAGAGTCTAGAGTTGTCTTCAGATTCTGTCTCCCTCTCTCTGACCCTTCCCTGCTCACACTGTCTCTATCTCTCCAAAATAAACAAAAATCTTAATTAAAAACACAAATCTAGATATATAAATGTTGCTTAGATATTAGGTATGTGTCTGAAAATACTTAAGTATGTATTTTTTTTTCTGATTGTGTAGAATAAGTTGAATATCTAACGGTTATATTCTTAGCCAGTAGTTCTCCCACTGTGGTGCCTGTATACCATTACGATCTGTATCCTCTGAGAACTTGTTTGTTTCCAGTCTGTCTCCACCCCAAACTTGTGAACCCCAAGTTCCAAGGTCGAGCTTCAGCAATCTATGCTTAAACTTGTAGGTGATTGTGATGCATTTTAAAGTTTGAGAACCAGTTCTCTTAATGATGCAAGTTACTTTCATCATGATTGTAATTTGGACAAAATGAACCCCTCTTATCTCTAGGCTTCTTTCACGCTAAAATATATTTAGTGTGAGTATAGTTAAGATGCTCTTATCAGGTAGATTGCTTCTTCATTACTATTCACTGGACCTTCTTAAAAACTAGGCATATGATTCTTAGGGAAACTTAAATTAGCTATGGAATGTCCTCTTAATAGTTGCTAAGAATTGCCTGATCATGCAAAATTGGGAAAACTGGGATCCAAAAAGTTTACAAATAGTTGGCAAATAGCCCAAAGCATTGGGACATCAAACTGAATGTAAAATCCCAATCTTTCAACATCTACATTACGTTTAACCAGGTTGGTTTGTAGGCAGCAGTCTTGAAATTTTGGTGTCAGTGATAGAATGGCTGGCAAGTCCCTCATGAGATGTTGGGACAGCTCAGCAGTTCGGGTGGTGTCAGAGCCACCTGAGCAAGTCCCGGCCCCGGGACACCCAGCGTATTTCCCTATCAACTACACACCCTTCTCCTCCTGCGCATGTGGTTCCTTATGTCCTCGAAGAGCTATTGTTGGGCCCTTCTAGGAAATGTTTGTCATTGCAGCCATCTGGGAAGATGTGAAATTAAAGAATGCTTCTAGACTTACTTATTAACATACCTTCTGAAACAATTGTATTATTTTTCTCTGGATGGCTTATATGCATCCCTGGTGTAAACCTGTTGAATTTAAAGGCTAGTCTTTCTGGTTCATGCACGTATACCTATGTATGCTTACCTGTGTCTGCATTTTGCCACTGTCCTCAGAACTTCCTACAGCCCCGGGCACGTGATAGATGGTCAATACAGGAGTCCAATAAATACAATGATTGAATGGGAAATTCAATAATAGATACTCATTTTTGAAGAATTGGTAATGAAAAGTAATGCTTTTCATACAACATTTGCACTTACTTTGTGATAATGTAATAAAAGATACAATCTGTACATCTTATTAGAATTGGTTCATAACCATATTAGCTCAGTGCTTGAAACTGTATCTGCAGTTTCAAAGTGCTCACTGGAATTATCAGTGACACCAGTATTGCTCTGGGCCACCTAAACTTTACAGGACCTAAAGGGCCAGGATGCCATTAACAGTTACACTATTTAGCTCTTCAACTCCAGTTCCTTGATTTCCAGCCATGGGTTTCAAGGTTTCTTTTTTTGTGTGTATATTTATAAACTGGATGTCCAGGAACCCACATGATGTCACTTGGCTTTTCATGTACTTGGATTTTCAACATAAGGAACCTGCATGTTGACAATATGCTGGAAAAGCCACAGATTCAGATCATTGTAACTGGAAGCAATGTTGTCCCCTTTTTCCTCCTGTCCAGCTAATGAATTTACATCAGACCTTAGTAAGCAATATGTCCTTTGCTTCCTTTGGGTGGCATAATTCATGATGTGATATTCTTAATCTTGACTGTTGTTCAAGTTTTTTATAAACCTATCCCTTTAAGCAGAGGCAAGTAATGTGCTTAAGATTTCTTTAGACTTCTGCTCTATTTTTAAAATCTTTGCATATGTGTATTCTCTTACATAATGGAACAATGTTTTAATTGAAAACTAATGTTTTCAATTACTTCAGGTAAAAACTTTTCACTCCAGAAACTTGTATTATGTGTCTATTGTACTTCTGCAGTACCAACAAGTGCACACACACAATCTTGTGAGCCCTTATGGCCAGTTTGAGAAATTTAGCCTTACTTAAATCTTAATGGAAGAGCTCATGAATTTTTTCTCATGGTTTATTGGAGGCCACTGTATTAGAACTCAGCTAGACATTAGTAGAAGACGAACTGTGAGAAAATGTAAATAGTACATGCTTTGCATCATTCTGAATTGTTCCTCATCACTAATGACAAATGTTGATCCTTGGAAAGAGTACTTAGCAATATTAAGAAGTTAATTCTTTAGAGAAAGACTTTCAAACTGGCTTTAATACATACCCTTAATAAGAAGATTTGTTGGAATTTCAAAGAAAAGTTGACTTACACTCTCAAAGAGGGATTCCCAAAATACCAAGGTCACATCTTCAGGGTATGACTTTGACTCTGAATATAGTACTCTGTGAACTGGATCAATCATTATACTTGATGTACTCAAGCCAGGTATCTGACCATAAGGCAGTGAAATTCACAGCAATCTTGTTTGATCAAACTTAGGTTTTGAGTAAGAAAAGTGATGGTTACCATTAAGATTGGCAAATATTGGCAGTAATTCTATTTCAATCTATACATTATTAATGCCATCTTAAAAGGTATATTTAGTTACATAAAATCTTTTACTATTTAGGTAACTCAAATAACACAATGAGAATGTTTTCAAAACTCTAGTGCCAGCAGTAATACACTCTAGTACCAGCAGTAATAAAATAAATCAACCTACTAAATTATAATCACTATAATAAACTATGGCACCATTCAGAAACCTTTTGAGAAATTGGTCAAATGACAGAATAATATCCACATTAGATGGGCAAAAGAACATGGTCATGTATTCTGACTTGTTTGCATAATACTGGGAAGAGTTTGAGCGATTTCTGAGAAACAGGTAGGCATTGCTATAACCTTACATATCCTTTCTGAGAATGCAAGTTAACAGAAATATTAAGTGGATAAATATTTAATTCTTGTCTAGGGGATAAGATAAATTAACTAGAATGATAGCCATAAGAAAATGCACTTGGAATGATGCACAACAGTGGTTAATATCACATGAGGGAATATAAGCAAATGGTTTAATTGAACCAAAAAAATGAAATCGCATCAAAGTTCATAGTTCTACAATGTCCAAACCAAAGTCAACTTTTATTGATATTTAAGGCAGTGAAACCACTCTCATCGATCAATTTTGTGCGGTGGATGATGCACTAGGAAAGACATCTATAATGTGCTGTACAAAGCGTTATAAGTACTGTTGGCAACATATTAAAAAGTAATGTTGGTGTTCAAAACAAGTTTTACCTGATAGTTAAATTTTGAAACAAAGGACTTTAGTGTAGCTTCTCAACTTCTCTCACTGTAGATTTAACATTAAATGGAGAATTTGTATTCCTAAAAATTATCTCTTACTCTATTATTGGATAAAAAGTTCCTTTTGAAAGAGAATATTGGAGGTAAAATTTACCTGTATTCTTTGTGCCAACTTTCTGAGTTCCGTGTGTGTAAAAGACTGAATAACTTACCTCTAGGATTTAAAGAAATACTCAACATAAGCTTCTTGGATTAAAGAGAAGAAGGAAGTTTCAAGGTGCATGGCCAAAGAAGTAAATAAAATTCTAAACACAAATGTGCATATTACATAAAAACACATACGAGAATAAACACTAAAACTGTTGCTAATTGTAATTTGTTACTCTTTGGAAATTATAAAGAAGTCCTGTGGTATGACAATAGTTTTGTAATGGGGAAATAAAAGGCATAGGAAGATATTTCATTGCTTTTTATCCAGACTTCTCTGTGGTTACCAGATAAATGTAATTTTTACTCCATATAGCAGATGTAAAATCTCAAAGCCCTTGTCAGACCTCCAAACAATCACATCTTCAAAACCATTACAATAATAGTTCAAAACCTAGGAATCGGAACAAAGTGAACCAGAAGAAAAGAAAACGCTGGCAATCTTGGTTAGCTGTTGTTAGAGGTGTTACCATTTATTTGAAGGTCATCATATCTACAATAGCTAACCGTGAAGGTGTTGGTTTCAGGGAAGAGATGTTTTGCGTTTGAACTATTGAACACTGAGTCTATTGAACAGGAGGTCATAATATAATATTGTGTAATGTAAAGGAATCTTCCAGAACCCAGAAAGGGAAGGAGGAGGAGGAAGAGAAAAAACTACAAATAGCTCAATTTTCATTTTTAGTATATACCCATACCCAATGTGGTCCCGTGAGCTAACTTGATCCTGTATATATGCTTTCTTAATTGTTAACTTGTCAGCCACTTCTATTTCCCATCATTGCCATGCAAGCTAATGTCTCCCTACCATACAATAATGACTTTCATGGTCGAAGAGAAGTATGGTTTGAGGAAAAGTAAATGAAAATGAAAAGCTGGAAAGAGTTGGCATATAAAGGGCCATTGGGTTTTATAAAGGCATTGGGTCACAGAAAGCCTTTATGTGGGAGTGCACTTCTCACAGTTGTCCAATAGTAAGTCTTGGATCAGCCTTTTTCTCTCATTTCCTCAGGCCTCAACTCGGCATATGTCCAAACTGGTGATGTGTGCCATCACAAGGAATCTTTCCCTAGTTGTTTCTCCTAGTTGGCATGTTTGAATTCTGAGTTTTCTTCCATTTGAAGACAATGAGTGACTCTAATGACTGCTATTGTAGTAGGTGAACTGGGCTCACTAGGGGAAGCTAGCCTTTTTCTACTACTTCACATCCAATTTTAACATGCTTTGCTCAAGGTTCCACCACAGCATTCAGATTTGCAGAGGCTGAAACACCTACTGTCCTCGATGCACTGCACTTTGTGTTTTATATAATTATCACATTCAAGTCTAGGGTTGTACAACTGAATAAACCCAAAGTCATTGTTGTGTCTTGTACTTTAGATTTTCATCTGTCAAGAGATCATCTATGCCACCCATTATTACCTTTATCTGTCATTCTTGCCTTCCCCCCCCCACAAGTATTATAAGGTTTCTCAGTATTTATTAAAGTCAGTGATGTGTTTTCTCATTGAAAATGTCAGCCACGTAATCTAATAAGAGCTCTTCTGTGGTAATAGACGTGTCGCTCTTATCTAATTCAATGCATAGAGCTGAAATTTTGGTTTAATGATGATGTACATTCAAAAGGACTTCCCACATTTAGTTGCATGTAGAGAAAGAGAAACCATTTCACACTGCTGGTGGAAATGTAAACTGATGCAGCCGCTTTTAAAAACAGTACAGAGTTTCCTCAAAAATAGTGCTGGCAATTTCTTGAAGTTCTGAATTCACAGAATAAAGGTACAATTATTACAGGGTGGGAGTTTTCTGATGGAAATACATTAATGGAAGATGATAAAGGTCACCTTTATTCTACTTTGTAAATACTGACAAATTAAAAAGATAAACTAATCAAAAAGTACTTGGCTCTTAGAGTAGTATGGACTTTTTTTTTTTTTTGGTCTTTGGAATATGTGAGGAAGATCCAATGCTGTCCTTTGAGTGTAGACAAACACTGTTTGTTAACTAAGTATTTTGAGAGACAGAAAGTTCCTTTCTTCTCTCTGTCCCTTAAACTGCATATGCCCATAATGTAAATACACACCAGGTAATTCAGTCTTTAAGATAGAGTATTCTACAACCTGTTTCTTTTTTGTGATTTAATCTTCTAGAATATATGAAATACCATTTATGTGTTAAAAACATTGAGCATCTTCTATCTTGTCATTTCACAAACGATTAGAAAAATGGTTTGTCCAGGGTGCTTGGTTGGCTCAGTGGGTTCAGCATTGGCTTTCATCTCAGGTCTATGATCTCACAGTCTGTGAGTTCAAGCCCCACGTCAAGCTCTGTGCTGACAGCATAGAGCCTGGAGCCTGCTTCAGATTCTGTGTCTCCATTCCTATCTGCTTCATCCCTCCTGCTTGCACTCTGTCTCTCAAAATAAAATAAATACATAAAAAATTATTTTTATATATAAATTTTTAATGTTTTTATTTTTTAATAGTTTATTGTCAAATTGGTTTCCATACAACACCCAGTGCTCTTCCCCACAAGTACCCTCCTCCATCACCACCATCTCTTTTCCCCCCTCCCCGTTCCCCTTCAACCCTCAGTTCATTTTCAGTATATAATAGTCTCTCAAGTTTTGCATCCCTCTCTCTCCCCAACTCTCTTTCGCCCTTCCCCTCCCCATGGTCCTCCATTAGGTTTCTCTTGTTCTCCTGTTAGACCTATGAGTGCAAACATATGGTATCTGTCCTTCTCCGCCTGACTTATTTCACTTAGCATGACTCCCTTGAGGTCCATCCACCTTGCTACAAATGGTCAGATTTCATTCTTTCTTTGCCAAGTAATACTCCATTGTGTATATATACCACATCTTTAAAAAAATTCTTAAAAAAATTATATGTCCTGATGTTGGAGAAGTACTTCTTGAGGCTATGTATTGAAAGTAATTATTTTAAAGGATGTTCCAATTTGATCAGAATTTGAACAGTAGTTCTAAACTTAATTGTAAAGGTTTTAAGTTCTTAAAGTATGACAGCTTATGATCTAAAAGCACTTTTGGGGGGTTATATTACAGGATAAACAGATTTCCTTTTGACCCCCCAAATAGGATAAAAATATAGAAATTTACTTTTCTATTTACTTATCTGGTTATGTCTTAGTAGTTGTTAGTTGTGTAACTGTTCTCTTCATTGTTAGCATTAGGGTCCTAGAAGGGAATCTGTGTGAGTGATTTTATAGGTAAAGATACAAAAGTACAGCTTTGACATTTTTGTCCTGTTTTACCTATGATTGCTATAGGTAAAACTAGCTTTTCAACATAATAGAAATCACTCTGCAAAAAAGAATGCCTAAAAACAAGAATAAATTGAATAAGTGTTGAAATGACTTCTTAAAGGTTTAACCTTACTTACTGCAACTTTAAGTTTCAAACTTGAGAAAATCAAACTGTTTGGCTAATGGAAACAGATCTAAAAAACAGGAAAATCTGTTTTTAAAATATTCTTGGGGTGCCTAGGTGGCTCATATGATTAAGCGGCCAACTTAGTTTCAGGTCATGATCCATGGTTCATGGGTTCAGGCCCCATGTCGGGCTCTGTGCTGACAGCTCAGAGTCTGGAGGCTGCTTCGGATTCTGTGTCTCCCTCTCTCTCAGACCCTCCCCTGCTTACACTGCATGTGTGTCTCTTTCAAAAATAAATGTTAAAAAATTTAAAATATTCTTAAATAACTGGGTATATTAGAATATGAAGTAATGTTAATATGCTTGAAAGATAAATACAAAGAAAGAAATGACAGTTATGCTACGTCCCTAAACTAAGGGTTGATTGGATGACTGCTATTAAAGAAGAGATAGAACACATGTATTTTTAAAGCATGATTGATTAGAAGATGTAACAACATAGTTGACAGCTTTGTGGAGTAAGTGTAATAAATGAACTTGACGGACTTAGATTTCAGAAATACTAATCTATTGATAAATAATATATTATAATCACTAATGTACACACAGACACATATATGTGTGCATATATGTCTATTTTTGTATATATATATATATGCATATACACACATACACAAAATTAATCTCCTAGAATCCCTTGCTTGTTGTTGTGGGTTCCTGGCTCCTTAGAAAAGGTAGGAAAAAACACTTCTTAGAGTGAGGGATTCTACAGGTATGGTTTATACCACTTCACATGTAAAGCACACAGGTATCCTGTCTGGGATTGTTACGTACATAGGATATTTGAAAGAACACTGTGATATAATAGTTAACATTAATTGCATATGTTTCCATCTATGCAAGTTATTCTAACCCACAGTGGAGTATCACCTTCTGTATGAACTCCTTTGACTATTTTTTTAATGTGGTTCTGACATTTGAGTTTGTTCTATAGCTATCAGTGTTTCCACTGGGCTACCTTTGTCTAATTTCCAAAGATTCAATGCCTTAATGCCTCATAAGGCCTGAAGCATTTAGAAACTGCTTCTCTTAGTGGAGGGAACTATAAGAAATTAGTAGGCTAAACTAATTTTTGATAAAGCAGGAGAGAATATCCACTGGGGAAAAAAAGATGGTCTCCCCAACATATGGTGTTGGGGAAACTAGACAGCAACTAGACAGTAAAAGAATGAACTTGGATCACTTTGTTACACCATACACAAAAATACACTCAGAACGGATGAAAACCCTAAAAGTAAGTCATCAGAATCCTAGAGGAGAAACTATGCAACAACTTCTTGACAGTTCTCCAGAGGCAAGGGAAACAAATGTGAAAATGAACTATTGGGACCTCATTAAGACAAAAGCTTCTACACAGCTAAGAAAACAATAAGCAAAATTAAGAGACAACTGACAGAATGGGAGAAGATATTTGCAAATGACATTTCAGATAAAGGGTTAGTATCCAAAAATCAATCAACTTCTCAAACTCAACACCTAAAAAGCAACCAAGTGAAGAAGTGGGCAAAAGACAGGAATAGGCAGTTTTCCAAAGACATCCAGATGGCTAACAGACACATGAAAAAAATGCTTAAAATTAATCATCACCAGGGAAATATGAATCAAAGCCACAATGAGACACAACCTCACACCAGTCAGAATGTCTAAAATTAATAACTCCTACAACGATAGATGTTGGTGAGGAGGCAGAGAAGGTGGATCTCTTTTGCATTGCTAATAGGATCCAAACTGTTGCAGCCACTCTGGAAAACAGTGTGGAGGTTCATCAGAAAATTAAAAAGAAAACTACCTTATGACCTAGCATTTGCATTACTAGGTATTTACCCCAGGGATAGAAGTGTGCTGTTTGGAAAGGGCACATGTACCCCAATGTTTACAGCAGCAGTATCAACAATAGCCAAATTATGGAAAGAGCCCAAAACTCCATCAACTGATGAATGAATAAAGTGTATGTCCCCCAAGCCCCATGTGTGTGCATGCATACACACACACACACACACACTGGATTATTACTAGGCAATCAAAAAGATTGCTATTTACAACAACATGGGTAAAACTACAGGGTATTACTAAGCAAAATTAGAAATATCACAAGACTTCACACATACGAGGAATTTAAGGAACAAAATAGATGAACATAAGGGAGGGGAAGTAAAAATAATATAAAAACAAATAGGGATACCAACTATAGAAGACTTTTTGAGAACAAACTGAGGGTTGCCAGTGGGGTGGTAGATGGGGGACTGAGTGAAATGAGCAAAGGGCATTCAAAAGGGCTCTTGTTGGGGTGAACACTGGGTGTTATATGTAAGTGATGAATCACTAAATTTTATTCTTAAAATTTTTTTACACTTTATGTTAACTAACTTGGATTTAAACTTTGGGGAAGAATCCTATTCCCTAAGATGGCGGAGAGAAAGGGAGCTCTGTAAACTTCGTCTGCTCCATCGATCGAACTGAGAAGGACATTGCTCTCATCTGCGAGAGCAGAAGAAGAAAATACGGGACTCCAGAAGGAAGAGAACCTGAAGGATACCTGAGTGAGTGAGTGCGCACTGGGGAGATTGAAAAACGGGCCAGCTCAAGATGAGCAGGAGAGGTGGGAGCCCCAGCCCAATGCAGGGCAAGTGCATGGAGCCCGAGAGACAAAGGGAAGAGACAGAGAGACTGAACACACTCATAGTACTGTCTCTGGGGAAGAGGTAAAGAACGCTTAACTGCGCTTGGAGAGAGAAGCTCACTCCTTAGATAACTGCTCGGTAGCCTAAATCCCGAACCCAGGTGGCACAAGGGAAGGAACAACTTCCAACCCAGAACCACCTTGGTGAGGAGTTGGCAACCACTGCAGCAGTGGTGTCAGGGGTGCTCACTTCGACCTCGGTTTTGGGAGTGGGAGCACACACCTCATTTCCACAGCGCATCTCACCCCCAGCATTGGTCACGTGAACCCTGAATCCCGGGTGCCAACAGGGAAAAAATTGCCCCTACCTCTGCGCAATCCCGACAGAGAGTTGGCAGCGGTGGAGACCTAGGTGCGCACGCAGGCTGCAGGAGCTCCCAGCTCATTTCCAGCAGCTCCTGGCACCACCTCCACCAACAACTGCGCACTCATTCCTCCCCCAACGCTAATGTGATCTCTGCTGGGGGTTGGATCTGTGACGGTGCCCACGCACTTCACCTCCTGCTGCGCATCTCACCTCAGGCAGGGGCAGCCGAAATCCCAGCCTGAGCCAAGACAAACCGATTCCTACCCCTAAGAAGCCAGCAACCGAAACAAAAACATCTCATCTGTGATAGCATAAAAAGTGCATGGACTGGAACTTTGAACCGAGGCGGGCCTGGAAAATACAACTCGGCTCAACCGTGGCAAAAGGAGATCGGACTCATTAGAGTGGCCTATAGTTCATAGTTCAGCGGAGTTTGCCGTGCAGCCTATCTAATCTCTGCAGACGCCAAGGCAGAACCTCTGAGAGCAGCCTCCAAGACCTACCACACCAAATCACGCCTATCCGAGACGGGGAGCTGCTGTTTTTTTGTAGTTGCTGTTGTTGTTGTTGTTGGTTTTTTGCGTTTTTATAATTTTTTTTCTTCATTTTTTTCTTTTTGCCTTTTTCTGTACATATTATTACTTTTTTTTTTACTTAAATTTTTAAAAAATTTTACTCCTTATTTTCCTTTCTCCTTTCTCCCTTTTTTTTCTTTACCTTCTTGCAATCCAGATATATTCTCCTATATCTCATCCCTACCTCTCCCCTCAACTGGTCATACACTTTTAGACTGTCCACTGTCCTTTGTTGTCTCTGACCCCCTTTATTTTTTTTTCTTTTTCTTTTTCTTTTCTTCTTTTCGTCTCTTTTCTCTCAATTCTCTTTATTTTCTTTCCCCCCTTTTAATGTGTTTGTTTGTTTGATTTGTCTGTGCGTTTGTATGTTATTGTTCCCTCTGTGATTGTCTGTTTTCCTCCTTAGGGCTACACCAAGAAACAAGACAAAGTGTGCTTGACAGCGAGTCCCAAATATTGCTGAGTAGGGAAATAAAATATTCAAAGGCACAACAAGAGAAACTGAGAGACACCATTAAAAGAATATTTCCTGAAATGACAGGCCCTGGACAGTCAATAAGCCTCCTTTAACAGAGAAATATTAATAGGTGCACAGTGCACAACGAGCTTTCTAAAGGTGACAAGACAGAAAACTAGCAAAAATGACAAAATGAAGGAACTCTCCCCTGAAGAAACTCCAAGAGGAAGTCACAGCCACATAACTGCTCAAGACAGATCTAGACAACATACCAGATCAAGAATTTAAAAAACTTGTCATAAAATTAATCACTGGGGTTGAGAAAAGCATCAAAGAATCAACTGAGACAATGACTAGGCAATATGATGAGTTAAAAAAGGCTATAGGTGAGATGAATAACAAACTGGAGGCAGCCACATCAAGGATTGATGAGGTAGAGAGAATAGGTGAATTAGAAGATATAGTCATTGCAAAAGAGGAAGCTGAAAAAAAGAAATTAATTCAGGAGCAGGAAAGGAGAATTCGAGACCTGAGTGATACAATCAAGCAGAACAACATCCGTATCATAGGAATTCCTGAAGAGGAAGAGAGAGAGAAAGGGCCTGAAGGGATACTAGACCAAATTATAACTGAGAATTTCCCAAAACTGGGAAAAGAAATAGACATTCAAATTCAAGAGGCACAAAGAACCCCCTTAAGACGTAACTTGAATTGGCCTTCAGCACAACATATCATAGTGAAACTGGCAAAATATAAAGATAAAGAGAATTCTGAAAGCAGCTAGGGAGAAAAGAGCCCTCACATACAAAGGGAAACCTATCACAGTGGTCACAGACCTATCTAATGAAACCTGGCAGGCCAGGAAGGAATGGCAGGAAATCTTCAATGTGATGAACAGAAAAAACATGCAGCCAAGAATCCTTTATCCAGCAAGCCTGTCATTCAAAATAGAAGGAGAGATAAAAGTGTTCCCAAATAAAAATTGAGAGAATTCAT
>NC_043701.1:88805736-88913005 GCF_006229205.1 Suricata suricatta
TTTTCTTTACCTTTTTTTTTCCCTCTTCTTTGTATGGTGGTGGGGGTGGTTATGTTTAAATGAAGTTGCTTTTACAGCACCAAAGACTTAATCATCCATTTCCTATATAAAAAGTAGCTACTTTTTTGCATGGACCTCAAGTATACTGTAGTATAGAGGTGGAATTTAAGGAAAGGTATGAAGCAGGCTGTGTTTTAGCTTATGGGAAAGTAATAAATTGTATCATGTATCTTGAATGTATCATAGATAAGCTGCTATATAACGATTGCCACTTCAGATATCTGTGGAATTAGGTGATTTACTAGTTGGTACCTAACCTTCTAATTTCTGTATAAGTCTAATTACATGAAACAGAAGTTGGTGTTTTGATTTTTTACTTTGCTTTTCTGTTTGGAGTGTCATTGTAACTACTGTATTTTAAATGGAAAATAATTGCATATGTTAAAAAATAAATTGTATTATATTAAAAAACTTTGGGGAAAAAAGTGAAAAACTTTAGAAGAAAAAAATCAGGGTGTAAATTGTTGAATGGCTTCCCTACAACTACAGATAAAATGGTATTACCAAATTAACGAGGCTAACAACTATGTCATGTTTCCCCCTCCTCATCCAGGAGCAGTGTCTCTTACTTAACTATAAGCCTATTTTTTGTTGTTGATCAACTCAAAAAACTTGGTTCTGATGTGTAAGCAACTTAACTGTATATTATCTTTCTCCGAAAGTATGAAAATTTTGCCTTCTGGATGTGCTGTCCAAGAAAGTTTAGTTTCTTTAAGATTTTTATACAGGTTGAACCTGAATAAGCCAGTAAAGACAACTCTGCTTATCTAAGAAGGGGAGCAATCAGACCTATTACAGCATGTCAACCATTTACTTGACAATTATGAATTTCTCAAAAACTTAAAGATGGTATGTCCATGAACAATTAATTTAGTGGATACTATTCCACTGTGGTCTATAAGATAATGCAGCTTCTAAAACCTTAAATCTCTTTAAAATGTTTATGGGGTGAAAAATCCACATAAAGCCAACAATAAGAAATTTAAATGCAAAAATAACTTACAATATGCCTATGTCTATTGAGGCCAACAGCTTCTATTTAATAGCAAAGCAGAAGAAACATCAAAACTTGAAGTTCTTAAGAGTTAAATGATAATGATTCAACCATATGATATGCTTTCTTCAGAAGACAGGTTAATTTTCATTCAAAAATGTTGTATCTAATAAGTTTTTACCTTTATATAGTTTACTTAGATGACAATATTCTTAATCATGTCAAGTTAAGCATTTAGATATTACAGCCTGGGAACTCTAACTTTATTATTTACATAATTGATTTGCAAATCTGGCTAAGCTATTAATTTCAATAATAGCCTTCTTCAGGAAAGTTCTTAAGGTTGGTTTTACTTTGTGAATTTACCTTCAATTATTTTAAACTGTGGATGACTGACTCAATTTCAGTCAAGGTCATGATATCAGAGTTCATGAGATTGAGCACCGAGTCGGGCTCCACAGCTGTGAGCAGGAGCCTGCTTAGGATTCTCTTCTTGCTCTGCCTTTTCCTCACTCATGTGTGTGCAAGAATACAGATATAATCAGAGGTGTGTGTGTGTGCGTGTGTGTGTGTGTACCAACACTAAGAAAAGCACTGATGTGTGGTTTTGGGGTTTTGTTTTTTTTCTTCTAAGAGTATGAGTGAGAACATGTGTCAGAGGGGGTGGGGAGCAGTGGAAAAGCAGAGGGACAGAATACCAAGTAAGCTCCATGCTCAACATGGAGGCCTGTGCAGGGCTTGATCATGACTTAGGCCTAAATCAAGAGTTATTCAACTGACTGAGCCACCCAGGGGCACCAAGCCCTGATTTTTACAGTTTACATGGTATAAATACATGTACCACTGCTAATTTCAGGCTTCTGCTACTTTTGTACATAAACATGAATAGTTTTCTCATAGTACTAGCTAGTTCCAGAACACTATTGGATAAAAGTGATTGTCCTTTCCACATTAAGAAAATGTCAATACATAAAAAATTGAACTGAAGAGTCTAAACCTTTATAATACAAGTTAAAGAATTCATAATTCTATAATCAAAATTAGTCCTTTTATTTTTACAGCCCTTTTTAGTATCTGAAATTAGCAATCCTGTTGATTAATGACTGTTTGCCAGCCACAGTAGAAACACCAGGAAAAGACCTTATCTGTCAGGTAGACATGATGTACTTAGTAACTACAAAAATACCTAGCACATAGTGGGCCCTCCGTTAATATTGTTAAATAAATGTCAACACTTTGAAGTTAAAATGTTACATGTTTGGTCCTAAGTTAAATAAATATATTTAAATTTATAAGCCAATAGGAATTTGATTTTAAAAATCTTGGTGATAAATGTCTGGGCGCATATATAATTTGTTACTAATGAGCATGAACACAGAGCCACCTGAGGGAAGTACCTCAGCACAGACACTGGCTACCTGATTGGGTTCCCCCAAGCCCCACCCCTCTGTGCTCTGGCAGAACTAAACTCCCAAGTCAAGTTTTCCTCAGTCCCAGCATGGTGGGCCCCTTCCCCAACAGACCAGTACAATATGTGCCCACACTCCATCTCCCAAAGAGTTCTCCAGGGCCTGAGTTCTAGTGGAGTTGGTGTCTAGACTTATTTCACAAGGAGACCAAGTGCATGTAGTTAAAACTAGCCAAAGGCAAGCCAGGTACCAAACACTGACCACTTGAGTCCAGGAGAGGCTCTGCAGACAACTTACCCTAAAGAGAGAGCAGCCATAACACAAAGCAGGACACACACAGCATGTAACAGAGACACTGCCTGAAACACCAGGCCAGAGGGAATACATGACGCCTTCTTCATAAGACTATTAGTTTTAGGAGCAGGGGCCATAACTGCCTTTTCTAACACCAAGAACAAGGCAATGACTTATACAAAAAAATGCCGAGACCAAGGAATTCATCCCAAATGAAACAAAAGGCCAGAGCCAGAGCTGTAAATTGAATAGACATAAGTAAAATGGTGGATGGAGAACCGAAAGCAACAATGAAAACAATACTCACTGGGCTTAAGAAAAGAGAAGACACTAGGGAGACCCTTACCACAGAGATGGAAGAATTAAAAAAGAATCAGAAGAAGAGGACAATAAACAGGATTGGAAACACACTTAGTGCGATTAACACTAAGAAGAAGCAGAGGAATGAGTGACCTAGAAGATAAAATAATGAAAAATAATGAAGCTGAACAAAAGAATTGTGGAACATGAGAATATACTTAGGGCACTCAGTGACTCCATCAAATGTAATTACATTTATATGATAGAAGTCACAGAAGAAGCAGCAGAATAGCAAAAGGGGGGCAGAAAGTTTGTTTGAAGAAATAATAGCTGAGAGAATTCCTTATCTGTGGAAGGAAAAAGACATCCAGAACAATGAGGCAAAGAGAACGCCCATCAAAATAAACAAAAGCAGGCCAACACCAATTGTAATTAAATTGTAATTAAATTTACAAATTATTGTAATTATTGTAATTAAATTGACAAAATGTAGTGATGAAAAAAATCTTAAAAGCAGCAAGACAAAAGATGTCTTTAACTTACGAAGGGAAATCCTAAAGGTCAGCTGCAGATCTCCCAATAGAAACTTAGCAAGGCAGAAGGGAGTGTCATGATAGATTTAACATGGTGAAGGGCGAAAATGCGCAGCCAAGAATATTCTATCCAGTAAGACTGTCATTAAAAAGAGAGTTTCCTAAAGAAAAACTAAGGGAGTCCATGACTACTAAACCAGCCCTGCAAGAAACAATAAGGAGACTCTAAGTTCCAAGGTAAGACAAAGTGACAAATGTAAGAATTAGAGACATCTCCAGAAACAATGACAAAGCAAGTAATAAAATGGAAATAAGTATGTATCAATAATTAGAATATAAGTGGATTAAATGTTTCAATCAGAAGATAGAGTATCAGAATACACATATCTTTTTAAAAGCTTTCCACTGGGGCAGCATTCAAACTCTTGATTTTTGGCTCAGGTCATGAAGCCGGGGTCATGGAATCTAGCCCCATATTGAGCTCTGTGCTGAGAATGGAGTTTGCTTGAGATTTTCTGTCCCTCTCCCCATTTGCACTTTCTCTCTCTAAAATAGAAAGAAAACACCTTTTTATTCAATGAAAAAAGAACTTCTCTAAGCCCCAAGCCAATTTGTAAACTGATACCTACTAATATTTTGACAGTAATTAAAGTGCAGAAATCAAGCTGGACTAGATGACTTTGAGTTCCAGAAATGGAGGAGGGGAAAGGATTCAAAATCATTTTCATTGCCACTTCAACATAAAATTTGAACTTAGGAAATTTCTTAGCATTTCAATTATATCAAGTTTTTATTCATATTTATCACTTAAAATACTTAGCATTGACCATGTGTCTGTAACTAAGATGTGGATTATACAGTGAAAAACAGGGCAGACTAATCTTAAAGTAAATACATTTAAGTTTTTAATTATGTATCTACTTTGGGTTTTATTGATGTTTTTTATTTTTTCAATTGATATTTGAGAGAGAGAGAGAGAGAGAAAGAGAGAGAGAAAGAGAGAGAGAGAGAGTGAGCGAGCAGAGGAGGGTCAAAGAGAGAGAGAGGGAGACACAGAATCCAAAGCAAGCTCCAGGGTCTGAGCTAGGTGTCAGCACAGAGCCTGACATGGGGCTTGAGCCCACGAACTATGAGATCATGACCTGAGCCAAAGCTGGGTGCTCAACTGACTAAGCCACCCAGGCACCCCAATTATATATCTATTTTTGAAGGAGGCAGAGCAGGGAGGAAGACCCAGAAACTGTAGTAGGATCCAGGCTGAGCTGTCAGCATAGAGCCTGACAAGGAGCTTGAACCCATAAACTGAGATCATGACCTGAGCCGAAGTTGGATGCTTCACCAACTGACCTACCCAGGAGCCCCCTAGAGTAAATATATTTTAACGAGATAAATTCTAAGTAAGAGAACCAACAACAGGACACAAGCCATGAGAAAAACAGAATATAAAAACAATCCCATATATTTTTTCTCTAGATAATCAGAGAAGATTTTCTAAAGAGTGAGATGTCAGCAAAATCGTGTAAAACGTGAAAGGGTGGGAAAGTGAGGGAAACAGCAGGTATTAAGAAGGTCTTTAGGTTGGAGTGAATTGAGCTAGCTCAGGGAACAAAAAGAACTCTGGTGTACCTGGAATGGTATAAGTAAGGTGGTAGGAAGAATGATGGGAATTGAAACCAAATAGACTAAGCGATATCATTTAGGCTCCCATGAGTCATGTGAAAGAGCTTCAGTTTTATTGTAGATATCATGGGTAAACTTTGGAAACTTAGAAAGAGAATAATGGTAAAATCTGAACTAGAATACTTAAATTCTAGGACTATGATGTAGAGAACAGATAGTAATAGACAGTAGGGAAACATGTAAGCGCTGGTATATTGGAAAACTTGCAGATGAAAGAGGATAAAACTGTTGTATGAAACGTTCTCAAAAGTAGAATTGTCAGATCTTATTAATGGGTTATTAAGAGACATGAAGGAAAGAGGAGCCAAGAAAAAATTCAAAGCATGGCCTCAGCAGCTAAAGGTATTACAGTGTAATTTGCTGAACTAGGAAGACCAGAAGAAGTGGATCCTGTCAAGTAGGAATTTATCGTATGAATTTAAAGCTGAAGAAGGATTCTTACGGCTAAAGATATATTCTTCAGACTCAGATGGTGATAGTATTTCTACCCTTGAGGTTACATGAGATCACTAGTGAGTGAATGGAACTAGATAAGAATCCCAAGAACTAAGCAGAGAACATCTCTCCCCTTGAGTGAGCCCAAACCAGTAGAAAGATCTAGCAAAAAGGAGAAGTTGAAGTCAAGAAGGTGGGGTGGAGGAGAACCAAGAGTATGATTTTTTAAAACTAAGCGTGAAAAAGTTTTAAGGAGTGAATAATCAACTGCATCTGTTAAGTCAACTAAGAGAAGAAACACAGATGGACTATACAATTTGATTCGAGCAATTTCATTAGTAGTGGAGAAGAAAACCTAATTGGGATTGAACCATAGCAAAAGTGAAAGAAAATTAATAGATAGAAGCAGTATGTAAAACTCCTTGAAGTAATTGTGCTATCTGGGGGTTTAGACAGGTGGGCTAGAGCTGGAGAAGATCTAGGAAAGTTATTTTCTTGTTGTTGTTTTATTTATGAGATACATAGAGAAGCATAATTATATCTTTCTTAATGGAAGTGATCTCAGTAGGACAGGGAGAAGTAAAGAAAATAATACATAAGGGAAATCTGGAAGTAGGCAAAGGGAAATTTAACTTTGTGTGTAAGTGTCCAGATGTAGAAATAGAAACCATTCATTCCTTGAAACAAGAATAGAAACTGGAAATTGAGGTAGGAAGGTGAAATAGGTCTCTTCAGCCTGCTATTATTTTATCCTTGATAGAAAAAAAAGTATAGTTATCAATTGACAATGAGAAGAATTCATGTGGAAGACTGGAAGCACAAATTTTAAGATGGTCAACTCAAGGATTTAAGAGTAAATTATAACAGGATTCTTATGCCCACTCAGGCACAGTGTGTGTGTGTGTGTGTGTGTGTGTGTGTGTGTGTGTGTGTGCGCACGCGTGCATGTGCATGTGTGTATATTTTGCCCCTTTAAGTGCTCAGAGGAAGTCAAGGATGCTAATTAAACTACAAAGAGGAATCCTTTGTATTCATGGTATGCTAAATGATCTGTTAATCAACTTGACTATTACTTCTGGATATAGGCAAGCTATTAAAAAGTTCTACTTGAGTTTGGATTTTACTAGAAAAGTATGGCTGAAGTAGAAGCTAGGAAAGCTTTGAATATGAATGAAAGTATGTGATTTAACGTAGTGATGGACTATAGAATCTGAACCCAAGAAAGAAAGGAAATGAAGAAATAATAAACAGTGGGGAAAATGGTGGATGAATGGTTAACTCTCCTGTGTTGTCAATCAGCTCTTAGAAAGGAATCAGGGTAGCTAGTTTGTAAATTGAGGTACAAAAATTATTTCCAACCAGGTAGGCACAAGCATTTATAACATGACTTTGTCTTATAACTCTTAAGCAGTAGAATCTTTTTTTTTTTCACCTCTTGATTCTGGGTTGTCCTTATGATGGGTCTTGACCAACACAATGCAGTAGAAGTGACACTGTGTGAATCATGTATCTAGGCCTTCAGTTATCTGGCAGCTTCTGCTTTTTCCCTCTTAAAACACTGCTGCACCATGTAGAAAAGTGAATGGTGGCCATCTAGAGGATGAGAGATGATTAGACAGAGAGGGGACTGAGAGCCAGCATTAACCTCCAGATAATTGCTACCACAGAGAGTCAAGACTTATTATTAAATTACTTGAGACTATTACATCTTTGAATGTTTTATCACATAGCAATAAACAGCAGATACAGAGATGTTACAATATATAAGCCAGAAAAATAAAAGATAATTGTGTTAATTACTGCTTAAATCCAGCCATAGACCTATCTGAATACTCTGTTATATTAAGATTATAACCCTAATTTTCAATGTAACTTGTATAAAATAAGAAGGAAAAGAGTATAGTTCATATATACAAGCATACACATTAAAGACTGAAGCTTTTTATTTTTGTAGACGCTCAAAGCACTGAGAGATCATTGCAAACCATAATGCTTAGATTCATCAGTATATCAAACATTCAAGCATTGGAACCATCAGTCTTTTCAAAGCTCTTCATCAGTTGGCATTTCAGCAAAATCAATCACAAATCATGCCTTGATTTGCTGTGTCATGGATTACTTGAAACCTTTATGCCATTGGTCAGGAGCTCCACTCACTGTCAAGCCTAAGCACATGACAAAAACCTAGCTCCAAATCCCAATGTTGAGTGTCTGTTTCTGATAGCCATTCAGATACCAATTTCTGGATCATACAGATTTAGTTAGAAGACTGCAGCCACACTGGTTACCTGAATAGAGAAAATGTAATGGAAGTAATTATAAATTAGCCAATTTTAAAAAGTAATACCCTAAGTATACCTGTAGCAACTACAAGGAGAAGCAATCATAGCCCAGAGTTAAAATAAGAAACATATTGAAATTACTAGGAAAGGGCACTAAGAATTTGATATTCAGACCTCTGAGGAAGACATTGTACTCAGCTAGTGTTGGTAATTTTAAGCTGAGGATCTCATAAACCTGGAATCCTGACCTCTAAGGATAGGGTGCCAAGTTCATCAGTGCTCGAATCTGTGGGAATTAGACACAATGAACTTGATTATGCAAGCGTTGGAAAAACTGAAAACCAGATAGATATGATTCCTTGTGCTAGAGTGAAGAAACCTCACTGGGTAACATAGGGATCCCAAGTATATAGCAAACCCACAAGTTCTAACAAAAAGAAATTGGAGCAAGGGAATTCCTGTTCCAGGTTGCTCATCTTTCTCTAGAGCACCTTCGTGGAGGAACCAATCCTTCAACTAAGTAGCAGAGCAGCCGTGTTTTTCACAGACTTCCACTTTAAATTACCATAAAATAATAGAGAAGGGGAACTTGATAGATGAAAGACAATCACTTAATAACTAGAATAAAACCCAGAGAAGAGAAGACTACAGAAGACAAATCTAAGAGTCCAAGTAAAATATTAGTAAGACTTTAGTGGTCTAATTCCTTCACTTTAAGTTAATGCCTAAAGTGCACAAGTAGAAACAGCAGAAAGATCATTTACTCTGGGATTGCATCTCCATCTGTAAAACTGAATTAAGTTAATTTCCTATTGATACATCCACAAGGCACTAGGAAAAGGCAAATAGAAATTATAACAAGATAATATCATTATACCTGTTATTTCTATCAACAGTTGTAATATTTTTACATATGAACCTGAATATGACTAAGAACTGGTAAAAAGGATGTAAAAGGGAGCATATAATTCAATAATAAAAAAGGTGGGGCACCTGGGTGGCTCAGTGGGTTAAATGCCTGACTTTGACTCAGGTCATGATCTCACAGTTCGTGAGTTAGAGCCTCAAGTTTGGCTGTGCTTTGGATTCTGTGTCTCCCTCTCTCTGCCCTTCTTTTGCTCACACTCTGTCTCTCAAAAATGAATAAACCTAGAAAAAAAAATGAATCATTTTTTAAATGGCAAATGTGTTGCCAGTAAAGACATGAAGGATGTTCAACATTGTAGTTACCAGGCACTGCCCATAATATACAAAAAGTTGAAATACAAAATCTATGTGTTCACACAGTCACATGATAGACATAATACAATGAAACCAAAGAATCTACAGTGATACACACAACCTGGATGAATCTAACAAAAAGTTAAGCAACACATGCTGGACACAAGAGTGCATACTATATGATCCCATTTATGAGAATTTCAAAAACAGTGAAAATTTGACAGAAGTAATGGAAGTCGAGATAAAGATGTCGGTGAGGCTGAGGAATTGGTAGGGGAAACTATGGTCTGGGAGGCAGCATGGAGGGAGAGAGAACTTCTGGAGTACTGGCTGAGAGCTCTTTTCAGCTTTGAGTTATTGTCCCATGGTCTTGTTCATTTTATAAAACGTAATCTATGTGATGGTTCTTCATGCATCTGTATTGGTTATGCCTGATTTTCCTTTGTAAAACAAGTCAAGTTGGGAGACAAGAGTGGTACCTATAGAACTATGGTGGATTTATTTACACACCTTAGTACAAGAGGAAATTAAACCATGCAGCAAAGCCTTCCTTGCTTTAGACAGTCCTTCACCTGGAATATTTAGGTCATTGATAAGTTGCCAAACAACACAGGCATACTCAAGTGCTGAAATAATCAGTACTCCAGAAAAGACAGGATATCAAGATAAAGAGAAGCATAGTCTAGGACATCAAGACTTTGAAAGTAAAGGTGGTATCCATGAGTTTCAAAAATCGATGGTAGCTCCATTTTCCAAAATACTGGTTGGGACCTGTACTAAGAGCAGTGACCAGATTGGATTTAGACCATAGGATAGGCCAGCAATTTCCCTTGACCCCATTATTTCCATAATACCTAAGTTCTCGACCATATTTATCTTTTAATGTTCTCTCTTTTGAGTCTGATATTTAACAGAAATACTCTTAGTAGACTGTTTGGACCCTTGGTGGTTAGTGTATTTCATAGGAAGATAACCAGGTGAAGTAAAGAAAGTGTAGATGAAGAGTCAATTTGCTATTCTAGGTGGCAAATACTCTAATAAAATATTGAATTGATCTGGTAATGCAGTAGTATTTATATTATAAATGTACCTAGGTATATATGTAAATATACTTAGGAAGAAATTATAAGCATTACTTTACAAAATACTTTTTAAATTCATTTTAAAAAAAAACCCAAGAACATTATTTTTTATACTCAGAGACAATTCTTTGACATTTGAAAACATCTGTTAAGTGTTTTTGCAATTACGTGGCTTAATTCTGGTGGTCTGGCTGACATTCAAAGACTTTCTTGTCACTCTGGTCTTACCTGAACAAAATTTCTCCTGCTTCAAACACATGCTCACTATGACAGTCCTAGTTGTCTGTGTTCTGATCCCCAGAAATGCTGTGTGCTGCCCTGCCCCCAATAGCGTCTGATGCTTTGAAGGCCTTCCCAGTCATTTCTCTTTGCTGCTGATTCCTTTTGTGCTTCCAGAATCTCTCATCATCCTTACTCTTAGGCTAAGTTTTGCCTACCCCCAAAAGCTCCCTAATTCCACCGCCTTCTCCAACTCCTCATCTAATACAATCATAATACAAGTGTGGACCTCAGGTCCACATTTTAGAAATTTAGATGGAAAATTTTTGTTTGTTGGTTTTCCTTTTTTATTAAAGTTACTTATATAAATGGTCGTTTGCCTTTCTAAATCGTGAAGTTCTGAGGCCTCATGTTAGTTTCCTTTATTTTTCCTACTGCAGTTGAGTGCTTCTGAGCTGCTTCATAAAATTTGGCCAAACTAATGGGCTTGGCTTAGTTGAACTCACTCTAGTCCTAAACTTTTACATGTTTCTGATTACCCAGTAAGCTATAATCCCTTACATCTATCTGCTTTTAAACATCTCTCTGTAAGATTCTGCGTGCTCCACCCCCCCGACCATTTCTTCACTTGACAGTGTTCACAATTGGCCAGAAGCCGGACCACTGAGAGATCTTCTTTACCAACATATGGCTGTATCTGAATGATTGCACTAGACTTGTGTGTGCTCATTTAAGTCTAATGAGGTCCGCAGAGGTGACTGTATGACTCATGACATGAAGTCATTTTTCCAATTAGCATTCTGACAAATGCATTAGAAGGAGAACCCTTTCAATAGATTTCCACAGCTGCTGAAGGGATCAGGTGTCAGAAGATTTTCAGCTTTGTTCTGCTGTTCTGGTCAAATAACTTATTTTTACCCAGACTCTGCCTCTTGATGCAGCTGGCGGCGATTATATGTCATCTGAGTCTGAGCCCAGTTTAAAAGTGGTCCTTATTATAGTACTACAAGTGAAGAAATTTTAAAAGAGAACAGCCATAACTTTTAATTGAGCCATTCATCTTTTAAAACATATATAGTGCAAAATTATTTTGTCAGAACTAACCAATTCCGTATCATGATAACACTTGTTTTAAAACACTTATCTGCAAGCATAATAAGAAAGACTAGAGCCATTTCAGCTTTCCCAAAACAGAATCTGACTCCACTTTGACCTGTACCACCTTTGTATTCAAAGTCAGAACATATGTTCTCAGGTAATAGAAGAAAAGTTGTCAAAATCAATAGCCTCTCCTGAGTGATGTGAAGGAGAATACCATCAAGGGGATGGTCTCAGTTCTTCAATGTTTAATGTTCAAGAACTATAATAGTTCCTTGGAGCAACCTGGATGGCATACATGTAAGAAAATCTTATTTTCTTAATGTAAATTTTCCAAATGATTAAGGAATTCTAGATTATCTGCAGCACTTGGAATATTGACCCCTCAAGATATTTTTAAAAAACAGAGAAATAATTATGGTAAATTTATTTGCCTAACAGATAAGGATAAATGCAAAAGATGGGTAATTAACCAACTTAAAGATAGATACAATAATTAAAAACAAGGAGAATTACATTTCCTTGAGCCTAACTCAATAAGAAAATGGCTTCCAGTGCTCTTCTAAGAATAATCCCCACAATAAATTGAGTCTCGTCACTGGTGATATCCTGTACGCATTTGTTTTCAAATATTTCAGTTTGTTGTTAAGCAATAAAATTACATTTTAGAATATTTGAAACAGTCTAGTGGTGAGAAAGAGTTGCCTGCACCATGTTCTCTTTTCTTACTATAGATACTTACTATTCTAATTTTTCCAATAGTACAGTACTCATGTGTGTGAAAGGAAAACAAAAGGCATATTCTTGAAATATCTCCAGAATGACATTCAGGCTTCAAATTTAGGACTACTCTTCCTATAAAGATGTTAAAATACTTCTAGATACTACCATCTTGCCTCCCCTAGAATAAAATTATTTAGTCAATTATGTTCCTAGAAATCTGTTTAAGAATAATTTAAGTATTTATATAGTCCTATTACATTAAAGAAAACAATTCCATGGAGAACAGAAAAGACAAAACCGAAGAACTATAAAGCAAAAAAAAAAATTCCCTTAACAAAAAATAATAGGGCATAATTTGAGTTCTGTTTCAAAAGATTATTCAATAAGGGCTTCATTCCACTCTAGAAAATAAAGGGATGGCTCATAATTAATGAACCAGATTCTTTTCCTGCCTTTTATGGAATTCAAGTCATATTCATATCCAATGAAATCCAACACTTAATTAGGAAGCTATACTGAGAGCATTTTTTTTTGAATAATAAGTTCAGGTACATTAGGGTTGGCAAATCCTACAGAACCTATAAAAACCCAGATCTGTTTTTGAAAATAAAGCTTTATTGGAACACAGCCACATCTGTTCATTTAGATACTATGTATGGCTGCTTCATTGCTACAAAGGCATATTTGCAACAGAAATTATACGACTCATGGAGCTGAAATATTTACTTTCTGGCTTTTTAGAGAAAAAAGTTTGCTAACTCATTGGAATGTATCTTTGATTTGTCTGATTGCTATGTTTTATACATAACTGTTATCTTACTAGACTTCATTAGAAATGATTATTAAAGTACTATGGGCACCATATCAAAAACCTTAATTCTACTTGTGTGGCTACACATATAAACAGCTGAGTCATTTATCCTATTTAAGAAAATTTGGAGAATTTATCAAAAGGAAAATTAAAAGCAATATCATGTATATAATTTTGATAGCACATTTAGAAATTAACATAGACCAAGTAGAGCAAGTATAAAGAATAACAGTGTGGCAGATATGTGGATGATAAAGGAATTTAAAAATATATTTCATAGGAAGAGTTTGAAAGAATATTTAATCTGATCAAAAAGAAAAAAAAGACGGAGGTTGAAAAAGTTGTTTTTAAACACATAAAGTTATGACATCTGAAAAAGTGATTAAACTTGTTCTTTTTTAAGTTTGTTTATTTTTGAGGGAGAGAATGAGAACATGCATGGAGAAGGGGCAGAGAGAGAGAGAGGGAGACACAGAATCCAAAGCAGGCTCCAAGTTGTCAGCACAGAACCTGACACAGGGCTCAAACCCATGAACCGTGAGATGATGACTGGAGCTGAAGTTGGACACTTAGCCAACTATCTCAGCCAGGCACCCTGATTAAAACTTGTTCTTTAGGGCTCCAAGTGAAAGAATAAGAGTCATTGCATAGAAGTTTCAAGCAAGCAGATTACTCACTATAAGTATAATATACACTGACTCATCAACAGGGATCTTCAAAGTGCAGGCCAGCTGCACTTTGAGATGAGACCCTCCCACTGAGGCTGTCCCAAGGAAGCTGAAAAGAAGCTTGACAAGGTTAATTTACTTAAAGATGAAAACCTGGGAGGAATGACCAAACTAGATGAATTTTAAGATGATCTAGACTTGCTAGTTTATCTTATAAGTTAAGCCTCCATAAGATAGAACAGACAAGTATATTCAAAATTAGTAAGCCAAAATATTAAAATGTAAAAGTATTAATTCACGGTGTTAACTTTGTGTACTACGGTGTATAAACAAAATAATAGAGAAAGACTACAGAGTCTTTTAATTCCAAAATATATATTCAAAAATAAAATTAAATTGATATTCAAAAATATAAGAATTGAATAGTACAGTGTTACAAGTTAGATGAGAAGACAAGAAATCATTTATTTTCACTAACAGATTATATACATACAAAGAATAACAACTTTCCATATGTAGAACCTAATATTTTTGAACGTAATAGTTTTTATATCTCTTTTTGATAGGCACATGGACCATAAAAAACTTGGTTTCAAAAACTTAAAACACTGTGCTTTAATTCGCCACAAAGAACTTGATTTTTATATTCCATGGGGCAAAAAACCTCCATCAAACACAGTAGCAAACGTTAAGAAACTAATAGAGCAGTTGATTAGAATGGTAAACCTCTATAGCCTGGATGATAGTGAATAAATGCAAGTGAAGGCTAGGTGCTTTCCTTCTCCTCAGTATGTGGTATAGACGCTTCCTTCTTATCACCTCAGTCTCATCCACAGCATTACATTAGACCAGGCAGTAAGACTAGAATTATTGAGTGGTTTTTTGTTTGGAATTCTGGTTGTTTCACTAAATGCTTTTTAATGAATACCTTAATGCACTTCTTAATCTATAGTTTCTCTATTTCTCCTCTTTCCTCACTTAGAGATTAATATTTAAGTAAGAAACAGTATAATTCTTTTAACTGCCAGATTTTATTTTTAATTTCCTTAGTAAACTACTCTTTAAAATAATTATCTTTGGACTACTGTTGAAGCAGATTCTTATAGTCAACATTCCTACAAAAAGGATGACTCACTGAAGGAAGGGCTGAAATTTACTGGTACATTATAGCAGGTATGAAGTTTGAAATGGGTTTTACTCATGTCAGGAATACAATGCAAATGCAAATATTCCCTTGTGTAAAATAATAGCAAATGAAAGGAAATGAACATAAACTACTGATTCAACTGATTGCAATCAATGCTAGTAAGGATGTAGAAAGAGATGGTTTCGAAATATTCAAGAAGGTTGAACGATACTAATCCACTATCTTGAGTTATTTAATATGTCTTCAATAGATTCACATGCTGATGGATTGTTCTTTATATCTTAGAATTGTCTTCTTTAAAATAAATATTTTATTACCTAATATTGAAAAAGTTAGGAAAATTATGCTTAACTAATTTTTCAAACTTATTTCCACCTTTTGTGTCTTCTTTATTTCTACCACCTTCAATCTTAAAAAAAATTGCACTAAGCTTCTGAAATAACAAACATACTTTGAATAAATCTAGTTAATAGACTTTCATGTTCTTTAAAAATGCACTTCTGACCTGTACTACAATTTTTATAAATACAGAATTAATAAAACAAGATAATATACTTTGGTTTGTATAATTATTATTTATTTGTGTTCACTTTTCAAATACCCTTTCAAAGTAGGCCAGTGCACTTTATCAGGTTTACAGTCATTTTTGCAAAGTGATTTTGATCTTAGGAATGTTCAAATAAAGTGGATTGATAATCAATAAAAGAAAATCCTATATAAATCACTTTGATCTATATATTGGTTTGAGTATTGGTTCTAACAGCACATTATCAAAGAACATATCTGAAGCCTATGCTTCATTTTTCTAACTGTCCATTAAGAACATAAGATAGTTTGTGATGTATTTATGGGGTGCTTAACTTTATACTGAGTTGTAAATAGTTTGTGCCTGACTTCAGAATTCCTTACTTAGTCATAGTAGATGCATTCTTAATGATGCACATATCCCAGGGAGTAACATCACAACAATAACAGATAATGAAAAAGCGATTTTCTCATCTAGGGAGCATTGGTGAATGGGTTTTGGCAAGTGTGACCAAATCAAGGCAGAAGAATGCTTAAACAATGGGAGGTGACAAGAGTGGGTTAGGAAAGTAATATTCTTTCCATCTCTTCAAAATTGGAGTGCCCTTGTTTAATGGATTCAAGTAATTGACAATATAGGATTTATCTAAATCCTCTTTCTGAAACCATTCATGAAAATATACTTGCTGGTTTGTTTTTTGTTGTTTTTGTTTTTGTATATGACATGACTTACTTTTCTTACGTGTTCTAAATCACAGCATTTTCCTGCTAGTACTGCAGTAAACAACTGGTTAATTTGGTCTGAAAAATACTGATGGTAGGAAAATTGTCTGAAATATTTCTAGAACTGGTTTCCTCCTTGGACTTTGTCCCTCAAAATGCAGTTTATGTCTTTCTGGGGAGCCCTCCACAAGACATCCAACACAGGGCTCTGGGTGAGCCAAAATCTGATGTGTCCTCTACTTACCAAGCCAGGCACCCTGCCATGGAGCTGCATTGACTGGAGGAAGGGAAGCTTCTCAGCTTGAAAGGCACCGTGTCATTGCCAAGCGTTGTACCCAGAGGACAAATCCACCCAGATAATGTGTGGTTTCTATTGCTTCCACCCAGAAATGGTGCCTTTTTTCTGAATCACACAAGTATGACAAAGTGATCATGGTTATCACACACTACTCCCGTGACTCAGCAGTGTATATTGCCAAAAGGAAAGAAAGAAGCCACACATAAAGCCAGAGAAAAGTAAGAAGTCAAATTATTTGATTTTGGATTCAGAAATAATCTTTGAAATTCAGGAAAGCTAGTTTTGAGAGGAAAAGCTTTGATTATAAGAATCTAGGTTTTGGGGGTTTCAAAATTCTAAGGCCTGAAAGATAGAAAAAGAGATTGAAAATAGAGTAGATGGAAAGCTGAACCAACCCAAAAAAGAGGTAAATGTTCCCATGCTGAAAGAGAAAGGACTGTTTGAAGGGAAGAATAAAATTTAGACACTGTTAGAGCCTTGATAAGGGACCTCTACCTTGCTCTCTTCCCTAGGGTCTAGTTTTCAGGCAGGATGGAAAATGGAATCCTCAGATATTTACAAGTCCTATAAAGAATGAAACTTGTCCCTTTATTTCCAGAGTGAGTCTGGAAATACGGCAAACTTTGCAGGGCTCCCAGAAAACACAGGTGTAGTATCACAGCTACAGGATTGACATGGTGACAACACAGCCCATCGGAGGTGGATAAAAATAACCCTGTTGTTTTCCTGCAGCTATCAAACAGCTTGATGGAATACCCATAATATTTTCTTTGACACTGGGGGAGGACTCGAGGGCACAGAGCAAGACCTGGTGGAGGTGAGAAAGTGTGATAGACCAAGAAAGAGGCATAAGCTCAGAGAACCTAATGAATGGATGCCAGACCACTAGTGCATATAGCTTGGGCACTTCAAGGTGGGTTAGATCCTGGGTATAAAAATAGCAAATGTCTTCCTGCTCTAGTGCCTGGACTCTATTTTAGCCAAGAAGAATTTAGATAGGTATAGAGAAACTTATCTGATCATGAAAACTCTAAATCACTTACAAATTTTTCCCATCTGTAGTCTCTGAATGGCCCTCAATTTAGTTACTCTGAAAGGAAAGACAATTTTGTTTTTCATACACCCAAGTTTGTGGCCTGTGAAAATCCACATCTAACTAATGGGTGTAAAAAACATATCAGAAATCTATTGCGTGTTATTCTTAAAGTTATCACATTGTATTTTTTTAATTTTATGCCACTTTATTGATGAATGATTGACATAACAAAAGCTATACATATTTGATGTGCACGACTTGGCAAGTTTAAGATGAGGTGTTTTTTTTTTTTTTATTCACATCCAAGCTAGTTAGTGTTTGTGAATAAAAAAAAAAAAACACCTCAACAATGATTTCAGGAGTAGAATCCTTAATACCCCTTACCCATTTAGCCCATTCCCTTTCTACAACCCCTCCAGCAACCGTCTGTTTTCCGTATTTAAGAATCTCTTCTGTCTTGTCCCCCTCCCTGTTTTTATATTATTTTTGAGTCCCGTCCCTTATCTTCATCTGTTTTGTATTCTGAAGTCCTCATATGAGTGAAGTCATATGATATTTGTCTTTCTCTGACTAATTTAGCTTAACATAATACCCTCTAGTTCCATCCACGTAGTTGCAAATGACAAGATCTGATTCTCTTTGATTACCAACTAATACTGCATTGTATGTATGTATGTATGTGGGTATACATACACACATATACACACCACATCTTTATCTGTTCATCTGTCAATGGACATTTGGACTCTTTCCATACTTTGGCTATTGTCAATAGCGCTGCTATTAACATTGAGGCTCATTATCATGTTGTTTTTAAAGTTTACTTATTTATTTTGAGAGAAAGAGTGCATGTACAAGTGGCGAAGGGGCAAAGAGAAAGGGAGAGAGAGAATCCCAGGCAGGCTCCATGCTCTCAGTGCAGAGTACCACGTGGGGCTCAATCCCACGAACTGTGAGATGATAACCTGAAATCAAGAATTGGATGCTTAAACAACTGAGCCACCCAGGTACCCCTACCACATTGTTTTAAACAGCCATTAAAATATGATTGCATTTTTCAATATTTCTTTTATCTACAGTATTTTGGGGGACTCAGTTATTACAACAGTTGATTCATTCGTGGTTGCAGTTTGGGAGTCTTTATCAATTAGCTAGATGTGTGTTCACATCTTAGGTGAGAAAAATAAGATGGAAGAAGTGATCTGAGCAGGACCAGAACTTAAGCTTCTAGATTAAGACCTCGTATGTTCTTTCCAGTTTTCTCACTATGTCATGTTGTGTCCAAAACTCATCTTAAATTTCTAGCAGCAAATACCCATACTGTAAAACAATAAGGAGGTAAAAACATTGGCAAAATCATTTGTCTGAAAAACAGAGTCATTCCTTTAGTGTATTATCATCAAAAATAAAGTAATTAATAATCCATATTAGTTTACATATGGATATAGTTATATGGATATTTATATTAGAGATATGTGAATAGAGAATACATGTTTGCAAACTTCCAAATATTTATATCTGTTGATCAGTTTTAGTCATATTTCCTCAAGGCAGAGTATTAAAAATATTATTTTAATCTTTAATAAATTATGCTGTCATAGCACATAGATCCAGATAAAGTTATCAGATTTTTTCTTACAGCACTGTCCCAACATGTAAAATGAAACATGGCCTTAGGAATCATCACTGCATATTTTAGAAAATACAATCTTTCTTTCTTGAATGTATTTGGGTAGTAAAATCATTTAATTATAATGTGTGAATGTATATATAAAAACTTCAGTGAGAACACAGAATCACTCAGAAATTTCACCAAGAGTGATATTGTAGATGAAATACAAGGCATTTTTATGCTGGGTGTGAAAAAGCTGACTAAAATATTTACGTATTAATATCCCATTGCAAAGATCACTGTTAGCTCATTGGCCTTAAATTATTCACTAGGTTCAATGGTTATTATTTTTGGCTGCTGCAGCCAGACCTTATAAATACATTTCTAAGGTCATACACTCGACTTTTCATCTAAATCTTTCTCCTTCTTTTCTCTTTTAAAACGGAACATTAAATGAAATTTCCTGACATTCAACCTTAATGAGTCAAACACTTTTTTAGACCACAAATGAAACTACAAGGATATTATTTTTTATATTATTCAAAGAGTGATCCAGAAGTCAGGAAATAGGGGATTTTAGTATCAACTTTAATAAATATTATTTTTTAAAAATGGCAGTCACAGCAGTACCTCTTTTGTTTGAGAACCAAAATTATCATATCAAAATGTAGTTTTGAAATAGATTTTTAGATTTCTCAGAGTTTATAATCTTCAATAGATATTTTGCCTTGGGAATACCTTTGGGCAACAGATATTTTAAAGGACTTCATCCATGTTTCTTATATATTGACTAAGTTATGGTATACAGTTCTTAGAATATGGGAATCTCACTTTACTGTGCAGCTGGAAGAGCCTTTTATTTTGCACCACTCAAATTTTAGTTTACTTTGAATTAAAACACAGTAAAAGATACATTTTCTCATCATGGGGGTTCAAGGACCTGCTGAATGTAGCCTGCATGAGATCAAAGAGTCCATATAGAATTTAATAACAAATGTCCCTTTGGCTTACGAACAAGTTTAGGAACCCAAGAGATAAAACTAAACTCTTGACCTGTAGTTGACCTTGGAAAATCAGTTCTCATTTATATTTCATTCAAATAACCTCACATTACCAACCATGAAAGATTTGGTCAGAACCCAGTGAACTGTATTTCATTGTAGGCATTGTGATAATTTTCAGCTTTTGTTGATTTGAGCATTCTCTCTGAGTTAAATGCTTTGTTATTTTTCTGTTTCTTCATGCCTTTGTGTTTCTGCCTGATTGGGATGCACTTTCTTCAGTGATCAACTCTCTACTTTTTATCATGACTAAAATGTTAGACAAGACTTAGGATTATCAACTGGGTAGTGGGTTTTATACTAAGAATGCTTTTTAAAGTCTATTTCCAAGCTCAGAATAAGGACAGCAAACTTGTAGAAATGTTTCTTTCTCTGGTTCAATCCTATTTGTCTTCTGAAAGCAAAGTTCTGCTTCACTGCCTCTAGCTGCTCCTCATGTTGACTTCCTTTCATGTTTTCAACTCCCCACAACCACCCTCTAAAACTTCCTTCTTGGTCCATGAATCTCATTTCTATTTCCTACTTGATTTTCTGTGGAGCAGTAAGACACTGGCTGGCAAACTGATAGGCTGTATTTTGAGGCACGACTTTAAAATAATGACCATTTGGTGGATGAGAAGAACCAAATTACCAAAGTCTAAAAGAAAATTCATAAACATGCATTTGGAAGCTTGGGGGACATCTACATCTACACAAGTGGCAGTGGTAGAGGGTCTAGAAGGCAAATCAGTGTTTTAATTAATATGTATGAAAAATATTACCACTAATTATCAAGAAATGGGTCCCACTGGTAGAAAAGGTGGGATATCAATTAAAGAGCGATATAAGGACAGGCAAGACCGAATGGAATTGAGAAATTTAAAAATAGGATGACAAAAGGGGGAGAATATGAGAGTCAATTCAACAAATATGTCTCCCTTATGCTAGGCCCTAAACTGCTTCCTAGAGTTACAGAATGAATAGTGAGGAAACTTAACCTTTTCTTGGGTTTTAGAAAGTGTTTTCCTGAATTCTTGACCTTAATACTAAAGGTCTAAGTCACTACAAAGACATTCTGAAAGCAACAGAAGCAAAAATAAACATCAAAATCAAAAGCTGCTGCTCAGCAAAGAGAGCCATCAGCAAAATGAAGTGGCAACCTATGGAATGGGAGAAAATATTTGTAAACCACGTCTAATGAAAGGCGCATATGCAAAATACACAAGGAAATCCTACAATCCAATAGTCTGTAAACACAAATTACTCAGTCAAAAAATAGGCAAAGGATCTGAACAGAGATTGTTCAAAGACACAGAGGTGGCTAGCAGGTACATGAAAAGGTGGTCACCATCACTAATCATCAGGAACATGCAAATCAAAACTGCAGTGAACAGTAACCTCGTATCTGTTAGGATGGCCACTAGTAAAAATTAAAGAAAGCTAACAAATACTGATACTGGTGGAGAGAAAAGGGAACCCTTCATGGTAAGGTACATTATTTCAGTCACTATGGAAAACAGAATGAAGTTTCCTCAAAAAATTACAAATAGAGCTGCCATATAAGGTAACAATCCTAGTTCTGGGTGTATGTCCAAAATGAATTAAAGCATTATCTCAAAGGTAGACCTACTTCCATTTTCATCCCAGGATCATTCACAATAGCCAAGTTATAGAAACAGCTTGAGGGAGGAGATTTTATTTATATTTGTATCAAATCTGCATTTTAACTAACCCTTCAGTTAATAATTACTACAAAAATTACATTTTCTTTCCTGAAAATTTGAATTAATTCATCTTCAAGTCTACCTGGCCTGTTTACACAGTGCCGTTTTGCTGGTTCATTTTTGTGACTCCATCTTTTATGTCTTTAGACATATTCTCTAGGTACTATGCTATTTTCTGTATTTACTAATTCCAACCTATGAAATCTTGGGGGGATCACTATTCCTTCCTTCATTTGTATCCACTGATTTAAATAAAATTATTTTTTAGAGCAGTTTTAGGCTCACAGCAAAGATGAGAGGAAGGTACTAAGGTATTCCATATACTCCTCTGCCCTTACCTGCACAGCTTTCATCATTGTAAATCCCCTACAAGAATGGTGGGCTTGGTACAATTGATAAACCTAAATTGACACCTTCGATTATTCAAAGTCCATAGCTGACATCAGGGTTCACTCTTTGTGTTATAGATTCTATGGGTTAAGACACATGTAATGACATGTGTCCACCACTATAGCATCCTACAGGGTGGTTTTATACCTCTAAAAATCCTGTGTTCCTCCAATTCATCTTTAACTTCTATTTCTGTGTGTGTGTGTGTGTGTGTGTGTGTGTGTGTGTGTGTGTGTGTGAGAGAGAGAGAGAGAGAGAGAGAGAGAGAGAGAATATGAATATGAATAAGAATGAGAATGTTTCAAAGTGAGCTCTTATTCAAAAGACCTGAACTGGTGATCCTTTCCTGCAGAGAAAATTTGCATTTACCTCTGTGAGAAACCCAAAGGATAGTGCCAACATTGGAATGCTCTGGCTTTCTTGAAGGGCACTCTCTTCACTTTCAATAACTGTATTTTATTGTTATGTATTTCAAAAGTCTAGTAGAGAACGTGGCCCATAGTTGATTAACAAATTTAAATTAATTCTTTCTGTGAGTCACTCAACATTTTTGGTGAATGTGGATCAATCTGTACTTCTATGCTTTTTTAAAGTAACAGTCTTTGGCTTCTTTTACCTACATTTATCTTTTCATTCATTCAAAACTTACAAGCAAGATGTAGTGGAAAACTGAAGTCAACTAAACCACTAAACCAACAGTCTGAACCTAACAATTTCACATGAGTTCTGTGTAGTCAGTATTCTGTTCATGTACTTTCTAACATTTACTATAATGACATAAAGAAAAATCATGTTAGACAGGACTCTGTAACATGTTTATGTAGGAAAAATGAGTATACTTGATTTTAGATTATAAACAAATATTTCTCTGAGAATTACATGTGACTTTGTCCACACTGGCAAAGTGATTGGAAATTTTCTCCCTGATACAGAGAACCATGGAACAGAAATGGACAGAGTAGAACTAATGCATTCGGTACTAACTTGAGCTAATTAAGGATCTGTTTTTCTAACTGGAGTAGTGTTACCTACAACTGGGTTATTCTATAGTTTATGTAAACAGCTTTGTAGATCTATACATTCAAGACTCAACATTTTATAGGTCCATGAAAATGTACCGTACAATGGAAATGGGTCAATCCTACAGAAGTTTCCAGTTGATAGATTTTACTACACGTCCAAGTAGTAAATTGAAATTTTATTTTATTGCTTTTGTTTTTTAGTACATCTATGTTTTCCAACTCTTGTGAATTAGCTTAGCATCCTTTTCTATCAAGCTGTAGCTGAATTTCAGCAAGGCAGAGAAGTAGAAATGTTGGGTATTAGACCTTCCATTAAAAATTCAAGAGTATACTAAACTAAAAGTACACCCTTCAGGCATATTCTACTTTCTTCTAATCTCTCTCAGGCAGCATGGCCAATTTCTCTCTTAATAATGCCAGATTTGGGTTCTTAAGAATACATAAAGTTTCACAGTAACTGTTGTTAGAAGAAAATAATATCACTACATAAACAATGACATGCAAAATTTCCCACCTCCTAGTATGTTTTCACTAATAGGCACTAGACATAAATAAAGAGCTTTTTTTTGAGAAATTGAAAATAGTGTCTAGCCTATGTTAAAATTCTACTGTAAAACTTGGCAGATTTTTATTCACTTTCAAAAAACTATGCCATCAAGTCCTTTGAATCCATTTGTTGACTTGTCAGTTAATACAAGAAAATAGAAAATAGAATCTGAAACCCACATTTATATTGTTCAGATATTTGAATAAGTTTTTTTTTCCCTTGAATAAAGACAGGATTTCTACTAAGCAAAACCTTTTTTTCTACTCAGATTGGAAAGGTACTATTTTAGAATATGAGTTGAAAAGCACAATTCAGAGAATTCCATGACTCAGCTCTAAGACACTTTGTTGCATAGGAGCCAGGGAGTGTCATTTTAAATGTGTAAGTGGCATGATAAACCTCCCACTTTTCTAAGAATAGAGCTATCACTGGACCCTGTTATCTCACAACCTCAAGGTACAATATGATAATGATACCACTTAACACCAGTGCTGAAGGAGGGGGAGAATGGGGGGTGGGGAGCTATAAGCATTTTAACTAGAAAGAAAATCAAATTAAAATATTAATTTACTGATTAATATAACATTAGCTGACCTATTTTCTCCAGCTTGTGAAACAACAAAGACTTGTGAAGCTAAATAACTGCCTAAAAGATAAATGTTTTAAGAATTCCCAGGGAGATGTTTAGCTCCTTTTTAAACATCATTAAAGATATGCCATGCATACATCAGGCAGTTTTATGCTTTCTGTGCTGAAACCTCCTGTTTTCATTTATTAATGCAATCTCAAGAATAGAGGTTTGCTTAAGAGTCCTCCCTTGTTTCAAAATTAAGACCAGTAGATGTCAGTTTTCTTACCCTTCGTGACTCATTGTGAAGTCTACAAGAATGTAAATTCTTTCTAGGATGTGATTCAGGTCACACTTGGAAATTTATTTTTTTAAACTATTCATAAATTTAAAAAATATTGATTTTAAAAATAGAAGCCAGCAAGCTGCTGTCCACATGCTCGCAGCCTCAGGAGCTCAGAAATTCAAGCTGGTCTTCAGAGAAGTGTACTGTAAAGAAACAAGACCGGCTTTTGTGCTGAGAGCTGAGTTCCTCATGCAATTCTGTTTCTGACAGCACCGATGCACCACCTTTTTCTTTGTAAAGTCAGAGGGTTTTGAGCAAAACTTTTAAGTCTTTCTTGAATTCCAAAACTGCTGGCTATCCGATCAACTGAGAAAAAAATAAAATGGATTTTGATTCAGTGTTTCTGATACATGGTCTGAAGAAAACGGAATGGTTTTCTTAGGATAATATAGTGGGGATCCATTGGAGAAATATGAATGTTAAATGGCGATGATCGGGTATAGTCAATAAAGTGGAGATGCTAAAGGTTTGGTAGGGAGATGAGATAGGGTCACTCAAGTGATAGATTGTTGAGACTAATGGAAAGAAAAGATCTGAATTAACTTCTTAGTTCTTTAGAATATCTTACTGATTATTTACCCAATAACGTAATTTGGGAGATAATGTTGACTTTTTTGCTTGACACTGTTAATGAAATTATATCCTTTGCCATAAACAATAAGATGATTTCTAAAAGCCAGTTTCCATGGCTGGGACTCTTCAAAATGTGTCCCAAGGGTTAATGCCAGGTTCGTCACTAAATTTTAGGACTTCTTTAAACTATGAAACGTACAGAGGTAAAAGTTTCCTCCCCTTTTGCATTCAGAGTTTGTCTTGTATAATACATGTTTTAAAAACAATTTTGGGGGGTGCCTGGGTGCCTCAGTTGGGTGGGCGTCCTGCTCTTGATTTCGGCTCAGGTCCTGATCTCCCAGTTTCTGAGATGGAGCCCCGCATCGGACTTTGCACTGATAGCATGGAGTCTGCATGAGATCTCTCTCCTCTCTCTCTCTCTCTCTCTGCCCCTCCCCAACTTGGGTGCATGCCTATGTTTTCTCTCTCTCTCTCCTCTCTCTCTCAATCTCTCTTAATCTCTCAATCTCTCTTAATCTCTCTCTCTCTCTCTCTCTCTCTCTCTCTCTCTCTCTCTTTCTCTCTCTCTCTGTCTCCCTCCCTCCCTCCCTCCCTTCTTCCGTCTCCTCTCCCTCCCTCAAAATAAACAAATACACTTTAAAAAAGAAAACCATTTTTTTTTCTTTTTATCAACTTCCATAACAGTCTGTTCCTTTTTAAATAAACACTCCATCCAATTACAGGGCCTTTGTTCTTCTGATGCAGTGTATTGAACTGTCCTGGGGTTGCTCTAATATTCAAGTTTCTGTGTCAGCTCTTAAGATGTTCTTCAACTGCAACTTTCCTTATTTTTTTAATTCATGTTATGCTTCTCTCTCTCTTCCTCCCACTCCTTCTGTAACACACACATAGATACTTTTTGAAAATTTGTTAGATAAGTACTTGCTGTGTATGTGTATTTACCTTAAATTATTGTCCCTCAAAATCAACAGAGACATCATACAGCAGTATGCTAGTGAATGTTTAACAAATTTCTCTGGAAAGGAAAAGCATGAAAGTCCTGATACGTAAGGTCTGCTTCTTTCCCTGATGTAAGTCCTCTCACCATGGCTGATTTCCAGCTCCTGAGGTGATCTCACTGAATGTGGGCTTGGGACAAGATATGTGTATAACTGGCTCTTACAAACTGGTAGAAACTGAATGATGGTTCTTTTACCTGGGCCTCTTTCCACAGTTGTCCATGCACATGGTAACATTAAAAAAATGTTAGCATCTTCCTTCACCCCTGCCCCTCAATAAGAAACAAGTTTATTTCATAATAAAACAGAGATACGTTATCCAAGCTCATTGTCTCAGAGCTGTGACAGAAATGTATTGTGCATATAGGATTCATCTGGGCCATATTATGCCACACATGTGGGACTTGAGGGTAAAAGAAAGTAATATGCTGATATTCTTGCCGACTTCTGTTCCATGAGTGTAAAATATTTTGTCTTAGAGGTCTCATTTCTTCAGCCCCTAAGTAGGATTAAAATCAAACATTGATGGATATCCTTCATGTTGAAATTGAAGAAAACACATATATGTGAAAAGTCATCTTTATAATTTGGCAGTAAGTAGGAATTTATTTTCATTGCTGAAAACTATATAAAATATAGTATAAAATAATCTTATGAGTACAAAATATGATTGCTAGAAATTTTCAAATTCTAATACTATACCAGCACATTTTTCACTTTGAAGCATTCACTGACCATTTATTTATGTCCTAAATTCCACTGGATTTTCATTGGAATTTTCTTTCCTTTCCTGCCTTGCATTGCCATGTTGTTATTTCACAAAATTTAAAATTGAAAATCTTCCAACACCAATCCTGGTAATATTTAACTAGATGTCTTAAATTTAAATTTAAATTAGTGTAAAATGAACAGTTTTAAATTGGAGTTGGAATTCTTTGACAGTCAAATTATAAGTACTTATTCTCTCAATATACGTGGAGATAGACAGGCAAAGGGTTTTTATCTATAATCTTCAGAGCCATATTTGCAAAACTAATAATTTGCTGGCAATATCAGTTACTGTAAATATTTTCCAGTCATAATAAATTCTCGGTCAAACTTCCTTGTCTAAAATATATATACTCAATTTCAAGAGGAAAAATGATTAGATTAAATCAGTGCCATAAAAATGACCTTGTTTCCATGCCATTCCCAGCCTCCATCTGACTACAGACTGATGTGGTCCACCAAAGCACACCGTTTCCTTTCCCTCTTTTTTTTCTTCAGATTCTCTTTCTTAACAAACTATTATGTAACAGATTTAAGGTTTGAGGTTTATTATTCTTAATCACTACATACCCTAGAGTAAATAAACAATTTTTTCTTAAATCTTCATTTGGTATTACAATTCTAAGAATGTCACTAAAGACATTAAGATAACCTAGTGTTTCTTTCATAAAGTATTAAATGTCAAGATCTTGATAAAACAGTGCAAAATAGATACTTAATAAGTGTTAAAAATTGTGCACATATCAAGCCCTAAATGCCGCTCAATATAGACTGAAAAAATGTTGTTAATCAAGTAATGCTTGTTAACGATACTGTGAAAAACCTTCATTTATCTCATATTACCAGATGTAAATATAACTAATTATATTACAATAATACAATTTAAAATGTTATTAGTTAAAGAATATTAGAATTTTATCTAGTTTGCTTAGTATCCTTTATTATGATAAAAAGAAATAATGTCATTTTAAGTGACATTATACCAAGTAAGACACATGAAATGAACAAAAATAATCAAGTGTGAATTACAGATAAATGTCAATCTATTTTTAAGGCCTTGATGAGTTAACAGAAAGTAAATTCTTCCTTTTGTTTCTTGGCTGACAGTATCCTTCTCACCCACACTCAAAACCTACTTGAGTTTCATCCCAGTGCTATGAAAACATCTTGTGGTATTCTAATAGGGCCATGCCCCATACCCATTAGAGATAGCATATAGAGAAATGATGCCAAAAATGTGCCAAATGAAACTCTAATATTTATTTCAGTTCAGCTCATAATGCATATGAAAAATGCTAGCTCTTAGTGTCCTTTTTATCAAGGTCTCTGTCCTAATATTCACTCAAAGGCTAATTCACTCTCTTTTTTAACTCTATCAGTTCTATTTGCCTCACTCTCCCACAGGTCTCACTGGCAGACAGCCTGCTGATATCTAGCCCTCGCAATCTATACACAAGTTGAGACCTATGATGGTGGGAATTTTTGTAGCAGAATTTTAAGAATAAACTATAATGTATGCCATAGAATAAGTTTGAGGAAATTATGCCCAAAGGGGAGTCAGTCAGTCAGATCTGTCCATCATTTGACTGTCTACTTAGGCATTTTCACACTATCCCATTTACTCTGCAGGACATTCCTGCAAATTTGGTATTATCAATCCCATTTTAGACCTTAGACTTAACTTCACACAGTTCAAAATGGATAAAGTGAGACTTGACCAATGCCCTATACTTTCTCCATACCTCTTTTTCTTTATAATTAAACAGGAATTTTTAAAGGGTTAGTAAATTTCTGATCTGATGGTGATTATTTCATCTCATAAGCAGATACATGGTAAGAAAACCATGCTTAATTTTTGCAAAACCCTATGTTGGATACTGGTCAGTATTTGGTGAAAGACTAGAGTGTTGAATAATCTCATACCCCAGCTTTCTAAAAGTTCACTATAATTTAACAAGAGAACCAGGATAATAATGGTATGATAATAAAACAAGTTTTAGTAGGCCAGTAACATAGCTAAACATGTCAGTTTTAAGATACTTCTTGGGCAAGGTAGACCCATTCGGCAGTGGGTGCCAACATTTAAGTCAAAGAACAATCCAAGAGAACTACATCACCCACTGAAAGTTTCTATGTGATACTTTTTTACTTGCCTTTTAGATTATGGATGGATAGTAACAATCATTTTTGCTTCACCTTAGTGTTACTATTTTATTTGTACCTTCTTGACTGAAATTCTAGACTTATATTTTAAACTTAATGTGTATATATATATATATATATATATATAATCATATAGTAAGGAAAAATCCTTCATTTTCATTAGCATCTTGTTATTTAAGGATCTGATCTGTTTATGTAGCTTGATGTTGCCTTTCTGCAAGAATATATGGCCAAGGTAACCCCAAGCTCATTTTAGCAGCCAAAACAACTCTGTTCTCTTTTTGCTCTTCATTTAAAAAGCAAAAGTCTTCCTGTTTCAAAACTGGAAAGACTTAAACGATTTAATTTCATCAAACCGAATAAGCCCTTCTTACGACCGCTCGGAGACCACATGCTTCCAAAGCCACTTTATTTTACCTTTCCTAAACCAATATAGCAAAGTCAAAAAGGTACTAGAGTCCAGTCCATTTACTGCATGTGGAACTGTGCAGTTCATGGTTTCTCACCAAACGTTTAGATCTAAAAATAGAATCCTTAAAACTCAGCGGATTTTTCATGTTTGTAATAATGATTGAAACTGAAGGGAAGGACAAAAGATATGAGGTATTTTCATGGTAACTTTATTATAAATAAAATCAAAAAAGAAGGACAATTTCACAGGCATTCAGACATAATAAGTAATAATATATGGGAAATGCCTTAAAAAATCAGGAAATAGTCCAACAGATCTTCCCAGCTATCAATAAAGAGGTTTTTCATAGATTTTTTTAAATGGAATTCAAATAGAATTAATTTACCTGCTTACCAACAGAAAAGAGATAATTGGTAGGGGTAAAAAAGTGAGCAAAAAAATCAAGGTTTTTCAGAACTTCCCTGTTACACTTCCTAAGATGCCACTTTGACCCTGCTGCTTTTTTAATTCTCCTTCCCCCATTTCTCCTCCTTTACATACCTCTCCTTTCTCTAAAGTCTGTGGCTTTCTGAAAAAAATTTTTAGTTTGACCATAATACAGATAACATAATAACTACTTTAACTTTTACTTTATCACTTACTTACTTTGCTTCTACCACATAACAATTTTATGGTATCCTTTTTATTAGACATGTTAAAAATTAGCCTGAGATCCTAAAAATATTTGAAAATATTTTTAGACCATCTGAGGAACTGATTTTATGACATGTGACAAGAAACAGTGCTTATCTATTTTAAATATTATGTTCTGGATATTGTAACAGGGTAAGCACAAAAAATTCCCCCTTTCAACCTGGTTAAAAGACAAACTATTGAACTCTTGAAACATCTTATATTTTTAACTTTTATATTTTATATTAATCATTGTTTTATATTAATTTACAATATAAACTTTATAATCTTTCTGTTATTATTCCCACATTCCCTTCTTCTTCTTGTCTTTCTTTTTCCCCCTGTGCCTTTTCCTACCTTCAGAAGTTCTAAACATTTATTATGTACCTGTTATTTGACAATTACTTGATTAGGTAATTTGTGAATGTTACTACATATAGTCCTTAAAAGTCATCTTATGAAATTGATGATATTAGAATCTCCATTTTATAGTTCAGAAACTTAAAAATAAATAAAGTTGAGGAATTTGAAGCTTTAAGAGCGTTTCTAAAAAGGAAATGTCTCTTCATTGAACCACATGGAAAAAAAATCAATAAACTGGAGATGTACAAAAGAAACTAAAACCTTCAAAAATGATATCATCACTATCACAGGTGGTCATAGACTTAAAGTCAAGGAAAACATCTCTTGTATCCCAACGTAGATGTGTACTGATGTCGAATGTGCCCACAGTTGAGGTGAGAGACAGGTGGGGAAAGTCACTCAGCATATATTGTCCTAACATTTTGGAAAAGTATCTGAAACATGATGAACCAGCAATGAAAAGAGCAGAGATAGAGGTTAAGAAGCAGTTGTCCCAGACTTGGAATGAGCATTCATTACTTAGCTAGCCCAAATATATACAGCATCAAAGGAATTGCAAAGTAAAGTGTGTGTTGATAAATCTGTCAAACATGTAAAATACAAATTTTTTCATCATTTAGACTTCATAGAGGTTAGTAGGACAAACTAAAATGTCAAGTCCAAGAAAGGTGTTACATAGTTGTGTATATAAAAAAAGTAATTCCTGTCAATAATAAAAGTACTGTTTAGATATTTTAGTGATTGTGAAAAAACAAAGGTCCATATTTTTTACTGTACAATAGGTTCACATTTTACAAGATGCCTGTCCTGTAACTCAAACAAGCTATTCCCAGGTACAGAGCAATCAACTCTAAGACATGGCTAACTGCCTCATAGCAACTGATGTTTCTCTATCAAGCTGTAATTTCTATCACAAATAGAACTCTGTAAATCTGGGTGACACCTAGAAATGATCTTTATTATAAGAGAAATGACATTTATTATAAAATCAGTTGAACTGATTTAACTACCGTAATTTGGCCTAAATTAGAACTTGATCTTAAACATTGAAGAACCTATAGATAGATCCTTTAAGGAATTCCTAATTACTTCACTACTTTAACGTGACTTTTTAAAAACTTTTTGTTTATATTTAGTCAACTAATATTATGAATTGCAGGGTTAAGTGACATACAATGAGCACATCCATGTTCCCACTAACCAACAAATATACAGTATATTAGTGGACACACCAGAAGCTAGCTTAAGGCCGAATCCCAATCAGTATTCCTGTTCCCTACTCAAAATAAACACTAAACCAATTTTAAAAACATTTATTTTCAGAGAAAGGGGGAGAGAGAGAAAGCAAGCATGAGCTGGGGAGGGGGAGAGAGAATCCTAAGCAGGTTCCATGCTGTTGGTGCATAGTCTATCACAGAGCACTATCTCACAAACTGTAAGATCCTGACCTGAGCCAAAATCAAGAGCAGATCTTGAAGTTTGACTCACAGATCACATAGCACTTTAAATAAAGTTTTAAAAGAAAATGAAAAAAAAGTCCCTCTACCAGAACCAAGTAAAACTGTTGAAAATTTGGGGTAGAAGAGGTGGCAGGGGCAAGTGCTAAAGACTCCAACCAGCCTATTGGGGCTAACACTGAGGCACAGGTCATGATTCTGGAGATTCTCATAGTACAGATCAGATAGACCCTGAAATTCTTGTTCAAACACCACTTTATTGAGATGTAACCAAGAAAAATAAAATGTACATAGTTAAAGTTACATTCTGACGAGATTTGACATGTGTATACACCCATGAAATTATCACCAATCAAGACAACAAATAAATCCATCACTCCTGAAAGTGTCCTTGTGTGTCATTGAGCTCTTCCCCACACAGGGAACTCCCCAGAGATTCACTAATGTGCGTTATATTGCTACAGAAGTTTGTGTTTTCCAGAAATGTATATGAATCACACAATACACATTATTTTTTAAATTTTTTGTTGAAGTATAGTTGACATTTTAGTTTCAGGTATATAAATTGACACCAAATTGGTTGACAGTGTTATTCAAGTCTTCTATCTCTACAAATTGTTTTATTTTTGTGGGGGAGAGCAGTTGTGGGGGGACAGTATCTATTTCTTCTGCCATATGAGAGGGTGGTATTGACTCAATTATAATTGTAAATTTGTCTAGTCCCTTTGCAGTTCTGTCAGTTATTGGTATACTTTGAAGCACTTTTTTAGATGATTTATGTTTAGGATTTTCTTTTGCCTCTTTGGTTAATTGACCCCTTCATTGTTATGAAATGACCCTTTGTTCCTAGTAATAGTCTGCTCTGAAGTAGATTTTCTCTGATATTATTACAGTTATTCTAGCTTTCTTTATGTTAGTGTTAGTTTGGTATTTTTCTGGTTTGAGATTTAGTGTATTTTTTATAATTACTTTTTTCTCCTACATCTGCTATAGCTCTTTGTTATTTTTAGTGATTATTTTAGAGTTACAGTACACATCTTTAACTTTTCAGTCTGCTTTCAGGTGATTATACACAATTTCATGTGTGGTACAATACTTTAGAATTATTGCCTTTATTTCTTCTGCTCCTACCCTTTGTACTAATTTTTCATACACCCACATAAGTTATAAACTGTGTAGCACATGGTCATTATTTTTGTTTGAGCAGTTAGTTATCTAGTGAAATAAAATACTTAAAAGTATTATGTATTTCCAATGTAATTTCTATTTTTATGATCTTCATTCTTTGTATTAATCTATATGTTCATTTTCTTTCCAATTGAATGGTTTCCTTTAATATTTCTCCTAATACATATCTGCAAATTATGAATTTTTTCAGCTTCTATATGCCTAAGAAAATATTTTACCTTTCTTTTCTTATTTTTAAGATCTCATTGCTGGAAAACAAATGGTAGGTTCATAAGTTGGGTTTTTTTCTTTTTCTTTTTTGTCTTTTAAAAATTTACTCCACTATCTACTTACTTGCATTGTTTCATTGAGACTTTCTTTTCTTTGTAATGTTTTTTGTTATTCTGGATGCTTTTATGATTTTTTTTTCTTTCAGATGTTTGGTTTTATAAAGCTTAATTATGATGTTTTTTGTATACTTTATGTTTCTTATGGTTGGAATTCATTAAGATTTTTGGGTCTCTGTTTTTACAGATTTTATCAAAATTGGAAAATTTTTAGCTATTATCACTTGAAATATTTCTGCTCTCTTCTATCTTTCAAGGACTCAAATTATATGTGTATTAAGCTACGCAACACTTGTCCACAGTTCCCTGATGAGCTTAATGTGTTTGCTCTATTTGATTTTGGATAGTTTCTATCATAATTTCTTCTCACTAGGGGTCATATTTTCTTCTTTAAGAGATTCTTGATTTTTTTTTATTGGGTACCGGCCGTGTGAATTTTACCTTGCAGATATCTGAATGATTTTAAATTTTTATAAATACTCTTAAGCCAGTTTCTTGGACATAGTTGAGTTACTTGGAAATAGTTTGATCCCTTAATGTCTTGGTGTATTTATTTTAACGTAGGACCAGACTATTAACCTATGACTACCTACTCCCTAGCACTGAGGGTAACTTTTGGTAACTTATCCAATGCTGCATGAATTATATAAAATGTTTAAATATTTTTGGTTTGCTAAAAAACCTTTAGTTGGGCTCATAAGAACAGACACTATTCTCAGCTCCATGTATAGTACTGGTATTGTTCCCTCCAATTCTTTGGGTAATTCTTTCCCCAGCCTTAGCTATTTTTGTCACATCAGTAATCCGCTGAATAGTCAAGACGACTTCGATAAGCCTCTGGGATTCTCTGTTTGCACATCTCTCTCCTTTCTGTGAACTTTAGCTGGTTCCTAGCATCATCCCCTCAAGAAGTCCGTCAGACTCTGCCTAGATTCCCTCCCCTTGACAGGAAACTCTCTCGTATCATTAAGTTGGGACACTTGTAGGACTCAATTCATTTGTTTCCTTTGTTTCAGGGATCATTTTGCAACATTGCCTGATATTTAGTGTCTTGAACATATTTTGTTCTGTTTTAATAGTTGTATCAGGTAGGAAGCTGAATGTAGCCCTTGTTATTCTGTCTTTCCCAGAAGTAATTATTTCCACATCTTTATAGTTTATACCATGGACAGCTTAGTAATGGTTGAGGGCTACTGTCTTAGATGTCTATTAATGAGTTTGCATTAGGGCAGAATAATTCATATCATTAATGAAATTTACTTGGGTTTTCATCAGATGAAATAAAAGAGAGCATATAGTTATTTCTGACATATACTTAACAGTAGCTACTATTTACCTTCCATTATTTTAAGGGTACCTCTGCATAATAAGAGCCATGTATTATAACAGAAAGAGCTATAATCAGGACTTGAATAACCTAGACTTTGGTTATTGATTTCCCACCTATTAGTATTGGCAAACTATTTAAACTCCTGAAGTCTTGCTCTTACAAATTTACTGAAGATAGAAATATTTTCTTGTATTCCTTTAGGGATAATTGGCAAGATTAAGATACTAAAGATTAATATCCTTTGGTAAAATGAAAACTGTCTCACTTATATATGATACTATTCTCAATTTTGTATAGTACATGCTTGTTAACTTCTACTTAACTATATGTTCCAAAGGAACCATTTGTGCATACAAAGTCTTCAGAACATGGCCTTTAAAAATAAGTATTTGAATGGAGTTTTAAAACTTTACATAATTCAGTTTTTTCAAACATATTTTTGAAAGGTAAAAAGGAGAATGATTTTTTACAAAATGAAAAAAATAGAACAAAGTAGGGAAAACAAACAAAAAATGTTTTCTTTTGATAATGCCTTTATTTTATAAAAAATAAGTTAATGACATCTATTAGTATAAAATTATAGAAATATGTTTCCTTATTTACCTGATGCATGCCATATGTTGAGGTATTTAACTTCATTATGCCAGTGATACCCAGTAGTGTTGATATGTGTCAAAAGTAATCCGATCAAGACAGTTACACTCCAAGAAACTTAATTCTGGTCCTCAAAGTATAATCACACACCCACAAAAGCACATGCTAATTTGAAGTATAGTCCCATTTGCACTGGGCATCCTTCACAGTTAACTATAGCCAGACTAAATTGCTGTGGAAATACCAGAAGCAGAGCTGCAGGTACAGCACTCCTTTAGACCGTCTATCAGATATGTTAAATGTCATAGTGCATAATTTATCAATGCTAATAGCCTTCGACGCAGATCTGAGGGAATTAACCTATACAGCCCAACTATTTATCACATCACAATATATAAAATGTACTTTTAATTAATAAATGGACAATCTATTGCCTTCATGGATGCAGCTGATCAATCCTTTTTTATTTTCTGTCTACAGTTTGGGTCCTTTTAATGGGTTTTAATGGGTTTTTCTGTACACTTGCACAGCCGAGTTTATGCACTTACTTCCTGGAACAGTTTCTATACTTTGTGGCATAATCTCACAGCCTCTTTGGTATTTTTCCACAGCAATATCAGTATGAAAATAATCATGCTTCTTGGTATTTTAAAATGGCATTCATTACTCTTGAGCTGACCTCACTGGCACTAACCTATCTGAAAGTCATAAAATTAGTATAATGCAGTTCTCATCAATATACTAAGTCTATAAAGCCCTGAGTTGATAGTTTACATGTGCAAAGATTTTTAAAAATACAGTGGCTCACTATACTCCTTAAAAGCGAAGCAAGCAAATAGAACAGGAAAAACAGTTTTAAACTAATGTTACCAAAGCATCTGAGAGATTACTTAACATATTAAGACAACTCCTGAATTCAATTGTCTATTTACATTTGACATCAAATCAAATTTAGTAAATTTGATGATACTGCCCAATTGCTTCTTTCATACAAATAGGATATGCATTTTCTAGAAGTTTGATTTAGAAACATGAACAATTACTTTTTAAAGCATATTGAAGTCATTGATGGTTTCAGCACTTTGCTCTAGATGACAAATACTTCATCTGAAAAATAATGACTTAAAATAAACAAGAAAGTACATATCATGAGGGTTTTTTAATCTCCCTAATATTCTCTGAAATATATTTTGATTCAGGGTTTATACACATTTGAAAAAATTATTTTAAACATTTTCTCTTAAGTATACCATACATTTTAGTAAAAGGCTGAAAAACTGAAATGGCAAGACTTTCACTCATAAATAATCATATAATTATAATAACTTGATTTTATAAGGATATTATTCCTCCTCATGGTGCCCTATCATGTCCTTATGCCTTAATACTTCAATTTTCAAATCCAAATACCAAGGAAGACAGAAGATCTTACAATGAGCTCCATTTTCCAGATTAATGCACCTGAGCAACATTTTTCCTTATTTAATATCCCTTACTCATTTCCTCTCCTGTTGTAGGGATAGCACAGCTGTTTATCTGGCAATTATCTTTGAATCTATTAGTGAAAATGTCTAAATTAATCATAAAAAGACAAGTACATCACAGAGTGCCTGCGCTATGAATGCAGGACCCTGTTGTATTCTTTCTGGCATTTTTTGCTGGTTCCATATGGCATCTTTGGTTTTTTGATGGTTCATGTGGTAAACTTATTTCCAATAGATACAACTGATAAAGATTTTATTAGGGTCTATTATTTAATTCTAGTGATCCTATCATTTACCTCAACAGTTCAAATGCTCTTAATTTTATCTATGTGGGTACTTTTAAACAGTCCACAAGAATTTTCTTATCTGGGAATTGTGGACAATGTGCATAATGGACTTTGGTAGCATATCTAAAAGTTTAACGGGTTCAATATTTGAATCAATGATAAGATAATAGGTTTCATTCAATTTAAGAAACATTTTCTGTTACCTCTTTAATATATATGCTATGGGCAATCTAAAGATGAAAGAGGAAGATCAAGCATATAAGCTGACAGAGAATCTAATAATGGGAATGTGGAATGTCCTAGAATATTGGGTATAAATCAGTCTGTGTCACTAATATAGTCATTCAATTAAGGAATATCCAAATTTACAAGATGAAACTCACACAGCATAACTTTTATAGACGTGAGTAACATATGGCCTAAAAAAAAAAGCTCAACTCCCCGAGAGTCCAAGGTCTACTAGGTGTGTCAGAAATGCAAAGATGCAAATTGTAATAACATGTCAATGAAACTGTTGTGATGAAATTAAAGTGCTATAGGAACACAAAGTGAGGAACCCTTATCTGTGCCAACCCAAGCTTCACAAACAAGTGCATTAAATCTTAGGGTACAGTTGATAAGATTACATGTAGATTTATATCAAGGGAAAAACCTTATTCAGTAATGATCCCCCAGAAAGGGGAATTGCCCTCTTTGCAATCAGGAAAAAAGAAAGAAATAAGCTATTCAGATGTGTTTGGTCACATCTCAGAAAGAAAACAAAAGACTGAGTGGCCTTCAGGTTTGAAAACTCCTCGAAGTCTAACCTTGTTTGATTTGAGCTGAGAAATGATCACATCTGTTGTTTGTGTTCAGGATCTTTAACATGATAGGAAGGTAGGATGCGATCCTTCTTAATTTTTGCACATAGCTTCTTAATTTACCATCTTTGCTTCTCATAATCCATTTATAATTGCTTCTTATCTACACTTGTGTGATTTGCTAATGTAGTTGTACCTGTACTTAGTGGTTAAAAGCAGTTTAGAATAACGTGTGGATGGCAAAATTGGCTGTACTCCCACACCAAGGGACAGGGCCTACATGGAGCCCTATGTTGAGAAGGGCTCTAAAGACATATGCCAACACTGATTAGCTCAGAGTGGAAAAAGACAGTGGGAATACAAGGACCCCATATTCACTGGCTCTAGAGTTGTAAATGAAAAGTTAACTTAACAGACTTAGATTACAATCTGGATTTTGTCACTTACTAGTTGTATCTCTTTACACAAGTTACTTGACAGCACTAAACCACTAAGTCCTTGCCTGTAAATTGGGACTGATAATAGTACTTACCACATCCACGCTTATAGTAAAAAGTATATGTGATCAGGTAAAGTGTTTACTACCGTTCTTAGTGCATATAACCACTCTGTAAGTATTAACTTGCTATGTGATTAAATAAGATGCTCTTCATACAGTGTTAACATATTACAGACCAAAATGAATAATTACCTTGGTTTTAACTTCAGAAATTGTAAAAACCAAAATAAATATTATTCTCCTATAGAGACAATTTGAGGTACGAATGTGCCGACATCATCGTAACTCACATGCATTCATTAATTGATTTATGCTACAAATATTTATCAAACAACTACTTTTTAATTTTTTATTGAGGTATAATTGACATACAACACTATATTTCAGGAGACTCAGTATTGGTATATGTTGGGAAATGAGGACACGATAAGTCTAACTAACATCTGTCACCATAAATCATTTTGGTTTTTTTTTTCTTGTGCTGAGAAGTTTTAAGATCTACTTTCTTAGCAACTTTAAAATATCCAATACAGTATTACTATTAAATATAGTAATCACACTATATTTACATGCCCATGACTTACACATTTATAACTTTGACCCCCTTTGCCTTTTAGCCCACCCTCACCCAACACGTCTGACCAACATCAATCTGTTCTCTTCAGCCATGAGTTTAATTGTTTTTGTTTTTGTTATGTTTGGTTTTCAGATTACACATATATGTGAAATCGTTTGGTGTTTGTCTCTCTCTACCTAACTTATTTCACCTAGCATACTGCCCTCAAATCCATCCATGTTGTCACAAGTGGAAAGATTTCATTCTTATTTCGGGCTGAGTGACTTAATAACAACAACAAAAAAAAAAAAAAAAAGAAATAGCAAATGGTGGCAAAACTGTGGAGAAAGGGGGATGCTTGTGTAGTGTTGGTGGAAATGTAAATTGGGACATCTATTGTGGAAAACAGTATAGAGATGCATCAAAAATTAAAAATAAATCTACCATATGATCTAGAAATTCTGCTTCTAGATATTTGAAGAAAACAAAAACAGTAATCTAAAAACACATTCAGTCCTGTGTTCATTGCAGCACTATTTCCACTAACCAAGAAATGGAAACAACCCAAGTGTCCACTGAGAAGTAAATGGATAAAGAGAACATGAAACAGACACATAGAGAATAGTATTCAGCCATAACAACTAAAGAAGCCTTACCTTTTGCAGCAGCAGCAGGGCCAGAGCGCCTACTATATTGTCATATAGGGGTGAAATGGTGTGACCAAATGTTTGCCATTGTGGTGTCTCTATTTTTAGAGACATAATAGTCCCACAATTTCAACTGACCTACATACAATGAATGCTTTCCCAGTACAGAAAAAAGGAAGTAGCTGTTGTATACATTACCTTCATACTTTCTGTGATATTATGGGCCTATCAAACCTGCTTTACTAAAGATATTTTCAAAAGAGGAAAGAAGTGTGTTAAATCTTGTGAAATTCACCCACCTCAGTAATCAACTTGTTCTTTGTCAGGAGGAAAAATAAAACTTCTAATCTCCCCAGTTCTCCAAGAAACGGGGAAACCACACTGAACTGTGTCTACAGTGTAAGCAGCAATCACAGAAATGTGTTCAAAGGCATGTTGAGGAGGTTCACAAGTGGAATCCAAACTTGTTCCTCCTCATGGACATGCTCCTGGTACATAATCCTGAAGGCTGCTGTGATTATAATCCGGTGACTTCAAGGCTTATTCATCCATCTGAAGAGGGAGATTAGGGCTTTATTTTTTTACTTCTAAATGAACCTGATTTGGATAAACACTAGGCGCATGGTTTTACTAAGAAATCAGTTAAATAGGATAGAACTTTATTTTGAATTTAGCTTTGTATTGAATTCCTAAAGGCAACATGCACCCCAATCTTGAATATAATAGAGGATTAGATGCTTCTAAAGCTTTGGCATAAATGAATATTTTTAAATGATGGTACTTAACTGAAAATATAAATTTACAGTTTTACTCGTAGCAAGATAGCTGTTTTGATTTTCTCTAATTTGAAAAGGACCATTTCAGAAACAATCGCTAAGATATAGTTTCCTCAAAAATGATTACAACAAAGTATTGATATTGGCTTTGCAAACTCTATTTATTAAGGAGTACTACATGAATTTTATCCAGAGGAAAATAATAGTTTTCAAAATGTATTATGTACTGTTTGTGAAAGAATAAACTCAATTATTACAGAAGAAAATCAGGTAGAAAGCAGAAAAGATTCATTCGAGTATGTTTCTAATAAAATTATAAATGCTTACGTTATTAACTTCAAAGTGTAGATTAAGGCTACTAGATGACCCTGACTTGTAAATCAATATCAATTAAAAGTAATCATGATCAGACAACCAAACCAAAGTCTGCACTGCTGAAAAAAGGGTTTGCCCTGGTGACAGATCATTGTGACAACCTCTCACGCCATTGGGTGATGTTTACCATATGTCCCATGATTGATAGTCAGATTTAATGAGTTCTTACAAGCAATTAAATAATCAAGAGTTCCTGCTGTTACATGGCATAGCTTGATAGAGCAGTGACAAATGAGAGAATATCTACAACCTAATCAAAGGGACATATTTCCTTGGGAACAAAATAATATTATCCACCAGTGCAATCAAAGGACAAAAGAACATAGAAAGGACACAAACAGAATGAGATAAATTATGTCCTCTTTTCATTATTCTGACTGCACAGTTTCCATTTATTGAGCCCATTAAATCAGCAGGAAAATTAGGCTTGTTAAATATGTTTAACTTATCATAAATTGTTGACTGGTGCATAGATATTTAAGAATATATATATGTATATGTGTATATATATATATATATAAAACATTGCATGTATATTTATATACATATATATCTATATATCCTAGCCTTTGAAAAGAAGCTATTGTTAAAATTTAATTACTAACAGTAAAATGTATAACTCGTCAACCCTTTTAAGAAAAATATATCCAGAATAAAGACTAACAGGCATGCCAAAAAGTGCAAGTCTGCCTTAGGTGGTTTTCCTTGGGTCACCAATGTTAAATGTTATTCTACTGGCCCCCTCTTGGTGTTCAACCCAGGAAAACGTAGCACAGTTTTGTTTTTGTCAGTTCATCTATAGGTGTAAAGTCACAATAAAAGGATCTCTTGCCTTTGAGGATTCTCCTTAGTATTATTTCTCCACAGTAATTCCCCATAAACTTCAAATAAAATGTCTCTCATGCATATAGTATTTCATGATAGGATTGTTTTGCATTTCCCATACTGTTAGGAAAGTACGGGGTGCCTGTTATATTGACTTTTGAGGAACTCTGACTTTTTAAGTCCATTCATGACATACCAGGTGATCTTTTTTTCATACTCCCCATGCTTACTCCTCTAAAATTTAAGTAAAAATGTAAAATAATAAAAGTAATAATAAATGTTTGCTATAAACTTCATGCTGGTGTAGTATATTGCTTATTTTATATAGAACACCCATCACAAGTATTGCTATCCATTTTTGGCAGATTAGGATGCAGCTTTTAAAGGTGTCACGAAAAGCCTTTATCAAACCAGGGGCAGAGAAAAACTTGAATCCTTGGTTTTCAAAGTACCTCTGTAGTAAACACAAATGTTCTGGAATCAAATATGCCTGAAGTCAAATCTGGCTTTGTCACTTACTAGCTGTTTGACTTTGGACAATTTATTTATACTCTATAAACCTCAGTTTCTTCAGCTAAAAATAAAGGGGAGGGGAATGTTAGAGAACTCATATAACATATGTCACAGTGATGGAATTACTTCATCGGTGAGTATTTTTTATGGATTCAAACATATATTGACCACTGAATATGAGCCAGGATAATAGTCAAGGCAATTCCAGCCCTTAAGAATTTCACAATTTACATGAGAGTAGTGCTTAAATAGTATGTTAGAATATAGATTGCCTGTCTGTATTGTTCGATAAGAAAAGGCATAGTGCAACGTACGCAAACAAAATGAAAATACAAGAAGCATGACAAGTCTGGGTTGGGGTGGGATTGCTAAGGGAGGACCTCCTAGAAAAGCTGAATTTGACTCTATAAACATGAGTCAGATGAAAAGTGAACATAATGCTGGTTCATGAGTCAGAAGATAAGTCAGTGTGGCAAATTCAGGGAACTGAACACGACTCAGTTTGACGGCTGCTGAGGGCAAATCTAGTAGTAGTATATGCTTAAGCTGAAGGAGTTAAGCCAAAAACAAATCATGTAAAGACATGCCGAGATGTTTGTTCCTCATTCTGAAAACTATGCAGAAAAAAAAGAAGAAAATTAAGCTATAGAGTGAGAAGATACCCTAAAGGGAGTTGTCCAATGAAAACCCAGGGGCAGCAATCACAGCTAGAGATGATGAAAACCGTAGTGAAGATGGAGAGACAAATTTGAGACTTTAAAAAAATATACCACTACTTGACGATTGGATGCAGAAAGTGAAGTCTGCTCGTGGGTTAAGAACTAGAGTAGAATCAGATAGAAATTCCGGAAAAGGAGATACTCTCTTGAACCTTGGTGCCAGAGTCCAGCCCCAGCAGGTCCAGTGTTCCCCTGAAGGATGGACAGTGTCAGCGAGAGAGAGTGCGAGAGCCTTGAGTTTCGTTCTGATCACCAGACGAGCCTTCTGGCAGGTGTCTCTATCATTCTGGCAGGCATCTCTGCCCTGTCTGGTTCTCAAGCTTTATTTATGGCAAAAGGTACAAGGACCAGAAGGAGCAGTAAATGATTTCTCATAGATAATTTTTACAATTTTCTAGGACATGGGTTCTGCAGAAGTTACAATTCTAGTAGTAAAGATTGTCATAAAAAACTTAGCTACAGGCACTCATGTTGTCATAGGCATTTTTTACAAAACCTCAGGTCTAGCCTTAAGGAAGCAACCTTTAACCAAGAGGCAAATAGCATTGTTTAGTAAAGGTCAGTTTTTTATGAGTAAGGGTCATTAGGCTGTTTATAACTCTAAGAGAAAGTTCCCAGAAAAACCATATTCTCAGGCAACGTAATGCCTGCTCTCACAGTCCCAAAGATGATTGATATGTTTTATTGCAGTAGTGACTTTTACAAAGATGTTCAGGCCCAGAAGGTAGTCAGTTACCAGTTAATTGCTTAGAGGAAAATTATATGTTGCATTAGGGTGTATCTGGTTTACTCATCTTCCCTGATCAGGTGCAATCACACCTCAGGGACAGGGCAGGGGGACAGGCTGCTCCTGAAACTAATCAGCAAAGTACTCTGAGGTTTAGTGCCAAAGCAGAAATGAAAGTTTCAAGAGGGTAGATTTTGGGAGCTGTCTGGGGGCAAGAGACCATGCAAACTTTCCGTACCCTCACCAGGAATTTTCACTCTCCTGGTAGGTAAGTTCAGATAGCTCCCAACACCTTGACAATATTGAAATGCCCATGAAACATCCAGGTAGGGGTGGAGCGTATATCACTGGATATCCGGGTCTGTGGCTCAGTAAAGAGACTGGGGCAAGAGATACATTTTGAGGCTTTGAGTATATAGATGTTGGTTAAAGGTATGAGTAGATTGAGTTATCAAAGGAAAATAGAAATGAGAAGATGGCCAACGATTGAACTCCAGACAATACTTAAGTGTTACATAAAGGAAAAGGTACCGACATAAAAGATAATCACATCAAAGTTTAATAAGGAATTACCAGGAGATAAGAGCAAAGTCAGGAGAAATTTGTTTCCTAGAAGTCAGGGCAAAAAATGAATTTGAAGACGAGAAAATGCTCAACACTCTCTTATAAAATGGCAGAAGAAGCAAGGAAGGTAATGTTCTACAATGAGTGTGATGCCATCTGTTATGACCACTTTAGGCTCTTTTGTTCTCACCTGTTTCTTGGGCACTGGGCCATTTGTACCTGTCCTGGGTGCTACGAGTCATCTGTTTCTCTCAGACCTCTGAGAATCTTCATAGGCACAAACCTTGGGCCTTCTTATTGACAATGAGGCATGGTACAGCAAACTCTCTGTTGCTCACATGTGCACAATTAGAAAGTGCAAGGGAATTAATGCCCCATGGGGCTCACTTTTGACCAGTGAGATTATTTTCTTCTTTCTTAATGAACTCCCCTCAAAAGTGGTCACTTAAAAGTCTCTCATGAAACAGTCCCAGGAGAATGAGCAATTTGTAATTGACATCCAAGTGCTGGACAGGGTAAAAATACATTCTCTTATTGGCTCTCCTTCTCTGCCACACTCTTATCTCCCTATTCCTGCTTCTGGGGCTGCCTTTGTAACACACAAATGGTACTTAATCCTTAGCTTCAGGGTCTGCTTTGTGGGGAAACCAGGCTAAGACAAATATATATTATTGTTGGAATCATAAACATGCATTTTAAGTGTAGGTATCCCATGTGACTTAGTGTCATGAAATGAAAATAATTTTAGTTTTCTTCTTAACCTAGTATCTGGGATCCTATAGCTAAAAACAGAAAGTGATCATAACTTGCCATGAAACAGATCATAGATACTCCCACTTAGAAAAAAAAATCTTAGAGTAAATAGAAAAGCAAGAGAAAATATTGACTCAAAAGAGAATTAAGGTCACATTTTAAGGGAATTCAGAGTAAATACTCAGTAGTTTTAATACGATAAAGGAGAAAGGTGGAAATGAATTGGAGGATTTGGGAATTAAGCCTAACTTTTTTGCAAGAGTTAAAGGTAATTTGATTGACTTCATTGTCTAGTTTTATACGTGCTTCTCAGAGTGTGGTGGCCAGATGACCAATATCAGCATCACCTAGGAATCTGGTAGGAAAGCAAATTCCCAGATCTCACCCCAAATGTACTGAATAACAAATTCTGAGGATATAGCCCAGAAATCTGTATTTTTCACAAGCTATCTAGAGTTTCTGATACATGCTGAAGGTTGAGAAATATTGGTACAAGTAAGCATGATCTGTTTCATTTGGGATAAAGAATAATTTGATTTCTCAAAATGGAAATAATGTTACCTGCCTCTGAATTCCCAGGGCCTTTTATGTATACATTTCTCTTTACATCTTTAAAACAAGGATAAGTTTCTGGAACAGTTTGATAAAATAGCCATATGATGTTTGACTAGCCATTGTGAATCCTAAACCCCTGGGTTCCCACAAGAAATAGGGGCAAGGAAGGCATCCTTTGCAATGGTCACCTAGCAGAGAACGACAATGAGTAAAATCGCAGAAGGCTTTTGTAGAAAGCAGCAATATAGTTTCTGTAAGGAAAAATGTGCCTAAGTAATATTGGAATATTGTACAACAGGACTCACAAAGAGTGGGGAGTAGTTGCAATTTACTCTGACTTTTAAAATGTCTTAGACAAGGTTCTACACTAAAGGCTATTGATCAAATTGGGTCAATAAGAAATAGAGGGGGATGTTTGGTTATAGGTAGGAAACAAACATTAAAACCATCAACTCTCCATTAGGTCCATGTGGGTTTTCTAGTTTGCTGGTCATCTATTTTGAAGTATCAATTCTGGACTACTTATTCTAGTTTTAATTGATGGATCCCCAGGGAATTAAAATAGGTATCAATATTTACTAAACCAAAGGTTTTTAAACCTTTTAAGCAGGGGAACAACTCTCCCCTACCTTAATTTTTCTCACCACAGGTCTGTCATGAGCCTTCAAGGGGGTCCCCCCATGAGCCTCAGGAGTAGCCTTTCTTGGAGGAATTTTATAAATATATTAAAACATGGATATTATCAACATGCAAACATCAATGATCTCCTCCTTTTATAATTCAAATCAGTTGCAAAATAAATACTCCCAACATTTTCTGATTTGTATTGGATAAATAGCCATTCACATGGTGTGGTATACTTAATTACAAAATGTAGTGCTAAGAAGCTGGTTTTCATATTTTATGTGATATGTTTTCACATCACTTACTGAAATAGCTAACCATATTAGACCTCTTAAACCATCAGATTTAACAGTATAAGTTTGTTTTATTGAATTAGCTGCTTTCTGAAGTGATTCTGAAGCTGTCTTAACTTTCCAGATCATGGAATTAATTTCAACAAAGTATGTGGTTATTGTATAGGTAAACTAAGACATACTGGGTCTGTATACAAATCTAGGAATTCTAGATGATATAACTCGAAATAAAAACTAATTAAAACTACAGAATACCTGAATATAGAGTATGAAAGAATTTCAGTAGTGAGAGGAGCAGAATAAATTATATATTCCTACAAGGACATTGTCCATGTATATTTAGAGAAAATAGTTAATGCTAAGAGGCAGTGTGGAGAGATCAACAGTTGGTAAAATATTACTGTCCTTATGCAAGATAAATGAAAGATAAAAATACTAAAGTTCAGTAGCATTAAAATCTTTGAATCTCTCTGAATCAATAAGTTCACAAAAATTACACACCTCATTAAATTCTACACAGATTGCAAAGCTAGCTATAATGTAAAAACAGGCAGACAGTCTGTCTCAATATTATTACAGGAAGGGTTGGTTAAATTAATAGCTTCTCATTGATTAAAAAATCTTGCATTTTACATGTTCTTAAGTTGGTTCCCACCATTACCTTTCAATAACAGAATGAGTCTTTGGAGAAATGTGGTTATATTGAACTACTGAAATATAAAGGTAGGCAAAAGATGTTTACAATATCCTATCATTGTTTCCTGTTATAAAATGCTATCTACCTGAAAATAAAAGATGCTTGCTTCCATATAATCTTAGTGATTTTTTTCAGGCTTAAAGTCTCCTACTAAAAATATAATTAGTCTATAATGATAACTAAGCATAAAATATTATTACTCCATCATAATATTCCTAACTAAGACATCATTTTATCAGGTGATACGCTATCTGACATTGCATGTGCTAATGCCCCTGGGACCTCGTCCACTTGTAATCACTGTACATTAGGAAATGCTTTCCTACCAGACTCCAAGTCAACTGCATTTTTCATGTATTCATTCAGCTTACTTCCATTTTTGCTCAAGAGAAAATTTAACAAAACATGGTAGTTATGTGACCTAGAAAGATTTTATTTTGAGTGTGACTTCGTATTTCATTGTATTGACTTCTACCCAGTAGAAGCCCAAACTTGTTTTTAATGCACGTCTTTTTGTGTGTGTGTGAATTATTTCCTGTTATTTTTTAAGTAGTTTATTGTCAAATTGGTTTCCATACAACACCCAGTGCTCTTCCCCACAAGTGTCCTCCTCCATCACCTCCACCTCTTTTCCCTCCTCCCCCTTCAGCCCTCAGTTCGTTTTCAGTATTCTTCTTTCAAGTTTTGCATCCCTTTCTCTCCCCAACTCTCTGTCCCTCTTCCCCTCCCCCCAGTCCTCCATTAGATTTCTCCTGTTCTCCTGTTAGACCTATGAGTGCAAATATATGGTATCTGTCCTTCTCTGCCTGACTTCTTTTGCTTAGCATGACACCCTTGAGGTCCATCCACTTTCCTACAAATGGCCCGATTTCATTCTTTCTCATTGCCATGTAGGATTCCATTGTGTATATATACCACATCTTCTTCATCCACTCATCAGGTGATGGACATTTAGGCTTTTTCCATGTTTTGGCTATTGTTGACAGTGCTGCTATGAACATTGGGGTCCATGTGCTCCTATGCATCAGCACTTCTGTATCCCTTGGGTAAACCCCTAGCAGTGCTATTGCTGGGTCATAAGGGAGTTCTATGGATAGTTTTTTGAGGAACCTCCACACTGTTTTCCAGAGCGGCTGCACCAGTTTACATTCCCACCAACAGTGTAGGAGGGTGCCTGTGTCTCCACACCCTCACCAGCATCTATAGTCTCTTGATTTATTCATTTTAGCCACTCTGACTGGTGTGAGGTGGTACCTCAGTGTCGTTTTGATTTGTGTTTCCCTAATGATGAGTGATGTTGAGCATCATTTCATGAATGCACGTAAGTCTTTATTCCTAATCTAATCTGCTTGGTCCCTTGAAGGTTTCAATAGATAATTTACCTTGGGTGTTGTCAAGGATAGAGAAAACATATACTTATTATGTACAGCTAAATTTGTTTAACTTTCAGAGGTTTCTTCAATCAGAAGTTAGTTGATGATACTGTCATTATTACCATTGGTCTCGTTAGTTAGTCTGCTTCACAGATGTCTTCAACTACATATGTTGCTATTTCAAAATCCATTTTTGACTCTGAAGCAACATCAAATTATATGTATTTGGTAGTCTTATATAATTTTAACATGTATTATAAATTAATAGATCATATAATTATTATAACTGTCCTATTCATTTCATATAATTATATATACTTTATGTATGTGTGTGTATATTCAAGCTCCTGATAAGAATAATTAAAAACACCTACCCTTACACTGAGACCCCATTTCGAATAAAAGGCAATTGATTTCTTAGTCAATGATATTTAGGTGTGAAAGATATATAGAAACATAAAGCTATGTATGCACTATCCCTCTATCTTATATTCCACTATGATATAAAACCTTGAAATGCAGCAAGTTGAGTAAATAGAAAAGATTTAGGTTTTGAGGTTAATTTGCTTCTTCTTACATATAAATGTGTTAATTATTTTAGAAATGTATTTTAGAAACTATAATTTTAAACATTTTAGAATTTTTAGTAACTATCATATTTTCAAAATGTTCATGTGCACAGTGTCCACACATTTACCCATAATCAAATGTGAAGATGCTAAAGGTTCACATTTCTTGATTTTAAAATTAAAAATCCATGCCACCTATTGTTTTTTCTCAGCTAGAGACAGAAATACTTTATGTGACAGAATGATCTGTAATCTAGGACAGCAGTGCTTTACTGTGGTTGTTTATCATGTAATGTGGTGTTACTGCATTTCATGTTTGGGATTGAATGTTTGCCCAGATTATACAACATTTGAGGATTATATAAAACTGGTCATAGTTGCAACCCAATAACATTTGTGTTTAATGACAATTATCATTGCTAATTGGAGGTCAGAGCATATGTCAAATTCTTAACAAGTAAAGGCCATTGAGATCATGGGGATCATGGCTTTTCAGATTATAAATAGCTCTATGCATACTTAAGGTTGTTGTAGCAAGTAAAAATGAAAACCTGGCCCAGGCACACAATGAGGTGAGAATGACCATTTCATCATGAAATCTAAGTCTATTTTCTGTTTGCTTACTTTGTTAAGTCTAATCTTTGAGATGGTAATCCTAGTTGTAGAAGTTATTAGAAGATGACTTGTGTTGCACTTAGTGGAAATTCAAAAACATTCCTGAAATATCAAAATAATTGAGGTATTAAATAGATATATTTTACAGAACTAACATTTATTCACTTAGTTCACTTAGTAAAAGATACAATAGGTTGGACATTTTTGCTTGTTTCTTGTGTCAAAGAAGAAATGAGAGACTAGAAAGTAAACCAAAGGGAGAAAAAATACCAAATATATAGGAAAGCTTTACTAGATTTACTGGCAAATTAATTAGCAAAAACATGAGATTAACAGTTATCTAATTATTACCATATGGAAAAATTCTATTTCTTTATAGTGAATAATGAAATTTTGTGTTATAGTGTTCAAGACAACTTCAATCTACTGCTATACAATAAATAATACTATTAATTTGCAATAAATTTTGACAAGTAAAGAAATACTAAATGAGGGGCACCTGGGTGGCTCAGTCGCTTAAGTGTCTGACTTCTGCTCAGATCATGATCTCCCCTTTCCCAAGTTCAAGCCCCACGTCAGGCTCTTTGCTGCCAGCTCAGAACCTAGAATCTGTTTCATATTCTGTGTCTCCCTCTTTCTTTGTTCCTCCACTTCTGGGGCGCTCACTCGCTCTCTCTCAAAAATAAACGTTAAAAAATCATACATGAGAACACTTATTACTGAAGCATTATAGATATCACTTTGGAATATTATTTGTGCCAAAGATGTAATTACTCCTACAGTTTCAGTGTTCACTGTGTGTCAGATGCTGGCTAAGCACTTCTATTTCATCATTGCTAACACCCACAAAAGTATAACATTATGGTGCTAAGTCTACATATGGGGACATTGAGACCCAGAGGCTCTATAACTTTCTCCCACATCTCACAGCTAGTAAGTACAGGAACTGTGATTGGAATGCTTTTACTCCAAAGCTGAGTTCTTAACCGTTAACCTGTGAAGAGGAGATTCTACGAGGATAGTAGGAAGTTTAGTGATGGACCCCTAATTTTTTGGAACTTTTTTTTTAACCAGAGCTTTATTTGGTTCTTACAGTTTAAGGAGAAATAATTCTATAGCCCTTAACTGTACATTTACTCAGGAGGACTATCTACTATAATGCTAAAATAAGTTAATAGGACTTATTAATATGTTATATATTCATAATGGGCATTACTGCTCTATTGTAGAAGTCTCTTTCTCTCTGAGTGAAGTGGTCACACAACTAGTAATGCCAGATTTGATGAAGAGAAATGTTCCTGTAGTTTAGTCCAGTAGCCTTAAACAATATTCCTTCTGTGTGTGTAGATGGGATCCCTGAAATTTTTAGGAAAAATGCATTATTATTTGTACTACGTTATGTTCTGAATGGGTTGCCATTTCCAATTGTTGTCTTTCATGCTCTTTTAAGAAAAGCTTTATTGAGGTATTGAAAACAATGAAGTTGGCATACTTAAATCATACAATTGGATATGTTTTGACATATGTAAATACCTACATCACCGTCAATGCAATCAAGTTAGTGAACACCTCTCTTAGGCGAAGTTTGCTCATTCCCATCAGTAATGTCTCCCTAGCCATCCCCCACAACCTATCTATCCTTCTGGTACACAGGGTATGAGTGATCCACTTTGTGTCACTATTGATTCATTTACATTTTCTAGAATTGTATATCAATGGGATCAAACAGTACATAATCTTTTCTTGTGGTTCCTTTCATATATCAATAGTTGATTTATTTTTATTGATTTTTTTGATAATTTTCCCTCATGATAGGCTATATTTTCCTTCCTTTAAAAAATGGTAACATACTTTTTGAATTTTATCTTTTTGGGTGCTTATATTCTGTATAATATATTCTTCTGAATACATTGAGCTTTTTTTTGTGTGTGATGCAGTTCTTAGATACATTTTGTCTTTCTGTTGGTAGGTTGGTTGGTTTCTAGTGGAGGTTTAAGAACAACATTTATCCTAAGGTTAATTTTCCCTTACTGCTGAAATAAGACTTTGCTGAGTACTAACCACCCTCAATTTAAAAAAATGACTTTTTGGGATGCTATAAAAGAATACTGTTCCTTATCCCATGTGAGCAATGGATATTTTCTTCTCTAATTCATGTTGGTTTGTCTGTCTTATGTCCTAGAGTACTTGCATCGAAGGCATACTCTGATCAGTTTTCAGCTAAATACTTGAGAGGCCCCTCTGCAGATCTCCTGAGCTTTATCTCTGTGCAACTCTTTCATCTTTGGTATTCTATTCTATAAACTCCAGTCATATTGGTTCATCCAATTCTGAAGTCTGTCTTTACAGCTTAGCCAGACTCCTTGAGCTCCTGCTGGTTCTGTGACCAGAAAACAGTAATCTGGGTGTGGGTCTCCACATTCGTTTACATCTCGCAGGGATCCACGTTGTTTATTGCATTATGTCTAATGACTTGGAGAACCACTGTTTCATATATTTAGTTTAGTTTTTAGTTTTAGGGTTTTGGGGGGGGTGGGCTTTTTTTCCGTTTTAAAGGGGTTTCTTTGTTTTTATTTCCTGAGAGTAAGAGGTGATTGAGTCCTCCCTAAATATTGAAGTACAGTGACTGGTCAGAAACTCTAGATAAGAATGAATGACCAGGGACACTAAAACAGAGATTAACTAGATGGAAACATGGTGCTGTGATCTTCTCACATAAATAATAATGGGATGTGAGGGAGAGGAAAGAAGATGTTGAAGTACATTTTTTGGTGATGCAAGGGGGAACATAAAGATGAGAATCAATAAAGTTTTACTGAATATCTCCAAATACTAAGTACATTAGGCTTTGTGGGCCATTTGGTCTCTGTGACATCACAAATACTCAACTCCACTGTTGAAGAAACTACAGACAATATGCAGTGAATGAGCAGGGCTGTGTTCTACATATTTAATTGTGGATTAAATATTGAAATTTGAATTCCATATACTTTTTTATATGGTGAAATAATCTTTTAAAATGTTTAAAATATTTAAAATGTAAAAACGGATGAACATCTGGGAAGCAGAGAAGAGAGGGAAACAAACTACAGAGACTTGTAATGAGAGAAACAAACTAAGGGGTGATGGAGTGAGGGTGGGACATGGACTAGATGGTGGTGGATACTAAGGAGGGCATTTGTTGTGATGAGCACTGGGTGTTGTATGTAAGTGAAAAACCACTGAATTCTGAAACCAATATTGTACTGTAAACTAACTAAAATTTAAATTTAAAAATATCCTTAATTTGTAGATTGTAAACAAGAGGAAGCAGGAACTTCCAGTTCCAAACAAGATAGAGTTAACATGTCCTGTTTCTCCTTTAGTCGTTAAGGAGAACAAAAAGCCTAAGAAGACTGAAAGTTAGAGGGCTGAAGACTAGGGAGCTTGGGACCCAAGGAATGGCATGGTGGTTCCCAAAGTTTTGTTTTTGACCATATATATTTTGAACTAGGTGTTCAGAAGTCTGCAATTCAGAAACACGGATGGGGGGTGGGGTAAGGAAAGAGCCCCAGTAAAGCCTAATCTTCCTAACCAAAGGACCAGGAAGGAGTGAGGCAGCTTAGCAAGATACTTTTTTGTTGTTGTTTGTAACAGGATTGTTTTACTCAAGCAACACCATGGCAAAAACTGCAGACCCCCAACCCCATTTTCGCCCCCCAAGATAAATGGGAAGCCTTGACTTTCTTTCCTCAACTGTAGTGAGGGACCCTATCTGGCCTTTGGTGTCAGAGAAGGCCAAGAGGAGAGGCAGAACTTGAATCCCTGCCTGGCCCTTATCAGTGAGGGCCATATGAGCAGTAGTAATAAGAGACCTCCTTCCATACAGGTTATCAAGGAGGACAAGTGCGGAACCTGAATTTTCACTCTAACCTAGCAGTAATGAGGTGGAGCTTTCCTTCTTCCACTGATACAGTGTCAGAATCATTGTGCTGAAAAAGATCCAGAATCTCATAACAAAATACCCAAAATGTCCCCCATGATACAATAAAAAATTGGCCTTTATATCAAATACCAGGAAAATGATAACTTGAATAGGAAAAGATAATAATCTATACCATCACCAAGGTGACATAGGTTTTGGAATAATCTGACAAAGTTTTCTTATTTATTTTATTTTTTTAAGTTTATTTATTTTGAAAGAGAGAGAGAATAAGAATGAGTGAAGTAAGAGTGGAGGGAGAGGGAGACAGAGAATCCCAAGAAGGCTCAGCTCTGTCGGTGCAAGCCTGATGTGGGAATCAAACCCATGAACCATGAGATCATGACCTGAGCTGAAATCAGAAGTCAGACTTAACCTGTTGAGCCACCCAGGTGCCCCTGGAATTGCCTGACAAAGATTTTAAAACAGCCATCATAAAAAACGATTTAAGGAAAAATTAAAAATTTTTGAAAAGAAAATTAAAAGTTTTAGCAAAAAAAAAAAGAGAAATTAACAAATTAGAGATCTAAAGAAGAACTAAATAGAAAATTTTAGAACTGAATAATTTAAAATCCAAAAATAAAAAGGGTGAACTAAATAGAATGAAGAGAATAAAGAATTGGTGAACTTGGAGAAAGGACAATAGAAATTACCTAATTTGAATGATCAAGACAAAATAGTGTGGGGCTTTTTCTATTTAGAAATTTACTTTTTCTGTTTAGGAACTTCTTCATAGAATAGGTGTGTTATAGAATTTAGTCTTTGAAGATAAATATAAATGGTAGCTATCTACAAGTAAATTTTCCTGTATTTTTTTTATTAAAACCCTCTCTTTCCATCCCTATGCATCTACTCACATACTCAGGTACAAACACACACGCTGTGGCCCATCCTAACAACCTCAGTCAAAGAAACTAAATGCATAACTATTTTCATGAAGTGTATGAAGATGGAAAGATGATTAAGGAAAAATACATCTAGACCAAAGCAGAAAGTCCTAGAGCATTAAATTATCTTGCTATATGTCATGATAAGGAGCATGTGTTTGGGGAGCAAGCTAGATTCCGCTCAGGGAGCAAAAGAGTAGTAAGAAATAAAAGAAGTAAGAAAAAAGGCCATTAATAGACAAAGGTTTAAGGAAATTGCAAAATAGTCCCTCTTTGTTATTAGTTTTTTAAGTTAAATCTCAGATTCGGGTATCTTTCACTAGTTCCTCCTAATTTGGCTCTAATAAGAAAAAAAATAGTAACAATGAATATGCCATATCTTTCCAAAAAAACCTATTTGCCCTAAGCTAAAGAACATTATGCCAGTGATCATATTGAACTGGGTTCATGACCACTGTTTTCTGTTCACACATCAGACACTAGCTAGTTACATCACGTAACTAAGTCACTTCTAAGGCTGATATCTCTCAAAAATGATTTAGACATTTTTTAAAAACCTTAAACTTCTATAAACCTTATGCATCAGCCAGCCTGATCTTTTAGGCATCAATTTCCTGGGTGGGAGATAACAGTAATTTTTGTATGAGATTCCTTAGTGATCTTGAAATAACATTCATACTGTGCTTATGCTGTTTACAAGTAAAGTACAAATTTAGGTGTTAGCAGTCAATGGGACCAACAGCATCATGGGTGAAAAAGAGTCTAGTAAAGAGAAAAATCAGAAGTTCAGGGACACTTATCGCAGAATTTGTGTTCTTGACAATAGCACGTTTCCTTTTTAAGAGAGTATTTGCATTAAATTTTGGGCATTGTCACAGTAGATAAGAGAGATGTGAAATGGAAAAATATCTTTTGAGCCGTTTGAGGCAAACAAAATGCCAAATCAGTTGGAACTAGGCCAAGATGCCGCTCAAGGAATTATGTGTTTATCAAGGTATTCTGAAGCCCCACTTCGCCCCACCTTTTCCACCACTGATTTTGCTTGTACTACAACTCTTATGGCAAGGTGCAAAACCATTCATTTTATAGCAAGAAACACTCCTTTAAATGCAAGGTACATGTAACACATTGAATTAAATATCCTTTTTTAATGAATGGCAGGAGGGCTACTTTCCAGAGAGAAGATTGTACTGGGTAATGAGGAGCAAGGAGTGAATAGACAGAGTGGTGGCTGTACTCCACAATAGTGAAACTCAGATGAGAATAGGGGAAGCCAGGTGTGTCTAAGATAAGCTCAGTATGGTTCACAATTGAGATGAGGGACAAGCCAGTAAAGAACAACTCCATTATGGCAATCAAATTCAAAGGCGTAAGTCTGCAGAACTACATGGGTACTTTTTGGAACCATCGTTATAAGGACCTTGGGAATAGATATGTTGGATGGTTATTCAGACATCGGCAACAAAAGAACACTATGGGAGTTTTACATATGCAGCCACTTGTGATTTGTTTCAAAAGAGCCTGCCAGAGAAAATTGTGATATTGTCTGTCTGGATTTTGCTAAGGATAAAGGAAGCTAAGGATAAAGACCAGTCAAGTATTATTCAGAAATGAAAAAGCTACTAAAAATGATACAGTTGTATGTTAAAGAGATACCAAGACATTTTAAGTCAAGTAAGTTAGCTGTAGGGGTAAGAATAAATGAATACAGATATAAGACAATATTCTGGCAGATACAGCAGTTTCACAGAATCTTGTGTCTGAAAGCATGGAAAGACCACAGAAGAGATAGTTGCTGTCAAATACCTGTCATGAATGTCTATCAAAGTCGTATTTAAGTTGGCTGATACTTGAACACATCAAGTGAAAGATAGCTTCTTAGGTTCAAAGAAAACGATATGGAGTCTAATTGCTCAACACAAAAGAAAATGGATAGAGAGAAAACAATCAAAACAGCAGGTTTAATCAAAATTTCAGCCTTGCAGACGGATAGAGTTCAGAAAAATGAATGGGTTTGCCCAGTCAAGATAGAAAAATAGGCAGAAAGAGATGGAAGAGGGAGAAAAAACAATGCGGAAATAATTCTCATACATGAAAAAGTGGCATATGCAATAGAAAAATGAAGGAAATAAAAGCACTACTAATTAATGAAAAGTGTCTTCCAAGAAAAGCAGCAAAAGTTTTAAAGACGCTTCAGTGAATAAAATCTAAAATTAATTTCCAATTCCTAATGTCACATATTTGAAATCTGAGAAACCTGTGTGCCTGACCACGCAATGAGGCACGGTGACGAATATTACCCATATTCTTCTAGTAAATAATCATGCTCTGAAACTTTCCATTTATATAGATAATGTACATTGGTTCACTAGGTGTGAAAACAATGCCTCCTGCAATAGCACTTTGGGGATTTACGTTAAAAGGAATTTGGTTTCATCCAAGGCTTCCCAAATGTATTTTGTCATGACCCCAATGTGAAACATCTACAAAAATTCCTATAAGTATTACAATATGTAAATAATAATAGGCTAGAGAAGTGCACAAAATGACATTTTAATTTATAAATTCTTCTGTGGAAGAAATTTCAGCTTTGTACCTGGTGGCAATTTTAAACTCCTGCATGAATACAAGAGCCCAAACAGCACATAAGACTTGAGTAGTTCAGGAGACAATTTGGGCAGAATGAACTAGAATTTTTAGGGCAGAATACCACACAGAACACAACTATAAAAATCCTCATAGAGTCTCCTTGTATTTTTTAGCCAAATTGCCAAATGAACATGCACAGGGTAAAATTCTATGATGCTGAGCAATCAACTTCTATGAAAAGAACAAATACTGAGAAACTTTCAGGCAACCAATTCCCAGAGCTTACTTATATGCCTTTTAAGTTTTCATCATCCACAATCAATAGCCTTAGTTGAATTTAAGGGACAGTCAGTATGTGCATATATGTAAATTAGTATACATACATACACTTATCTCCATCTGTCAGCTCAATGACACCCTGCTAGCAACAAACACACTCCGTGCCTAAATTTCAATTTATGTGAGTATTTTCCAATAAAACAGACAAGGACTTAATAGAGAAATAACTGATTCTAGGGCTGGAGTTGGAAACATACAAATGATCCTAAAATGGAAGAAAGATAGAAAATGTTCAAAAAACATCACAATTTTGACTCTAGTTATTTTGGAAATGTTAAGATGTGTCAAAGGGATGTAGGAACCAACCAAAACAACTATCAATGCCAAACATGGAACAGTTTACCAACAAAATGAAAACCCAAAGTATGACATAAATATCCATGAGTCCATGCTGATAAAAATAAGTTATTGAATAAATAATGAATGTTTAATAAATGTATGGGAGAGATTAGACAAATCTCCCATGCAGAATAATTTCATATAATTACCTTGGAGAAGGTAAAACATAATTCCACTTCTGGAGAAACCTGACAAACATATCTTAAGTGTGGTGATCAAAGTTATTATCAACAGAGCATGCACTGATACTACATATTCTTGATATGATGTGATGAGAATTGCACTTCATCTCTGGGGACTTCATTTCAATAACACACTACTTCATTCTAATCATAATAAAAACATTAGAAACATCCCAATTAAGGCACATTGTGATAAATATACTAATAATACGTTAATAGGGGGATTGAATTCAAGTTATACAAGAACTAGTTCTACCATCAAAATATTTCTATAAATCTAAAACTGCTCTAAAATTAAATGTTTATTAATTTTTTACAGTGTATTCTTGGGTTTATAAAAAATAGAAATAAAAATATATGACACAAATAGCACAATGTATTAGGAGAAAAAAGGAAGTATGCTGTGTTAATAGTCTCACGTTAAAAATGAAGTTGTATAGCCCTAAAACCCAACTATCCAAATATAAACACAAAGAAATAAAAAATAAAAGTAAGTCATATGGTTAAAAAAAGATAGCAACATAGTAGACTTAGCCCAATCATATAAATTACTAAATTAATTTCAAAGGATCTAAACAATCCAATAAGAAATAAATATTTTTATAAATTTTACCAGCTGTCTTGAAATATAATTGATGTATAACAATTTATAAGTTTAAGGTATAAAATATAACTTGATATATGTATATTTTAGGAATTGATTAGCACACTAAGTTCACAACCATCACCTATCATAGTTACAAAATATTTTTCCTTGTGATGTGAATCATAACATCACAGCAGCATTCAAATATACAAAAAGAAAATTGGTGATTTGCTTCCTTAGTAGGAAGTGTGTACAGATTTTATGGTATTTACAGTGGAGAACACCAAGAAATATTTGATGTTGAAGATAAAATGTAACGTTGCCACTGGTAATCTTTTAGATATAACAGACACTGTACAATATACTAGAATATTGAATATTCACAAATGGTGGTGTTTAGAAAAAGGAAAAAGTAAAGATCAAGAGTTCAATCCTTGACATTACCTGTGAACAAGTTATTAAAATTAATTACTTTTAAATTATCTAAAATAAAAATCAATCTCTGGCTTTATTAAGGAAAAAATATACAAAAAGAGTGTTAATTCTTACCACTTAGATCTTATTTACCTTATTTCAAGCAGTCTGTGGATTTTGACCACCTCTGCACAATTCCTCCCATGTTTTACCATTACTTTGGCAGCCACAAATCTGGTCACCATTCTAGAAGTTAGGTTTTCTAGATTCCACATATAAATGAAATCATAGAATATTTGCCTTTCTCTGACTTACTTCTAGAATAACTCCATCAATGTCCATCCATGCTGTTGCACATGGCAGGATTTTCATATTTTTTATGGCTAGAAGTACTTGCGTGTGTGTGTGTGTGTTAAATTTTCTTTATCGATTTATCTACTGATGGTCGCTTAGATTGTTTGCATGTTTTAGATTTTGCAAATAGTAGTGCAGTAAAATATCTTTTCAAGGTACTGATTACATTTTCTTCAGACATATAGCCAGAAATGGAATCATAGAATCATATGGTAATAGTATTTGTCATGTTTTGAGAAACTTTTCTACTGTTTTCCGGAGAGGATGTACCAATTCACATGCTCTCCAGCAGTGCACAAGGGTTTGCTTTTGTACACATCCTCAACAATATTTATTATTTCCTATCTTGCTGATGAGAGCCATTCTACAAGGCCTGGGGTGTTATCTCATTGTGGTTTTGCTTGGCATCTCCCTAATGATTGGAGATGTGTGGGCACACACGCTCCATTGGCCAATTTGGATATTTCTTTGAAAACATGTCTATTGAGTTTCTCTACTCATTTTTTAAAAAATTGTTTTTGTTCCTGTTTTGGCTATTGATTTGTATGAATTCCTTAGATAGTGTGGATATTAACTCTTTATTAGATATGTGGTTTGTAAGTAATTTATCCTGTTTTACAGGTTGCCTTTTCGTTAACTGTTTTGTTTTTCTATGAAGGAGCTTTTTAGTTTGATGTAGTCCACATTTTTATCTTTGATTTTGGAGTTTTGTGGTTCCATTTCATATCCAAAAAATCATTGTCAAGAAGCATCAAGATGCTTCCTTAAGATTTTTTCTACGAGTTTTACTGTCTGTGGTCTTATATGTTAAGTCTTTAATACATCTCAAGTTAGTTTTCATGAGTAGTTTAAGAAAAGGGTCTGGTTTCCTTCTTTTCCATGTGAATATCCGATTTATTCCAACACTATTTATTGAAGAGACTGCCTTTTCTCCACTAAGTATTCTGGACTCCCTTATCAAATGTTAGTGGCCCATACAGGTTTGGCTATATTTCTGGGCTTTCAATTCTGTTTCATTGGTCTTTGTATCTTTTTTAATTTTTTTTATTTATTTTTTTTTGCTTTTTTAATGTTTTTTTTTTCCATACTATTTTATTGTCAAATTGTTTTCCATACAACACCCAGTGCTCTTCCCCCCAAGTGCCCTCCACCATCACCACCACCTGTCTTCCCTCCTCCCTCCTCCCCCCCAACCCTCAGTTCATTCTCAGCATTCAATAGTCTCTCAAGTTCTGCATCCCTCTCTCTCCCCAACTCTCTCTCCCTCCTCCGCTCCCCCTGGTTCTCCATTAGGTCTCTCTTGTTTACAGAAACCATATGTTTGCACTCATAGGTCTAGCAGGAAAACAGGAGAGACCTAATGTATCTTTTTTTTAATGCCAGTACCATACTGCTTGGTTATCAATTAAATGCTTTGTAATACCATTTAAAACCAGGAAGCGTGGTGCCTCTAACTTGGTTCCTCTTTCTCAGAAATTCTTTGGTTACTTATGGTCTAGTGATTGCATATGAATTTTAGGATTGTTTTCTGTTTTTGTGGAAAATGCCATTGGAGTTTCCATAGGGACTGCATTGAATGTATAGGTAGTTTGCAGGAGTAAAAACACGTTAACAATTTAGCTCTTCCAAGCCGTAAACATAGGCTGTCTTTCCATTTATCTGTATCTTCAATTTCTGCCTTCACTGTCAGTATTTTCCATGTAGAAATACTTAATCTCCTTTGTTAAGTTAGTGTCTAAGTATTCTATTGTTTTTGATGCTATTACAAATTGAAGTATTTTATTTTCTAGATAATTCATTGTTCATGTATTAGAAATGGTACTCATTTTTATATGGTGATATTTTCTCCTGTAATTTACCGAATTTGTTGATGAAATCTAACAATATTTTGGTGGAATTTTTAGGATTTTCCATATATGAAATCTTGTCTGAAAAAAATTATTCCAGTTTTAATGACTTTTAGTTCATTTACTTGCCTGATTTCTTTGGCTAAGACTTCAGCACTAGATTGAATAGGAGTGCCAAGTTAGTTACCCTTGTTTGGTTCCTGATCTTTGAGGAACCAACATTTCACCTTTGAGTATGATGTCTGCTGTGGGGTTGTCATAGATGGACTTGATTAATTTGAGGTACATTTCTTCTAAACTCAATTTGTTGAGAGTTTATATCATGAGTGATGTTAAATTTTGACATCAGTCAATATCATAATATGCATCTGTTAATATGACAATATGATTTTCATCTTTGTGGACATTTATTGATTAGCATATGTTGAGCCATCCTTGACTCATAGGAATGAATCCTACTGTTCATGTTGTGTGATACTTTTAGTGTGCTGTGCTATTGAATTTAGGTAGCTAGTATTTTGTTAAGTGTTTTTCACCTATGTTTATCAGGGATATTGGCCTGTAGTTTTCTTGTGTCCTTATATAAATTTGGTATCTGTAACACTGGCTTCATAAAATAAGTTCAGAAGTGTTTCTTTGAGTTTTTGGAACAGTTTGGGAAGATTTGGCATTTTTTAAAAAATGTTTATTCTTGAGACAGAGAAAGACAGAGTATGAGTGGGGGAGGGGCAGGGAGAGAGGGAGATACAATGTGAAGCAGGTTCCAGGCTCTGAGCTGTCAGCACAGAGCCCCACGTGGGACTCAAACTCCTCAACCATGAGATCATGACCTGAACTGAAGTTGGACATTCAACCGACTGAGCTACGCAGGTGTACCTTGGCATTTTTTTTTTTTTACATGATTGGTAGAATTCAGTAAAACCATCTGATTCTGGTCTTTTCCTTGCTGGGAGAATTTTGATAATTGAGTCAATTTCATTATTATTACTCTGTTCTAGGAATTATCCTTTTTTTCTAAATTGTTCAGTGTGTTGGCATATTTTTCATAGTGATCTCTTATGGTCCTTTCTATTTCTATGGTATCTGTTGTACTGTCTCATCTTTCATTTAGGTTTTTTTTTTTTCTGATTTGTGTCTTCCTTCTTTTTTGTCTTGATTACTCTGGCTAAAGACTTGCCAATTTTGTTTATATTTTCAAAGAAACAGCACCCAGCTTTGTTCATTTTTCTCCCATTGTTTTCCTATATTTTATTTCATTTATTTTTTCTCTAATATTTATTATTTCCTTCCTTGTGTTCTTTGGGCTTATTTTCTTATTTGCTAGTTCCTTTAGATATAAAGTTAATTTGAGAGTTTTCTATTTTTTCAGTGTATGTATTTATAACTAAAATCTTAAGAAATGCTTTTCTTAAATTCCTTTAATTGGTATGTTTTATTTCCATTTTTCTTTATCTCAAGATAATTTTATTTCCTTTTTAATTTCTTTGATCCATTGGTTAAGAGGCTGTTTAATTTCTACACACTCATGAATATTCCAGTTTTTCCTCCTGTTATTGATTTGAAGTTTTAGACCATTGTAGTCAGAGAAGATCCTTGGTAGGATTTCAATCTTTTTAAAATTTGTTAAGACTGATTTTGATGCCTCATATATGATCTACCCTAGAAAATATTCCATTTGTGCTTGGGGAAAATGTGTATTCTTCTGTTGTTGGATGGAATGTTCTGTTTATATCTGTTATGTCTGTTTGTTCTATAATGATGTTCAAAACTGCAATTTCCTTACTGATTATCTTTCTGAATAATCTACCCATTGTTGAGTTGTGGTATTAACGTTCCCACCTATGATTGTATTGCTATATATTTCCTCCTTTAGTTCTGCTTGTGTTTACTTACTTTATTTAGGTGCTTCGTTGTTGGATGCACAAATGTTTATAAGTATTAATTTTTGATAAATTGATCCACCTATCCTTATACAATAACCTCATTTGTCTCTTTTGGCCATTTTTAGTTTAAATCCTATTTTTTCTGACATAGGTATAGCTATCTCTGCTTTCATTTGGTGACCATTTCCTTGGAATGTTTCTTTCCAACCTTTCAGTCTATGTAGGTCTTTAAAGCTAAACTAAGTCCCTTATAGAAAGCACAGCACTTGTTATTCTTGTTTTTCTCTCTATTCAACCTTTATGTGCTTTGGAGAATGTATTCCGTTTACATGTAAGGTAATTACTGAGAGGTAAGGACTTACTATTGCCATTTTACTCATTGTTTTCTGTTTTGTAGGTCCATGTTTCCTTCTTGTTGTCTTCTTTTGTAATTTGATGAGTTTTATAAGGGTTTGCTCTGACTTTTTAATCATAACTTTTGAACTATTACACATTTTTTCCCTCATGATTGCCAGAGGCTTACAAAAAATGTGTAATTTTATAACACCACATTTTTCTTAAATAATGTTAACCTCTATAGCATTCTTTAATTTTATATTTCTCTCCCTTTATTTTTTAGGTTATTGATGTTATACTTCATATATTTTTATTTTTTGTGTCTACTAACACATTTTTATGGTTATGTTTTTTTTAATTCATCAATGTTTAACTTTTAAACTAGAATTATATGCAAATTAAGGACCACCATTACAATATTAGTGAATTTAACTTTAACTACATAGTTACCATTGAAAGGGAGTTTTACACCTACATTCATGTCTTTACAATGATAATTAGCACTCTTTTATTTCCATATAAGGAACTCTGTTTAGCATTTCTTATAAAGCAGACCTAATGATTACAAACTTCCTCAGCCTTGGTTTCTTTGAGAAAGTCTTTATCTCGCCTCCATTTCTGAAGGACATTTTGGCCAGGTATCATATTCTTGGTTGGCCTTTTTTTTACCCCTTTAAATATTATAAATCTATATCCTCACATTGTCTTCTGGTCTGGAGAGCTTCTGTTGAGAAATCAACAAAAATTAAATGATATTTGAAAAGCAGGATGAAAGCAGGAATGAAAGTTTGGAGCTCCTTGTTGATCAAACTGATGTTATACTAAGAAACTTTCTAGAGCATCGCCATGAAGTTGGAAGAACAACCATATATTAGAGAGAGAAAAAGTTGTATGCCTCCATGGAGTGTCCCAAGTAGGTAGTCTTTAGGTTGCTGATGATAAATATAAGCTGTTAATATCAGATTGAACGAGTATAGCCTTGAGTTTATAACAGGTCAACAAGGGCCATAGATCATTAGATCTATGGGGAATGAAAAGATGGAACACAAAACAAATTTTTTCTATAACAACATGATATCACTTAGCCCAAATTCTGGGAAAAAAAGGAAGTAACCAGGTTTGGCCACTGGAGGCAGCAAAAAAAGTTAGGGAACAGATTCTCTAATCTTGTCTTTGCTCAAGTCCTTACAATCATTTACCTGTATGAATGCATTTCTTCATTTACTCACCTGATATTTATTATCACCTACCTCTTTCTTGGTCCCATGCTAGATACAAGAGTTGTGCCTTGATGAAAAATGTTGCCATGTCTGTTCCTCATTATTTTTTTTTTGTACTAGGGTTAATTATTTCAGGTGTTTAAGCAATGATAAGTATAATTGTGAGCAAGGACAGATTTTTAGGGAAGTCCCTAGAATAGGCATCTATTCTAAGCTTTGGATATGAGGCTTCTTAGAAGCATTGGTTCTAAACTAAAATCAAAGTAAATGGTAAGAATAAATAGCTGGATAGAATGAAAATACCTAAATGTAAAAATTTAAACAAACTGGAAAATCTTTAGGATGAATATCAGAATAAAACACTTAAAAATTACTTACAAGAAAAATAATAATTTTTCACCTAGAGATGTAGATGCAATATATGTATGTGCGTATATAAATGTGTATACATATATACACATATAGGTGTGTATACATATATTCATGTATATACACGTATACACATATATATATACATATATACATATATGTGATCATAATAGCATCTGTTTCTTTAGAAATGCATATATTTAGATAACTACTGAGATTTAGATAGTTAAGACATTTCTTTATATCTAGAAAGATTTTTGCAGGAAATTAAATGCAAATTATTTACTTTCAGAAACAATTCAGAACCATATGGAAACTCAACAAGGTAACAAGGTATAGCAACATCTTTCCTGTGTTTGCTGATGAGTAAGAGGGCACCTCCATATGCTTTCATGTACATTACTCCAGGAGTACAGGGCCATATGTTCACACATATGTCACCCCTTCTTGGCCTTCTGTATAAGGCAGTATCCCAAGGGGTATGCAGAAAGGGAAAAGAGAAAGCAACCAGAACATGAATATGAGGATGTGGTGTGTTTTCTCTGTTGACAGATTTTGTTAGACCATCACTTCAGTTGGCAAGCACCCAGAACAGCTGCTTTACCCTGAAGCAAAGGTCTTTGTGATAGTACAACCCCCCCCCCCCCCAGTGAGTGAGACCATGGAGTGAAGGTGATGAGTCCTTTGGGAGTGGACTTTTCCTCCCTAATATGGCATGAGGAACATAATTACCAACTAGACTTAATATTCAGGGAACTTTGTTCTTGTTCTTTTTGTCACCTTTGCCACCAAATTTTATAACATGGATTAATATCTGTTTAAAATTAACTAAAATCATTCATATTTATAAGAGGGAGACTAAGAAATTTTAAAAACTCTGTTGCTAAAAATAAATAAAAATTAAAACTCTGGTGGTGCAAATCTCTTTCATTATAATTTAGTGATTACATATCTATTTTGTTTAAATACCAAAGATGATTTCTGACTTCCTAAGCTTCTATTGAGGCTGTACATATGTTACAGTTTGGACCAGATTTAGGTTCTTTCTTTCCAGAAAAGTGGCATAAATGAGAGAAAGTATTTTGCAACCTCATAGAAAGTGACTCATCATGCATGATTCACAGGCTCTGTTGAGCCTGCTGAAAAGTTAAATGGTTTTATTTATCATGAATGCAGACATCAGAAATTGATGAAGAGCCAACTTAAACGTGCCTTGGTCTCTTAGCTATATTTTCTTCATAGGATTTATAAATACATTATTTATATTTAATATTATATCTGGCTCTTTCTAAAGTTAAGTCATTCAAATATATTGAAAAAATTAATAAAATACTATTCAAGTTTATATTTGCCAATCCATGTAGTTGGAAAAATGTTAAAATATTTATAAACCCAGTTCCCACTACTGCAATTAATGAAGTGTAATTACTTAAGGCTATATTTTTCACTGATATCTTTTACATTCCTGCTTCCATCAAACAGATATAAGATTAAACCTGTAATGAAGAGAGTGACTGTATTCAATAATTTAAGTTTTGTGTCACAAGAGAAGAATTTGAATTTTAAAGAAAAAGAAATCATCTTTGTTATTTATAGACAAAAGTAATTTGAGATAGGCACTTGGAAAAATCTTGTATTGGAAAATTCTGAAGCAGTTATCTCGATTTTTTTACTGACAAAAAAGCGATAAATAGTATCTTCCCCTATTTTACATAATTGAAATACAACTCTTAGGAAGGTTCTAAAACTATTCCACATAGCTAGTAAGCAGGCACTACCATGATGTAAACTCAGCACCATTGACTCCAAAACTTAGATTTATTTTGCCACCAAGATAAATGGTAATGAATCAATAAAGGTAAATGGATCAATGCTTTCCCCCTTTGTTTTCTTGCCCAGACAGAGGAAGAAAATTTTTGCAAAGCTTTTGAGAAGTTTCCTCAAAATATCCTAAAATACTGAGTACCAGTCATCAGTCTATCTTAATTCTCTGATTTTTCCTCCTTCCTGTTTTACCCCACTGTCCTTATGATTACTTCTCAAAGTGACTTTAGGAAAGCTTTAATCTCAGTCTCTATGTCTTAGGTATCTTCTCTTTCTCACTCTTTACTTTCCTTCCAGTTTTTCCCAAATTGTTGCTTCTTGAATCATCTTTTTGCTCATAAATCTTTGTCCCAGACTCTGTTTCTAAGGAAATCTCAAATTGCAAAAAGTACTTTTCTTTATTTTTCTTTTTTTAAATAATTTAGTGTCTCATTAGCCAGCATACAATGTATACTGTGCAGTCTTGGCTTCAGGAGTAGATTCCCATGATCCATCACTTATATACAACACTCAGTGGATAAAGAAGATGTGAAACATATAGACATACTTGGTGATAAAAAAGAATGAAATACTGACATTTGCAACACCATGGATGAAACCGGAAGGTATGATGCTAAGTGAAATAAGCCAGTCAGAAAAAAGACAGATACCATATGTTTTCACTCATATGTGGAATTAGAGAAACTTAACCGAAGACCATGGGGTAAGAGAAGGGAAAATAAGTTACAAACAGAGAGGCAGGCAAAACATAAGTACTGTTTTTTCTTTAAAAATGGTCTTTTGTCCATTTCTCTCCTTCCCCTCTACTATTCCTCCCCATGTCCACCTCTCATTCTTTTAGGCAACCTTTCCCTTCTACACAGACCCTCAGGGTCCCCATGGTGTATTTTCCCTTTCAATCAAAGCGTGCCCTCATTAAATATATATTAATCTGACTTACTCTGGAGAGTAAATTACCAGTAGAGTCTGTCTCTTTGTGGCAGTTGCATTTTAGCACATAGTGCCCAGTGTTCTAAAGCTTTGATCATAGAATTTAGTTGATTTGTTTGTTTTGTTGTTTTTTACTATTGGGAATAAGAGCTTTTTAAAGTTTGGTGATAAGACTAGGAGCCTGTCTAAAGTCATAGCTAATAAATATATAGTCATCCTTTTTTTGCAAAACTCTATAAAGCAATTTAAAATAATGCACACTCAGATAGCTTTTACCAACATACATATTTGATTATTTTGCATTCCAGAAAAATTCATAAGCTCAAAACTTTAGAAAATAATTTAAGTCCCTAGGGTCATACTTTATTAGGCAATATGATAATTTTGTCATGAATAGTTGAAGTTGGCCCTTGGTAGAGTTAGTTATTTCATCATACATAACCAATTGTCTACCATAACAATATTTTTTAAGGGAACAATAAAAAGGGCTTGGAAAAGAAAATCAACTCACTCTGGCGGACAGGAACTAGAGGTCCTAGCATACTCAATATGGTTAAATAGCATTAAAAAAGAGCATTGTAATTAACATGAAGATACACAGATGGGACAATATGATGCCACATTTTGTACATTGTGTTACAACACAAGTGCTGAGTGGTAAACATGGCATCAGTTTTACTAATGGCGACAGCATGAGAATGTGGAAGAAACTGTTAGGGCGCACAGCCTGTGATGTTTCCCCACTGCAATCTGACTTGCTCAGATATCACTGTGCCGGAATAAACAGGAAATCACTCCAGACAAGTGTCACCAGAGCATCCTGTTCTTACGTGCCTAGAACAATTTAGTAAATAAAAACAATATTTTTAAAAGTTCCATCTATTGAGAGTCGAATGGTGTTGACAATTTCTCACTAATCTCTATCTGGTCTTTTAATAAACCAAAAGAAAATCAACTTTTTAAGTTAGAATTTGCTCTCAGAGTATCAGAGTTCTAGATACCAAGTTCAAAAGAGGATTTAAAATACCTTGAAGAGCAACAGGTTCAAATGTTTAATTTGTTGTGGAAAATATATATTTTTACAAAATTACACATGGCTAATTTCAGAACTCCTGTATCTTCTGTTGCTGACAGAGATATCAGAGAACCAATAATATCCTCTGAATATTCACTTAAGCTTTTATTCTTAAAGTCAAGAGTAGAAATTGATGTAAAAATTAAATTTCATCACCTTAATTTGAAAATTACTTCTTTTAAAAGAAAACTCCACCTAAATGGGTTGAAAAAACTTATGTCCGCAGAAAAACCTGCACATTGATATTTATATCAGCATTAATTAGAATTTCCAAAATTTAGAAACAATTAAGATATTGTTCAGTATGTGAATGAATAAATAAACTGGAATATATTCAGAAAATGGAATACTCTTCAGTGCTAACAAGAAATGAACTGTCAAGCCATGAAAAGACATGGAGGAAAATTAAAAGTGAGTGAGATAAGCCAATTTGTAAAGTCTAAACTATATAATATCAACTATATGACATTCTGAAAAAGGCAAAACTACAAAGACCTAAAAAGATCAATGATTGCCCAGGGTCAGTAGGAAGAAATGAAAAGGCACAATAGAAAGGACTTGGAATATCTTGACAGTGATTTATTTTTTCTTGTTAATGCCAATTTCTGGCAAAATAGTTGCTCAATATGGATTCAGTAAGTGATTGCTTAGTTTTTAATAAAGTAGTGATCACACACTCAATGAGCATCAATAATATCTTTTTTAATTAATTTATTTGAAAGAGAGGGAAAGAGAGAGAGAGAACACTTTATGGAGGAGGGACAGAGAGAGAGAGAGAGAGAGAGAAAGAGAGAGAATTCCAAGCACACTGTGTGCTGCCAGTACAGAGTCCCACACAAGGCTCCATCTCAAACCTATGAGATCCTGACCTAAGCCAAAATCAAGACTCAGATGCTTAATTGACTGAGCTACCTAGGTGCCCTGAACATCAGTAATTTCTATTAGAGATTTGAGAAATACTGTTGGAATTTGGAATTTATCTGTTGGTTCCACATTTGTTTATCTCCTTCATGAAGATAAAAACATCAGAGGAGGTAATTGCAGATATCAGACAAAATATGTATACTACTATATTTATTTATTGCCTTTTCTTAGTAAAATTATAGCTGTATATCAGAATAAGTACTGGCAAAATAACTTGTAAAGAAACTAAAAATGCATTAATTGAGGGTGTTTAAAGGTCTAAAATGCATGGAGAAGTGATGTACATGGCAGGTAAAGTAGACTATAAAATGATATAAAAAATATATATCATACTTTATTAAAATATGCTGAAGTATTGTTTATTAATACTTACCTGTTTTGATACATTAAAAATTGGTGGGGTACTTTAAAATGATTGGATCATCTCATTGGTTACTATGGCATCATGTTACATTTTTTTGTATTTGCTAAGATTTTCTCACATAAAATTGAAACTATAATTTTCAGAATTAAAATTCTGGCACAGTAAATAAGACCCATCTTTTATTTGCTAACTTTGAATTTCTCAATTTCAAATTGACTTACATTCCATTTTGTTGCAACTTTTTCTCTAGTATCAATTAATTGGTATCAGATGAACCAATGGATTGCTTGCTTGAGCCATTTAAATATAAAATTGTGTGTTTAATTGTAATCAGTGTTTTGTAAAGCATACTCAACTTTCATTTGAGGACACTGTGGTGTCACTTTACCGAAATTCAAGAAATTAACCACTTCACTGAATCATAGAAATCATTCCGTTCCCCAAAGAGGTAGGAATCACTTAAGATTAGCAGAGGAGAGGGGCACGTGGGTGGCTCAGACCGTTAAGTGTCTAACTTCAGCTCAGGTCATGATCTCACTGTTCCTGGGTTTAAGCCCTGCATTGGGCTTTCTGCTGACCGCTCTGAGCCTGGAGCCTGCTTCAGATTCTGTAACATCCCCCTTTCTCTCTCTGACCCTTCCCTGCTCACACTCTCTCTGTCACTCAAACATAAGTAAGAAACATTTTTTAAAAATTGGAAAAAAAAAAAAGATTAGCAGAGTAGAGAAAATAGACAAATTCACTCTTGAGGACCTGAGATTCTAGTAACAATATAGTGACAATATAATGTGATTGGAGTAGTGAAGAATGGTAAAGAGTTTGGGCAAGTTTTCAGTTGCATTTCCAGCTGGTAACACAGGAGAGCCAAGGACACATTCACTTCCTGTAACTGCATCTGTTGCCAGATCATCTATTTCTCTTTTATAAACACCAGAAGTCTCTTCTTAAAAATTTTTGTTCATAGTCTAATTCAGGCCATGATAATCTTATAGTTTAAATATTAGACTATCAGCAAAGTGAAACATGCCTATCAACTTGTCAAAGCAACTTTTAGTGTCATTGTCAAAAGCCTCAAAGAATGTGTGATGAGAGTATATGTCATACCAGATACTTTCCTCTTTTTAAAGATGAAGTTCGGGTTCATGGAACTTAGAGTAGTTATACCAACTGACCTCATTTTTATCCTGAGCTTTTACTGCCCCTGGTTGTAAAGATGATAAAATCTAATAACATTAGCATAATGTAGGGAATAAGAATAAAAGATACTCTGTTTTAGGCTCTCTGGATTAGAAGCAATGCTCCTTCACTTACTAGCTGTGTAAACTTGGACATGTTTCTTAGCCTTTCAGTTACTAGGTTTCTTAATAGAGATTCTATTAGGTACTTTACAGAGTTCTGTTAGATGGAATAAATTCACATAAAGTACTTAAAGCAGTACTAGTGATAGAGTAATGCTACTTAACTAAATGTGCAATAAAAGAATTAAGATGTTATTTCTTCCCTCAATTATTAATAATGCTTCTCACTGTAATTTCTATAAAATAGCTGTAAAACTCACTGGTCATATATCTTAAATCAGCTTTGGTCTTAAATTTGGAGTTTACAAAATCAACATTTTATCAGTGTTTCTAGACATTTCTGTATTTCAAAAAACATACCTTTGAAATTGTTATGGTGGTTCTGACCCCTACAGAAGTAAAATTTCTCAGTTTTTTTTTTACTGAATCCATCTGAGTGTGAATGTCAGTATTCTTCATGATTTATTTGGGCATTTCTTTACTTACTATTTCAGTTATCTATTGCTAAGTAACAAACCTCAAAACTAAAGGGCTTAAACCAAAAATTTATTATTTCTTTGCTTTGACGATGTGACCGTCTGGGCCGTTAGTTCTTCTAGACTCTTCTAGAATCATCATGAAACCATGGTTATGTGACAGCCAAACTGTGAGAAATGGATCCCAGATGACCTCACTCATATATCTGGTGCTACAAGAATAATTTCTGAAATGTCAGGATATGTACAGGTTTTCTGTTTTCTCTCTCTCTCTCTCTCTCTCTCTCTCTCTCTCTCTCTCTCTCTTTTACTTTACTTCCATCCTCTAGGTCATCTTTGCCATGTAAGCTATCATCTTCAAAGAGATGGACATCACAAAACAGTTCCAATCACTTGTGCAACATTCTTTTCATTAAAGTAAGTCCCAAGGCCAGCCCTAAGTGAAAAAAGGAGAGACCATAAGCTTTAACTCTTGGGAAGAAGAGTAAAGTCATTTTGCAAAGCAGTGTGGTAGGAATTATTATAGCCATTTTTGAAAACCTACCACAGACTGCCTTTAGGCACAACAACTTACACCCTTCCCACTTGCAAAATATCCTGTCTCCTTCCAGTACACTGTCTCTAATCACTTTTTGTCCAATAATGACCTTAGGCTCATCCTTTAGTCTCCTGTTTTGACCCAGGTCAAATATAGGTGAGAATTTTTAGGCAGAGTTCTTCGCTATGGCTTCTCTTGATCTGGAAAGTGTGAAGTTGAAAGACAAGTTTTCTGTCCCTCACATACCCAAGACAAGAGACAGAGAAGATAACCTCGGTAACACAGCATTAGAAAGAGGAAAGAATAAGAAGCACGTGGTGACTAAAGGTCTGTAGCAATTCTGGTACTCAAATAGGCACATGGTTTCTGTATTCCAAAGCCCATATTTTCTTTCCTCATACCCTGGAAGCCTTTTCCACCCACTAGGAAACTCCACTTGTAAGGCACTCTATGCCTGCAGAACTCTGTCCCAGGATCTCCATATGAATGGCTCATAGTCTCCAGTCTTGGATCAACTTTGCTTAGTGACTGGTGTTGAGAATACTACCTACAGTTTATCTTTCCTTCTCATATTTTCTTCTTGGAATTTACCACATTCATGATTATCTTCCAGGCTGACTTATTTACTTAAATACTGTATGCTTACATACATAATAAAAGCTCATCAAAGTAAAGACCCTATTTCTTTCCTATTCACTAAACTACTCTAAAATTTCAACACTGTCTAGTACTTAACAGATGACCAATAAATATTTGCTAAATGAATGAGTAAATGAGACCCTACAACTATCTTATAAAAGAGAGGTTTCCCTGTTGCAAAGATGAAGACCTTGAGTGAAGCCTAAAGAGGTTAAATAACTTTCCAAAGGTCATACCTATTCAGGAGCAGAAACCAGGTTAATCCCAGTAGCATCTTTTTTTCCTATGATTTCCTTCCTTTATAAATGGAAACAAGTCTTTGATCTTCTGAAGACATTGTTTTGGTATTTTCCTCTTGCATCACTTCACCATCTTATGTAACTTCAGGTTATATTACATCAGACAACTCCAGAAGAATGCCAGTGACTTTAGTTTTATTCTCCCTTTCTGTTTATAACCTTTTCACAGACAGCGTGTATTATTTAATAAGTGATCAAATGGAAACTATCAGATAAACCCCCCTACGCTGAGAAAAAGACAGTAAGCACATGTTTTCTGCCTAATTTCCAATGGATTAGCATCAGTGGATGTCTCTCTCTTGGAAAGAATATCTTCCTTGATATTTTCTGCTTGTCCTTAGATCCTGTTCTCTCATTTATGCAATAGATCTATTTTGGTTTCCAAGCATATGCTTCCACAATGTGTAAAGAATTTCAAATGTGAAAACAAAATTTTTATATAAGTCTTTCCTTAAGGATGCATCATTGTTAAAAAAATTAATACCAAAACACTATTAACACAATTGCAAAAATACTTAAGAAACTAAAATCCCATCCTTCAAAGATTACCTGAAGTTTCAAAGGCAAATAATCTCACTTAAACATGCACAAACACACATTCCTAAAATAGAGCAAATATATTCCAATCTGCTATTTAATGATAATCAGAAAGTACATGTGAGCATCTACGACAGTCCCAGCACTGGTTTTTGGTAACTCTTCTTGTATACTTAGCCTTGCAACAAATCTGCCAGATAGTTATTTGCAGTCTTACTTTGCAGGTGGGGATCATGTTTCCAAAGGGCTAATTGTTAGCAATTCTAACCCGGATGTATATTTTTTTCTAACGTCCAGCACACAAACCTAAGAAGTTGTGATTTCATCCTATAATATGAAAACTAAAGAGACAATATAATTAAAAGCAATAAAGGAAAATCAGAGTACTCCTGTGCACCAGCTCCACTGGAGGAAAAAAATCAAAGCTTTTCTCTTGGCAGTATGTTTGCTTTTTTTTCTTCTTTTCACTGAAGAAAGGAGTAATAAAGTCTCTTTTTAAGAAAAATGTTCAATACCATACTGTCTTGATGATGACAGCTTTGGGAGGGGGCACTTGTGGGGAAAAGCACTGGGTGTTATATGGAAACCAATTTGACAATAAACTATAAAAAATGTTCAGAGTAATTACTCATTAGATTAAAAAAATCAGTTAATGCTTGCTGTAAGCACTCCTAACTAAATTTTTATTAGATCAACTAAAAACTAAACACATAATTAAACAAAAATATCAGAACATTTTTACCATTCAACTCAAATAGGCATTTCCAGCTTTATTATAAACTGTGTACTACAAGTTAAAATACTATTAGCAGCTATTCACAGACCTAACAATGCAGATTACCTTTTTAAACGAAGGGAAATTTCCTATCACATACTAGAATGGTCAGAAGTTGGTCTGGTGATGGAACTGTAGGTCTCTATAATCAGCTACTTTAAAATATTATTGAAAATAAACAGCAAGTTATTTTGCTTGACCTGAACAGAAATATTATAATTTAACTTGAATAATTTCAGTGCACTGCTAGGCATCCATTTAGAAAGGATATATATTCTTTGCTTTATCATAGAGTATTTGCGTGAATTTGGCAATTAGCATAAACATACCCTTTGGTTTTATCACCTATAAAATGGATAGTACATACCTTACAGATTATTCTGAGTAATTAATAAAACAATCCATGAAGAGTGTTCACCACAGTTCCTGGAAAATGGTAAACAGAATATAAACAGGAGGTGGTGTTATAATTGCTTCTAATTTTGATCTATTTAAAGCAACTCTATCAAGGTTCATTTTATGCACATAAAATTCACCCATGTCAAGTGTATAATTTGATGATTTTAGTAACTTTACTAAGTGGATGCAGCCATCACCATAGTCCATTCCATTTTAACATTCTTTCTTGGAAGTTTTTGCTAGATATTAAACATCTATAAAATGGAAAAGTAGGATAGTTGCCAATATTAAATAAGATGTGAAAAAGAGATGTATATATGTATTTGTATCTATTTTAGCTCAAAAGCTAGAAGACATATATAAATCTTAGCTATAACTTAGAAAAAACTAGGCAAAATTTAATTTTTTTCTACCATATCTGAATTGAATCTGTGAAATAATTATAATATCTTCAGTAATTTAGGAATTTAGCTTTTTCTATTTTGTGAACTTAAAAACACAGTTTTCACTATGATGTATTCCAGATTTTATGTGTTGGAACCACCAACATTTTTTTCCAAAGTGAATCAATATAATTCATACAAGAGAAGCCAGAGTTTGTGTTGTTTCCATTGCAGAAGATCCTGAAAATGTTTACTTCATCCTGTTTCCTCCTCTGCAGTTAGGATTGGCAGGCAAAAATATAAATAATTCAGGTAATTGGGCATAGAAAAAATGTACATGTTAAATTTAACATAAATATTCATGATATATGCAGTCATTATCATATATAAGTATATTAATATTATATACATTTATTACATTGTTATGTTAAAAACTAAGCAAATGATGCTGAGAAAATTATCTATTTTGGATCTTAAATGTGCAAAAACCTCTGTAAATTACATCTATATACTTAGTTTCCCAGGCTACTAATTCTCACCACTTTGAAAACATGGTTGCTTTTTTATACTATGTTACCACTTTACTGGTAAAATAGCATTGAAAAAATAACATTCAGGGCTGGTTTTCCACTAAATAACACAAAATATAAGTCCTGAAAAATATGAAATAAGTGGAGAACCAAATATACCAACCTGTTCTCCCACCAGATCCCATTTCAGTTTGATTTTACTGCCTGTTTAAAAGCTTTACGTTTTATTTTGCTCTCTTGTAAATTTCTTCTGCTGCTGTGGTCAAAGTGATGAGTTAAATTTAATATTGTCTCACGACAGTAAGGACTCTAATTAAAACTTTGAGTATGTTAAGTAAATACCAGTTACACATTAAGGGCCAAATTCTTGCCTTGAATTTAAACAAATAATTTATACTTACTTTTATTAAATCTGAACATCCAACATATGTATTACAAAAAGTCTTTAATGTTGAGGTTTATACACATACATAATGATATAGCTGACCAAGGAAATATAATGGTTAAGTATGAATTGTACTGGACATGAGGTGCCACCAAAAGTCTTCCATGATAATCCTTCTATTTTTACGTTGAACTTTAAATACTGAAATTGAAAAATGAATTGGATTTATTTAAAAAAAAACTAAAAATCCTAAGTGTAAAAACTTCTGGTTTTGGAATGTTTTTACCATTTTCTCATGTCTTGAGATTCCTTTAGAAAGAATAAGAGACAGTCGTGCCCCGGTGGCTTTGTAGGTTGAGTGTCTGACTCTTGATTTTAGCTCAGATCACCATCTGAGGGTTACAGATTCAAGCCCCACCCTGGACTCTGCACTGTGCATGGAGACTGCTCTGGATTCTCTTTTTCCCTCTGTCCTTCTCCCCAATTCATGCATGTGCTTGCTCGCGCACTCACGCATTCTCCCTCCCTCCCTCCCTCCCTCTCTCTCTCTCTCTCTCTCTCTCTCTCTCTCTCTCTCTCTCTCTCTCTCTCTTTCTCTCTCTCTCTGTTGGAAATCCCAACATACTATTGTTGGTGATGGGGACAATGGTAATAACAAATATCTTGAAATGGTACCAAATAAGGTTTAAATATCTATCTATTGAAAATAGTCTTCTAGTAGGATATTAGCCACATTCTTGGGTTTTTCAGTCACAAAGATTTCAGAGAGAATGTGAGATTATCTGTTCTCACAAAACATGACTTTATTTTTTTTTACTTTTTTTGAATATAACACAACTTATTTTTTTAACATATGCAATTATTTTCCATCATTTAAAATACAGTAGTTACAATGACACTCCAAACAGAAAAGCAAAGTAAAAAATCAAAACCCCAACTTCTACTTCTGGAAATTAGAAGGTTAAGTAACAACTAGTTAATCACTGAATTTCACAGCTATCTGAAGTGGCAATTGTTATATAGCAGCTTATCTATGATGCATTCAAGATAAATGATACAACTTATTACTTGCCCATAAGCTAAAACACAGCCTGCTTAATACCTTTCCTTAAATTCCACCTCTATACTACAGTATACTTGAGGTCCATGCAAAAAAGTAGATACCTTTTATATAATGGAAATGGATGATTAACATGACTTTAAAAAGGGAATGAGACCTAAGATAAGTGAAACCATATGTTCACACAAAAAGTTGTACACTAAGGCTCAGAGCAGTACAATTCATTATAGTCAAAAGCTAAGGGAAGAAAAAAAACAAATGTCTATCAACTGATGAGTTGATAAACCACAATGTGGTATATCCATAAAATGAAACATTATTTGGCCCCAAAAAGAAATGAAGTACAACATGGATGAACCTTCATAACATTATGCTATGTACAATAAGCCAGCCACAAAAGACTACATGTTAGATCCACTTAAAAGGTCAGAATAGGGAAATCTATGGAAATAAAGTAGATTAACAGTTACTTAGTGCTGGTGGATGGTGGTAGAGGATAAGGGATGAGAACTTAAGGAAGTGAAGTTTCTTTTTAAGGTAATACAGATTTTCTAAAATTGGCTTTAGTATAATTATACATATCTGTGATTATAAAAATCATTTAAACATTTTATTTTTTTATTTTTATTTTTTTATTAAGAGTGTATTACCAAGTTGGTTTCCATACAACACCCAGTGCTCTTCCCCACAAGTGCCCTCCTCCATGACCACCACCTCCCTTACCTTTTCCCCCTCCCCCTTCAGCCCTCAGTTTGTTCTCAGTATTCAATAGTCTCTCATGATTTGCCTCCCTCCCTCTCCCTAACTTTCTTTTCCTCCCCCTTTCCCTTCCCTTGGTCCCTTGTTAGGTTTCTCCTGGTAGACGTATGAGTCAAAACATATGGTTAAATCATTTAAACATTTTTAAAAGGTGAATTGCATATTGTGAATTCTGTCTCAATAAAGCTGCTATAAAATAAAAACATAATTAGAAAAAAAGAAATTTACCTGATAACAGAACAATCCAAGTCTTATTTATAGGAATGCTCCTGGACATTAAATATAGCACTAGAGATTGTGTGTGTGTGCGTGTGTATTTACTTTAGCTGTTGATGTTTTCCAGAAGTTTAATATATTGAAATATTATTTTAATATAGTTTCCACTTTATATTCATCTTTAGAAAGGAAGAAAGTAAGCAAGCAGGGGAGAGGGACAGAAGAAGAATGGCAGAGGGAGAGGGAAAGGGAGAGAGAGAGAAAACGAACTATGCTGAGCAAGGAGCCTGAAATGGGGCTTGATCCCACAACCTTGTGATCATGACCCAAGCTGAAATCAGGAGTCAGGCACTCAACTGACTGAGCTACCTAGACACCCCAATACTCCTCTATTTTTAGATGAGAAGCCATTGAGAAAAGTGACTTTAGATGTTAAATTACACCACAGAAGACCAAAAATGTTTTTCATGCACAAATATTATTTGTCAACATGTGCTCTATTTTATGTAATAAATTATCAGAATTTAATGCTCTGATCAGTTATACCACTCCATGCTATTTAAAGCTTAAAGCCCAACAGGGATTTTTGTTTAATTTAGTATAATTTTAAACATTACAAAAATAGCTCTCTTACAGCTCCCCTGCTGTGACTTAGATTGTTGCCAAGGCTTTTTGTAATATGTTATCACTAGAGTAACATCTTTCTATAAATATTGCATCCTTGATTCTAATGTCACCCAAAATAGCAATGTGGTATAAAGGATACAGAGAGAAGAAATGTAAAGAAAGAAACAGAATTAATTTTATTTATTTTCTAATCATTAGAACTTCCATATCATCATATCTTCCCACTTATCTACATGCCTTCTAAATGTGGAAGTCTCCCTTGGGTTTGAGGGTATTTGTTTTCAAGGCCAAAAGACTTTTTTCTTAGAAAATTAATCTCAGTTGGATAGCTGATTTGTCATTTGAAAAAAAAATCATTGAATATTGTTGAGCAATTGGTAAAAGCCCTACTAACCAAGTGTCAATTGCTTGTAGATTTCTCATTTCAATGACCCACATTGCAATTTCTTCACTGTACAAACTTTAAAAACATAAAACTAGTATGCTTTGGATATAGTCTGAATCTTGACATGAAAAAAGAATGGAATTGACATTGTAGGCTTTTCTATTTTTTTTAACTTTGAAACCTTAATCCTTTATGTATTTTGAGGAAAATTTAGTCCACATGTTAACTAATTGTCGATCATACTTTATTCATCAAATTATGTTCTAAAAGAGCTACTTAAGGCTCTAACTCAGAAAGCTTCTGAAATAGACTTTGGAAATTGTTTTTTAATAAGCTATTAAAATATTGTTCTTAAGAAAGAGAAAGTCATTATTCTGAGCCCAAAGGAACAAAAGACTCAAGTTCAACATGAAATATTAAACTCAAAACACTCAGTAATTTCTACATTTAATAAAACTAATTTAAGCTTCCATTCTAACAGTCTGCATCTTTGGAACATCTCTAATTGCTTGTGGTCACACTAACACCTAACATTTGCATGACAAGAAAGTGTTTTGTGGTGACTACAGATGGACTTTTAATCCTGGGATAATAACCTACTGATTGTGTCACATTGATTAGACCTCTACGTGGGCCAAAAATACTGTTCTTAAGGTCCCGTGGAACCTCTAACAGCTCGTAAATGTGGCCCCTTACAACAAAATGCCAAAGGAAATACCAAAAATACAGAAAAAAATTATGAAGCCATTCATTCATACCATTATCCTAGAAACCCCATCATTAACATCCCCCTTCATTTTAAGAAGTAAAACTATAAAAGAATAGCAACTTCTCAAAGTATGGTAAGTGAACGTATGGTAGGGAAGAGAAAATTAGGGAGAGAAGGAAAAGAGTTAATAATAAGTTTAAGGTTTAAAAAATAACTTCATAGGCATAAAAAAAATCTGGCAGAGCAAGCTGTAGATATATTACACATGAGAAAACATGAGAATTGATAATAATGTACCCATAAATAGTAACCAAGGATGTCTCTTGGTTATAGATATAATTGTTATTTCTGAAGGCTCTAACCTAGCTCATAAAAGCAGCAAACCCAGTTTTCTACATTTGTTCATACCATGCTTCTACTTTCTTGCTCAAATAATTCTACATACAGCTTTAAGTATCTTAAATCCCATGACATTGAAGTAGTTTTTTAATTTTGTTTTTCCTTTCTGTTGGGCCCTTGTTTTCACAACTGTTCTTCTATAATTAAAAGTACTTACGTCACCTACTAGAAATGCTTATCTTAGTGTTGCTTAGTTCCTCTACATTTCTATACTTCATGGGACCCACACTGCCAAAGCCCCTTGGCCAAACCATTGTTTGTGCAAGTAGGAATATGGTTTCTAAAATTGCATGACTTTTCCATGTTAGTATTTCCAGGCTTAACCTAATTCCAATAGCTACCTTCAACTTCTGGAATATTGAAGTGAATGTCAAAGTATTGGGAAAAGAATAAGTCTATTTCTGGATTTTCCATTCCGTTCTTTTGATCTATTGGTCTGTTTTTGAGCCACTACCACACTGCCTTGATCAGTACAGCTTTGTAATATAACTTGAAGTCTGGAATCGTGGTGCCTCCAGCTTTGCTTTCCTTTTCAAGGTGCTTGAACCATTTGGGTTTTTTTGGTATTCCAAAGAAATTAGGATTACTTGTTCTAACTCTGTGAAAAATGCTGGTGATATTTTGATAGGAATTGCATTAAATGTATAGATTTTGTTGGGTAATTACACATCTTAACAGTATTCTTCTCATATAAGTATGGTATGTTTTTCCATGTCTCTGTGTTATTTCTTTGATCAGCATTAATGGTTTTCAGAGTACAGATGGTTTACGTCTTTGGTTAGGTTTGTTTCTAGGTATCTTGTGGTTTTTAATGCAGTTGTAAATTAGGATCAATACCTTGATTTCTCTTTCTGCTGTCTCATGATTGGTGTATAGAAATGCAGCAGATTTCTGGATGTTGATTTTGAGTCCTACTACTTACCGAATTCATGTATAGGTTCTGGCAGTTTTTCAGTACAGTGTTTTGGGTTTACAAGCATGCTATCTGCAAATAGTGAAAGTTTGACTTTTTTCATGCCACTTTGGATGAATTTTACTTCCTTTTGTTGTCTGATTGTTGAGGCTAGCACTTCCAGTACAATGTGAAACAATAGTGATGAGAGTGGATATCCCTGTTTTATTCCTGACCATAGAAGAAAAGCTCTCAGTTTTCACCCATTGAAGATGATATTAGCTGTGGGTATTTTGTATACGGTGTTTCTGATGTTGAAGTATGTTTCCTCTAACCTTACTTTGTTGAAGGCTTTTATGAAGAATAGGGCGTTGGGGCATGTGGGTGGCTCAGCTGATCGCCTTGATTTCAGTTCAGGTCACGATCTCACAGTTCATGAGCTTGAGCCCTGAATCAGGCTCTGTGCTGGCAACGCAGACTGCTTGCGATTCTTTATTTCCTCTCACTGTTCCTCCACTGCTCACCCTCTTTCTCTCAAAAAGAAATAAACAAACATTTAAAAACCATAGAGCTTTACTTTGTCAAATACTTTTCCTACATCTATTGAAAGGATTATAAAGTTCTCTCCTTCCTCTGGGTCTCCTATTAGAGGAAAGTAGTTATGCTTATGGAGTCACCGAGTTGCCAAAATCTATGTTTGTGTTCCATAATTCTTCTTTCTCTCTTCTGTTCACATTCATTAACATTATTTTCTCTTCTATATCACTTATTCATTCCTCTGATTCTTCCATTCTTCTTCCATTACATCCAGTCTGTTACAAACCTGTTACCGTATTTTTCATTTCTATTTCTTCTCGTTTGTCTCTGTGGTAAAGGCGGAGTCTTCATTTTTTCTCTGTCCCAGTGAGTATCCTTATAGTTGTCATTTTAAATTCTCCATCAAGCATATTACTTATATCTCTTTTGATTAGATCTATGTCCATGATCTTATCATATTGTTTCATTTGGGATGAATTCCTCCATCTTGGCATTCTGTCTAAGACTCTGCCTTCTGTGTATTAGAAAAGCCTGTTGCTTACTGCTCATGAAAGCAATGGCTTTGTGAAGAAGAGGTCCTATAGGGTCCAGAGCCTGGCACTTCAGGGAGCATCTCTAGTGTGTGCTGCGTACCCTCTGCTGCTGTGTTTTGGCTGCTCTATGCTTTAGGCAGGTCATCTGAAGAGGCTCACCTTGCCTACAGTGGGCAGTGTTTGGACCTTAGCAAGAGTATGAGATTTTACTAGGTGTGCTATGGTCTGCTTGTTAAAAGAGACAAGATGCTATTTCTGCTAGAACTGAAGACTTACCAAACTCTCTGGTTGGGAGATGTGATATGTAGGAGATTCTGTGGGTCTTCTTGGGAAGAGCCCCACCACATTGGGACCGAGTGATACTTGCCAGAGAACGTTAGTACCAACAGAGCACTGGGGGATGGGACTTGGTGTAAGCAGGTTAGACAGCTAGTGTCGGAGCTGTGCTGTTTACTCAAGTTGGTTTACGCGGAGGGGTGGGGAAAGGAAATGGTGCCAGCCAGCTCTGCTGATTTTGGAGAGGGAACTCTGTACTTGGTGCTCTCAGGAAAGCACTCCCCAAACAGCAAATAATCTTCCCTCTGTGTATCCCAGGTGTATTTTAGATCACAGTTTTGACATTGTCTGACATGGTCTGTCTCCGGGTTGCTTGCCTGCCTGGAGCAGTGCAGTGCACTGCATTTCGGCTCTACTTCAGCCAGGCCTGCTGACTTTTAAAGCTCCAAACTTTGGGGTTGTGCTGTAGCAGAGGGCCTGTGCTGCTCTTCTGGGGGGAGGGTTTTGCCATGCAGGGACAGATGGAAGTTCAACTGAGAAGCAAAGTCATGCCAGAGCACAGGAGTGTGGAATTTGGAGCAAAGTAGACTAGGCAACCGTGTCCAGTTTAGCCACCCTCAGCTGGTGACTCTATTGTCACGCTGAGGGATAGGGGACACATGGCACATAGTACTTTCGTGTGCACTTTTTCATGGCACATAGTACTTCCTATTGTGTTATAAAATTTGATTTATTGCCTGCCTACTTCACTATATTCTAAAGGCTACAAGGGCATGGAATTTTATGTTTTATTTATTGACTAATCCAAGAAACTACAAAGTCCCTTTAACCTAGCAAAATTCAATATAAATTTATTAGTAAGTTAATGTGGAGAAGGAAACAAAATGGTATATTCAAATCAGACATTTTCTGATTGAAATAGAAGGAAATCCTATCTAGAATGTGTGAGAAAGCGGGAATTCATTTGCTCTTAAGGCTAAAATAACCAAAATAGGCCTAGCTTGGTGTTTAGTATAGAGAGGACTTGAAACTCTGTCACCAGTCTCTGTGACAATGCCCTGATTCTTCCTTTTCCTATTTTTCATGGTCAGGAACTACAGTAGCCCCTCACAACTTCCCAGAAACAATTCCACTCTGAAAAACAAAATTGCTTCTTTAGTGATGGTCAAACGCCTCAGGGGTACGTATGATATGGCTTTCACTCAATTTCTCAGGGCCAGGACAGTATAACGTGTCATCCTGCAGAGTCTTTGGCCACATAGGCCCCACAAGCCAGGGAAAGGGTAGCATCATCAGAAATGCATGGGTTAAGAGAGGTGCATTAGAGACTTGTATACAAAAATGTTTTAAAGAAAATCATGATTAAAAACATAAGGGTAAAGGAAAGACTTCTAGTTAAAACAAACTGCAAATTATTTCAAAAACTGAATGGAAGAAATATGGAGTAGGGGATGGAAATAGGGAGGCCTCAATCAGGCCCGATCTCCCTCCCCTATCCTGAAAATCTCACATTTAATCCATAGCGTCATCTGACATATGTATCTATAAAATCGTTAGGCATGTATTATCAAAATGCCAAGGAAATTATAGAAAAATGTAAAACTATCAATTATAGTGAAAAAATAATACAGAAATGAAGTTGTATTTAGCCCAATGTTCTGCCTAACTATAAAAATAATACAAATTTTGGTAGAGTGTTGTTTGTATGTCAAAGTATAAATATATACTCCCAAATATGCTGCTTATATTTATTACCATCAAGTTCTAAAGCCTTCTGATAAATTGTTAATCTAGTGTTTATGAAAAGAACTAATTTAACTTAAAAATGGACATTAACATCCTAATGAAAATAAATACAAATGATATACATGAGACGAACTTTCTGCAGCTCACATTTAGTCAATTTAAAAATCTACCTTTTCCAAATAAAGACATTAAACCGTTTTTAGAAAAGAGCAAAAATAAACAACTAGTATGGATAACAATTTATTTTCTGATATGATTCTCCACTCTTTTTAAGGCTTTGCCCCTTCTGAACATCTATAAGTATGTCTGCACATTTGGAATTTTAAGGCAATATATCCAGTAACAGATTGTATCTAATTATAGAGAAGAGCTCTATTTTATATTATCTTTAGTTTAGCTTTAAAACTATCAGTCACATTAGAATTATGAGTCGATTTATTTATTTAAAGTAATATGTCAGCTAAAGAGTTTTTTCCCTATATAATTATCACATTATAATCAGTTAAATGAGTATTAATTATTTTTGGCATTATCTCATGCAATGAATACTTAAAGATAAGCCTCTATTAAAACATATCACTCTTGTTCAAGAATGGTTCCTTGTAGGTCTCAGTCACAGAACATTAGCCCTGGACTGGACCCACAGATCCTCTAATGAGAAATTACCCATTTGACATGTACATAGGCTCTACTCACCTCTAATGTTGGCTAAAAGACAAGTCTCATAATCAAATGCTATTTCCAAGAAACCGTGTTTTCTTCTCTTCTTAGATTCTATCACTTTAAGTATAAAACCTATAGAGTATGTTCAAGTTTCTGAAATTTGGTTTGTAGGTTAAAAACAAAAGTATCTACTTGATTGCTATGTAGTTAAATATAGCTCCAAGTATTTTTAGGCTTATTCAGACCAAGTATATTAAATAGATCATGCTGCCAAGTACATCATCTCAAAATTTCACTTACATTAAAATCTCAATGATTCTGAGGAGTCCCTGGGGTGTCACATCAAGGTAACGAGTGCTCACGTACCCACAGCATGTGAGTAGCCCAGTGTGAAGTCTACTGAATTATGTTACGAAAATCATAACACACACACACACACACACACACACACACACACACACACACACACAGAAAAACGACATTCTTTCCCACCTTGCCGTACTCTCAGTAGACTTAGAATTTTTGCTTGAATAAGTATAGAAAATTCCTTTTATTATGGTTATGTCAATATTATTCACAGCTGGAACATGTACCATATGATGATAGTTTATTTCTTATACAAATTTACTTAAGAACCGAATTTTTAAATACATTTTTTATTGAAAAATAACAGACATGCAGAAAGATATATACATTAGAAGTGTTTATCTTATCTCAGTGAATTTTAATCAAGTGAACACATCGGAAAATCCAAACCTACCTAAAAAAAAAATGATTAGCGTCTAAGAAGATTCTTCCCACCCCCTTCTCAGTCATTACCGTCTCCAGAAGCAGTTAGACTCTTGACTTAGAACACTATTAATCAATTCCCCTTTTTGTAACTTATACAAATAGATTTATATCCTAAGGCACTCTTTTGTTTGTTACCTTTTTTGCCAAGCATTACCTGTGACATTTATTTGCTGTATAGTATTCCATCTTGAGCTTATACCACAGTGCATTCTTTCTATTATTGATAAACGTAAATTTTTTTCAGCTTTTGACTGTAATAGATAATTCTCTTCTGTTGATTATATGCCTAGGGTCAGAATTACTGGGTTATAAGTTTTATGTATGCTAGGTTTTATAAACCATATTAGTTTTCCAAGTGTATTCACGAATTTAAACTTTATTTAACAATTAACGTGTCTTGACCACTCTACATTCTCATGAATTTTTGGTATTTTCCTAGATTTATTTTTTAAATAGTTTATTGTAAAATTGGTTTCCATATAACACCCAGTGCTCTTCCCCACAAGTGCCCCCCTCCATTGCCACCACCTCTTTTCCCCCCGCCCCCTTCCCCTTCAACCCTCAGTTTGTTTCCAGTATTCAATAGTCTCTCAGGTTTTGCGTCCCGCTCTCTCCCCAACTCTCTTTCCCTCTTCCCCTCCCCCTGGTCCTCCATTAGGTTTCTCCTGTTCTCCTACTAGACCTATGAGTGCAAACATATGGTTTGCACCTCAAGGTCCATCCACTTTCCTCCAAATGGCCATATTTCATTCTTTCTCATTGCCATGTAGTACTCCATTGTGTATATATACCACATCTTCTTGATCCACTCATCAGGTGATGGACATTTAGGCTCTTTCCATGTTTTGGCTATTGTTGACAGTGCTGCTATGAACATTGGGGTACATGTGCTTTTATGGTATTTTCCTAGATTTAAAATGTTATCCATTTGGGTAAATTTACAGCTATAGGTAATTACAAGGCTTTTGTTTTTATAAAGCACATGTTCATTTATTTAAAACAATAGGAAATAAGTCAAGGCAAACATTTGCATGTCCTATGAAAACCAAGACTCTGAAATTACACAGAAATCCTGAAAATAGTGTTCTAAATAGGATAACTATATAACTTACATTCAAACAGGGACAGTAGGCGATTAGCCAAATTATCCCTGACATTTATCACTCATATTGCCAAAGAGATTTTCTTACAAATCTTAAAAGACAGCACTATAAATGTGTATAAATATAATATGTAAATCAACTTTGAAGATTTATAACATTTCCTTAGAAAGTATTGCAGTTAATTTTACAGGTAGCAGTTCTGAAGGTAGCAACAGAGAAGTTTAAAAATTAAACCCAAAATTTCTTTTTATTTTTCAAATGTACTTGAATTTGTGATTTTCATGTGCATCGCCCTAATTACAAATAAAGTCATGTATATTTGTCATCTACATATTGTTTTCTATGGAATGCTTACACAAATCTTTGGAATTTGAGAAGGCAAACCTAGTCAATTTTCTACCTTACTTTAGTGGTTTCTAGGAGTTGTTTATATTGTATGAGTTGTAAACAATAGGCTTTGGAAATATTTTCCCCTACTCAGCAGCATGCTGTGTGAGTCCTTTAGTAGTGTCTTAATAAGCAAAAGTTCAATTTTAACATAGTTCAATTTATTGGGTTTCTTTTCTTTATGGTACATGCTGTTTGTTTCTGATTTCAAAAAAATAACTATTTCAAAGGTTGGATAGCCAATGTTGTCTTCTAAAATCTTTGTTGTTTTACCTTTCAACTTTACATTTCCATCTAAAACTAGTTTGGGTTTATTGTGTGAGGTAGGAATTAGGATTTCTTGTCATATGCCTCTCCAGTAGATATAGCAGCACTCACTGAGCAGATCAGCCTTTCTCTCACTTTGTTCCCAAATGAGAGATAATTGAAGTCCATTTATGTTTCACTGATTTGTTAGCCTAACTTTATGCCACACTGCATTTTCTTTATTATTATCATTCATGACAAGCTTTGATGCCTAACCGTACATATTCTCCACCTTTGTTTTAGTTCTTTTTTTTTCAATGAAAAATGTTTTTAATAGAAGTATAGCAGATGCACAAGGTTACATTAGTATCAGGTATCCAGTGTACAGTTTAGCAATTCAACAAGTCTATATGGTCTTCTATGCTTATCACACATGTAGCTACTATTTATCACCATATAATGCTATTAAAGTATCATGGGCAATATTTCCTATGCTGCAATTTTTATCCCCATGACTTACTCATTCCACAACATTATCTTTCACTCTTCTTTTCCCCTTTTGGCTCATCTCTCAACCATCCTTCCCTCTGGCAACCATAAGTTTGTTCTCTTTATTTATGGCTGTTTCTACTTTTTTGTTTGTTTGTTTACTTTTAAGATCATATAAATAGAGATAATATGTGGCTTTGGTCTTTCTCTGATTTATTTCACTTAGCATAACACCTTCTATGTTCATCCATAATGTGACAATTGGCAAAGTCTCATTATTTTGATATTCCAATGTACATATCTACCACATCTTCTTCATCTCTTCTTCAATAGGTGAACACTTTGATTGCTTTCATTTTTTTTTTGGCTATTGTAAATAACATTGCAAATAAACATACAAGTGCATGTATCTTTTTGAATTAGTATTTTTGTTTTCTTTGGGAAAATACCTAATATTGGAATTACTGGATTATATGGTATTTCTATTTTTAGTTTTCTGAGAAAATTTAATACTTTTCCCCACAGTGTCTGCACTAGTTTATATTGTAATTGTACACTGGCAAGTGTGACATATCATTGAGTGTGTATTTCCCTTTTTAATTTCAGTATAGGTAGCATACAGTGTTATAGATCTAACATCTGTTTCATGTGTGTAATATAATGATTCAATAGTACTATTCATTTCTCGGTGCTAATCATGATAAGTGTACTCTAAATCCCCTTCATCTATTCAACACATCCTCTTCCCCACCTCCCCACTGGTAACCATTGATTTGTTCTCTATAGTTAAAGGTCTGTTTTTTGGTTTGATTTCTTAAAATCCACATATTAGTGAAATCATGTGGTATTTGTCTTCCTCTGATTCATTTTACTTAACAGTATACTCTCTAAATCTATCCATGTTGTTATAAACGGCAAAAGTTTAATCTTTATTATGGCTGAGTAATATTCCAGTGTGTGTGTGTGTGTGTGTGTGTGTGTGTGTGTGTGTGTGTGTGTCCATCCATCCACCACATCTTCTTTATCTGTTAATGGACACCTGGGCTGCTTCCACATCTTAGCTGTTGTAACTAAGGCTGCAATAAACATAGGGGTGCATATATCTTTTCAAACTAGTGTTTTTTGTATTCTTTGGGTAAATACCCAGTATTGAAATTACTGGATCATATGATAGTTGTATTTCTAAATTTGGAGGAAACGCTCTACTGTTCTCCACAGTTGTTGCACCAGTTTGCATTCCTATGAATAGTGCACCAGGACTTCTTTTCTACACATCCTTACCAACCCTTGTTGCTTCTTGAGTTTTGGATTTTAGCCATTCTGACAGGTGCAAGGTGATATCTTATTGGGTTCTGATTTACTGTTCCCTAGTGATGAGTGATGTTGAGCATCGTTTCATGTATGTCTTCTTTTTAGAAATAATTCATGTCTTCAGCTCATTTTTTAATTGTATTACTTCGGTCTTTAAGACTGACTTGTATCAATTCTTTATTTTGGACATTCTTTCATTTGCAAATATCTTTTCCGATTCTCATGTTGTCTTTTAGGTTTATTGATTATTTTCTTTAATGTGCAGAAGATTTTTATTTTGATGTAGTCTCAATAGTTTGTTTTGCTTTTTTCCCCTGTTCTCAGAAGAAATATCTAAAACAAGTTGTGATGGCAAATGACAAAGAAACTACTGTCTATGCTCTCTTCTAGGATTTTAATGGTTTCAGGTCTCACATTTATGTCCTTAATCTATTTTGAGTTGGTTTTTTTTTTTTTTTTGATGTATGGTGCAATAAAGTGGTCTAGTTTTAGTCTTATGCACCTAGCTGCCCATTTTTCCCAGCACCATTTGTTGAAGAGACTGTCTTTTTCATACTGCAAATGTTTGTTTCCTTTGTCAGAGATTAACTGACCACATAATCATGAATATATTTTTGGACTCTCTCTTCTTTTCCATTGATCTGTGTGTCTACTTTTGTACCAGTACCATACCATTTTGATTACTACAGCTTTGTAGTTATCTCATTATCAAGGATTGTGATACCTCCAGTTTTGTTCATGTCTGAGGTTGATTTGACTATTCGAGATCTTTTATAGTTTCCATACAAATATTATGATTATCTGTTCTAGTTCTGTGAAAAATGCTCTTGGTATTTTGATAGGGATTGCATTAAATATGTAGATTGCTTTGGATAGTATGGATGTTTGTTCTTCTTATCCAGGAACATAGAATTTCTTTCCATTTGCATCATCTTTACTTTCTTTTATCAGTTTCATAGTTTTCAGAGTACAGATCTTGCACTTCCTTGGTTAAGTGTATTCCTAGAGATTTTATTATTTTTGGTGCAATTGTAAATAGGATTGTTTCCTTTTCATGTGATCTTACTGAATTCATTTACCAGTTCTAGAAGATTTTTTGGGTGGAGTCCTCAGGGTTTTTAAATTACAATATCATGTCATTAGCAAATAGAATAAGTTTTCCTTCTTCCTTACTGATTTGAATTCTTTTTTTTTTTCTTGCCCAATTGCTCTAATTAGGACTTCCAATACTATGTTGAATAAAAGTGGTAAGATTGGACATCCTTTTCTTTTCCTGAACTTAAGAAAAATGCTTTCAGTTTTCACCATTGAGTTTGGCATTTGATGTTGATTTTCATATACAGACTTTATTATATTGAGATATGTTCCCTCTAAATCTACTTCATGGAGTTTTTATCATGAATGGATATTGTACTTTTTGAAGTGATTTTTCTGCATTTATTGAAATGATCAGATGGTTTTTATCCTTTCTCTTGTTGATGTGATGTATCATATTGGTGGATTTGTGAATATCAAACCACCTTGTATCCCAGGAATAAATCACATTTGATTGTGGTAAGTGACTTTTTAAATATATTGTTGGATTTGGTTTGCTAATATTTTGTCAAGAATCTTTACATTTATGTTCATTAGAGATATTGGCTTGTAGGTCTCTCTCTCTCTCTCTTTTTTTTTTTGTAGTTTCATTATCTGGTTTGATATAAGGTAATGTTGGCTTCACAGAATTAATTTTGAAACCTTCTTTTCTCTTAGATTTTTTGAAATACTGTGAGGAGAACAGGTATTAATTCTTCTTTAAATGTTGAGAATTTACTTGTGAAGCCCACTGGCCCTGGACTTCTGTTTGTTGGGAGGTTTTTACATTACTAATTCAATTTCATTGCTGGTATTCAATGAAAAATCTTTTCAAATTTTTTATTCTTTTTGATTCAGTCTTTGAAGAATATGTGTTTCTAAGAATTCATCTATTTCTTCTTGGTTGCCCAATTTCTTGCCCAACATTCTTTTACAATTGTTTGTATTTCTTTGGTGTTGGTTGTTATTTCTCATCTTTAATTTCTGATGTTTATTTGAGTCCTTTTTTTTTTAATGAGTCTGGCTAAAACCTTAACAATTTTGTTGATCTTTTCAAGGAAATATGTCCTGGTTTCATTGATATGTTCTATTGTTTTTATAATTAGAATTTTTCACTATGTTTCTTTCTACTCTAATCTTTATAATTTTTCTTCCCTCTAGTGTTTTGGGGCTTTGTTTCTGTTCGTATTTTTCTAGCTCCTTTAGGTGTAAGATTAGGTTATTTGAGATTTTTCTTGTTTCCCTTTGTAGGCCTGTATTTCTATAAACTTTGCTCTTAGAACAGCCCTTATTGGATGTCAAAGATTTGGACATTCTGTTTTTATTTTCATTTACATGGAGATGTATTGTTTGATTTCTTCTTTGATTTCTTGATTCACCTATTCATTGTTTCAGCATGTTGTTTAACTTCCATGTATTTGTATTCTTTCCAGGTTTTTTCTTTTGGTTGATTTCATAACATTGTAGCTAGAAAGATGCATGGTATGGCTTTGATCTTTTTGAATTTGTTGAGGCTTCTTTTGCGGCCTACTATGTAATCTCTTCTGAAAAACATTTCATGTGCTCTGAAAGAAATGTTAATTGTGCTGTTCTGGAATGAAATATTCTGGATATATCTGTTATATTCATCTGGTCCAATGTGTTTTTCAAAGTGACTGCTTCCTTGTTGATTTTCTGATTCGATGATCTATCCATTGTGTTAACCAAGTGGGGTGTTAAATTCCCATACTATTGTTATATTACTATTAATTCTTTTATGTTGGTTTTTAACTGTTTTATAGTTAGTATAGTATAGTGTTCCCACATTAGATTCATATATATTTACAATTTTATATTATTTTGTTGGATTGTTCCCTTTATAATTGTGTAGTGACCTTCTTTGTCTTTTGTTAGAGTCTTTGCTTTAAAGTCTATTCTTCCAAATAGAAGTATTACTACCTTATCTTTCTTTTGACTCCATTTGCATAATAAATGCTTTTCAATCCCTTCTTTCAACCTGCATGTGTCTTTAGGTCTGAAATTAGTCTTTTGTAGAAAATTATAGATAGGTCTAGCTTTTTTATTTATTCCATCACCCTATGTCTTTTGATTGGAGCATTTAGTTAATTTACATTCCAAGTAATTATTGATAGGTACGTGTTTAATGAGCTTTTGTTATGTGTTTTATTGTGCTTTTTTTGTAGTTTTTTTTTCCTTTTCTTTTGTAGTTCTTTTCTCTCCTGATTGGTTGGCTTTCTTTAGTGATAAACTTTCATTCCCTTATCTTTATTTTTTTATGTTTATTACTGGTTTTTTGATTTGTGGTTATCATTAGATTTGTCTATAACAATTTATGCATACAGCAGTCTATATTAAGTTGCTTAAATTTGAACCCATTTGAACTCCTTTGCCCAGCCCACAATTTAGGTATATGCTGTCATGCTTTATGTCCTTTTATTTTGTGAAACTCTTGACTGATTCTTACAGATAAAGTTATCTTATTGCTTTTGTGTTTCCTATCTTTCTTATTCCTACTTACAGCCTTTTCTTTTCATTCAAGGAATCCTCTATAACATTTCTTGTAGGGCTTGTTTAGTAGCTAGGAATTCCTTGAACTTTTGTATGTCTCAAAATCGCTTTATCTATTTCTTCTGTTATGAGTGATAGCTCAATGGATAGAGGTATTCTTGGCTGGAGGTTCTTTTATTTAAACACTTTAAATACATTATGCCATTCCTTTCCGGCCTTCAAGGGTTCTGCTGAAAAATCATCTCTTTACCTGGTGGGATTCCCTTGTATGTAACCATTTACTTTTCTCTTGCTACTTTTAAAAATCTCTCTATATCACTGCTTTTTTGGCATCTTACTTTCTGTGTGTCTTGGTATGAACATTTTTGGGTTGATTTTGTTGGGCTCTCTCTATGCCACCTGAATCTAAATGTTTTCTCCCATTGACTCACAAAGTTTTCAGCTTTTCTTTTGATTTCTTCAATATTTTTTCTGCCTCCTTTTCTCTCTCTTCTCCTGGGATCCCTATAATGCAGATTAGTTATTATGCTTGTTGAGTTCCCTAAATCTATTGTACTTTTTTCTCTCTTCCTTATTCAGCTTGATTTATTTCCGTTATTAGGTCCTCCAGGTCATTGAACTCTTCTTCTTCCTCTATCTAATATTTATTCCCTCTAGTGTATTTTTAATTTTAGTTGTTGAGTTCTTCTCTACTGATTGGTTCTTTTTTCAGATTTCTCTCTTGAGGTTCTCACTGTTAAACTCCATTCCTTTTTAGTCCAGTATGTCCATATGGACACACTGCCAGGCTTGTGACACAGCTTTGAATAGGCTTATAGCCAAGGGCATATTGGAGAGGGCAAGTTGGCAGGACAATGCAGGGGCCAGGAACATGGTGCCAGCAAGGTTGATAATGGCCTTCTCTGGAGGGACCAACCAACCATGAGGGAGGTCATAGAAAGCCTGGGTGGCTTAGTCTGTTAAGCATTCGATTCTTGATTTCAATTCAGGTCATGATATCATAGTTCATGAGTTCAAGTCCCATGTCAGTCTCTATGCTGATGATCTAGAGCCTGATTAGGAATCGCCCTCTCTCCTTGTCTCTCTGCCTGCACTCTCTCTCCATCAATATAAATAAACTAACTTAAAAAAAAAAAGAACTGAGGCAGGCCAGGGAGGAGGGTAGGCAGCAATAGTGCTACAAACTCCTCCAATCCTAGACAAGTCTCTCAAAAATTCCTGCCTCTCCTGCATTGCTCTGAGATTAGGAAATAAATCTCCCTCCTGTATCCCCCATTTTTCAAACAGCTTCTTCTATGCTGTATCTCTTCATGGCTATATGTTATGCTCTAGTTTGGTGGAAAATGCTGTTGGTATGTATTGCACTGAAGAGCTTGCCATGGTAGTATAGATATGTAATAATATTTGTTCTAATCCACCAGCATGGGATATCTGTTTGTCATCTTCAATTACTTTCATCTATGTTTTACAGTTTTTAGAGTACAGGTCTTTGACCTTAGTTTAGCTTATTCCTAGGCATTTATTTTAGTACAATTATAAATGAAAGTATTTTCTTTTTGCTACTTTGTTAATGTATAGAATTACACCGGATTTCTGTATATTAATTATATTCTACCCTTTACTGAATTTTTCTGTTCTAATATTTTTGGTAGAGTCTTGGTTTTTGGTTTTTTTTTTTTTTTAAGTATAGTATGATGTCATCTGCAAAGAGTTGTTTTTTTTTTTTTGTAACTCAACAATTTGGATGCTTTCCCCCACTCCCTTGTCTGATTGCTATGGCTAGAACTTCCAGTGCTTTGTTGAATAACAGTGTTAAGAGTGGACATCCTGGTCCTGTTCATGATCTTAGAGGAATAGTTCTCAGGTTGTTACCATTGAGTATGATGTTTGCTGTGAGTTTGTCTTATATCGCCTTCATTATAAGGAGGTATGTTTCTTCTGAACCTAATTTGTTGAGAGATTTATCATGCATGGGTATTATACTTTGTCAGGTGCTTTTTATGCATTTACTGAAATGATAATATGGTTTTTATTTTTCCTCTTGTTAATACATATCACATTGATGGATTTGCAAATATTGAATCACCTTTACATCCCAGGTATAAATCTCACTTCATCTCGGTGAATAACATTTTTACCATATTGTTCTAGTTGGTTTGCTAATATTTTAATGAGGATTTTTGCATTTATGTTCATTAGAGTTATGTGCCTGTAGCTTGCTCACTTGCTCTCTCTCTTTTTCTTTCTTTTCAGTGTCTCTGAGTTTGAAATGAGGGTAATGCTAGACTCACAGAATAAATTTGGAAGGTTTCTTTCTTCCTTTATTTTTTGGAATAGTTTGAAAAAGAATAGGTGTCAGCTCTTCTTTAAATGTTAAGAATAATTCATCTGGGAAGACATCTGGTCCTAGACTTTTATTTGTGGGAATTTTTTTAAACTACTGATTCAGTTTGATGATTGTAATCAGTTTATTCAAATTTTCTATTTCTTTAGTTTTGAAAAATTATGTTTCTAGAAATTGATCCATTTCTTCTAGTTGGTCTAATTTTTTGGCATGTATTTTTTATAATAGTCTCTTATAGTCCCCTGTTTTATGGGATGATGGTTTTTCTGTCATATCTGATTTTATATATTTGAGTCCTCTGCTTTCTTGATGAATCTTCCTAAATATTTACTATTTTCGTTCATCTTTTCAAAAAACTGGCTCCTAATACCATTCATCTTCTCTATTTTTTATCTCTATTTTATGTGTTTCTACTCTAATCTTTATTATTTCCTCACTTTTACTACCTTTGGACTTTGTCCTATTTTTTTTGTAGCTCTTTTAGGTGTAAATTCAGCTTGCTTGAGAATTATTTAGTGTGTGTGTGTATGTGTGTGTGTGTGCCCATATTGCTATAAACTTCCCTCTTAGAACTGCTTTTGCTACATCTAAGAATTGAGACCATTTTGTTTTCATTTCCATTTCATTTCATTTCCATTTTTCCATTTTAATGTTTCTCTTTGATTTCTTCATTGACCCATGCTCTATTTAGTAGCAAGCTATTTAACCTGCAAATATTTATGTTCTTTGCAGATTTATTTTGTAATTTTATACTCTTGTGGTTGGAAAAGATGATTGACATGATTTTTTTAAATTTATTGAAACCTGTTTTGTGGCCTAGCCTATAATCTATTCAAGAGAATCTTCTCTGTGCACATGAAAAGAATGTGCATGCTGATGTATTTGAATGAAATGTTTGGTATATATTAAGTACAAGTAGTCTAATGTGTCATTAAAGTCATTGTTTCTTTGTTCACTTCCAGTCCATTAATGTAAATGAGGTATTAAAGTCTCTTATTGTTAATGTTACTGTCAATTTCTCCCTTTGTGTCTGTTAATAATTGCTATATCCTCTTACTGGATTTTCCCCTTTATCATTAGGTACTTCCCCTTTATAATATCTTGCAACATTATTTTAAAATCTGTTTGAAGTATTGCTACCCCCAACTTTATTTTTGCTTCCATTTCAAGGTTTATATTTTTAGACCATTTATATTTAAAGTAATTATTGATAGGTATGTACTATTGTCACTTTGTCAACTATCTTTTGGTTCTTGTTGTGGGTTCTTCTCTGGTTCATTTTTCTTGCTCTCTTTCCTTGAGATTGATGTCTTTATGTACTAGCATGCCTAATTTTCCTCCACTTTATTTTTTGTGTATGTGTTACAGGTTTCTAGTTGGTGGTTACCATGAGGTTCATACATAGTATGCTAAGTATATAAAATTCTATATTAAATTGATTGTCACTTACATTTGAACACATTTTTAAAGAACTTTTTTAGTCTCCCCTTTTGCATGGTTTATGTATATGCTCTAATACTTTACCTCTTTTTATTCATAATTTTATTTTTTCTTTTCTACTTAAAGAAGTATTGTTAACATTTTTGGTAAAAACAGTTTAGTAGTGATTAATTCCTTTACATTTTGTTTGGGAAACTCTCTCTCTCCTTTCATTCTGAATGATCAATTTTCCAAGTAGAGTGTTCATGATTTCAAGTTTTTGTTGCTTTCAGTTCTTTGAACCTGTCATGTCATTCCATTCTGGCCTGCCAACATTCCTACTGAAAACTCAGTTGACAGCCTTATGGTATTTTCTTTGTATATATCTTTTTCCTTCTCTCTTTCTACTTCTAAAACTTTGTAACTTTAACTTTTGACATTTTAAATATTACATCTTGTGGTATGGAGTTTTTTTGGGGGGGGGGGTGTTTAACCTTGCATGAAACTTTCTATGCTTCCTGAACATAGAGGTCTGGTTTCTTCCCCAAGTTAGGAAAGTTTACTGTCCCCTCTCTGTCTTTCTGGGACCCCTATAACAAAACTGTTTGTTTACTTGATGTTGTTCAAGAGATCCTTTTATCTATCCTAGTTTTTATTTTTTTTCCCCTTGTTCAGCTTGGGTGCTTTCCCTTACCTTTGCTTACAGATCACAGATTTGTTCTACATCTGCTCATCTACTGTTGATTCCCTCTAGTGTATTTTTCATTTTAGTTATTGTATTCCTCAACTCTGATTGGCTCATCTTCTACATTTTATATCTCTTTGTTGAATTTCTACTGATCTAGTCACATTCACTGGTGAATAATGATGACTATTTCCCCCCCTCCTCTGTTATACTTTGTTTTGCTTGCTTAGTACTAACCATGACCACCAATACATTGCTGAATAGTATTTGCAAGAGAAGACATTCTTGTGTCGTTCCTAGTCCTGGAGGATAATATTTTTCAAATTTCACTATTATGTCTTGCCTTGCCTAATTTTTGTAAGAAATTAGGTATAGAAATGTTTTTAAAACTAAATTATAAATAGGAAGAACTCAAAAGCAAAAAACCTTATAGGAAAGGTTGGCATACAGGTATTCACTAGAAATTGTTTAAAACATTATTGTGATTTAAAAACAAAACAAACCAGAATAAATGTCAAAGGCAAATTACATAATGGAATATTTAGCATTTGTGACAGAACAAACTTAAATATCCTTTTTACACATATATATTAATCATATGAGTAGAAAAATGAACAGCTGAAACAAATCAGTATGACACAAGAAATTAAATAGCTAATAAGTGTATGAAATATGTTTTTAGCAATCAAAGAAATATATGCCAAGGAAAGAAACACCATTTTCAGCTATCAGAAAAACTTGTTGATCAGTATACAACAAAAATGAACATGTTCAAATGCTTCAAGCTGTTCTGATAGAGATATAACCTTAACATATTCTGTCCAGTTGTTGACATTTGAATGAAAGGGCTTAAAATTTTTATGTGTTTACCTCTACCCACTAATTTCACTTAAAGAAAATTATCAAACAAAAAAACCTGTCATTGACACTTACAAAGGATGGTATGAAACCGTTAACGATAACACAGCAGAAGCATATAATCTCATTTATACATGGAACTTAAATAAATGACTGAACAAACAAAAAACAGAATCAGACATGTAATACAGAGAACAAACTGATGGTTGCCAGAGTAGATGGGAGTGGGGGATTGGGCAAAATGGATAAGAGCTATGAGAGAGACAGCTCCCAGTTATGGAATGACTAAGTAATGGGAATAAAAGGTCAAGCACAGGGAGTAGAGTCAACACTATGGTAATAACATTGTGCGGTAACAGACGGTAGCTACACTTACAGTGAGCGTAGCATAAGGAATAGAGTTGTGGAATCACTGTATTGTACACATGAAATTAATGTAACATTGTATACCAACTATACTTTCAAAAATAGGTAGCCATGACAAGTATTAAGAAAAAAAAAAAAGAACAGTAAAGTGAAAAAACAGAGGGACACCTGAGGGACTCCGTTAAGCGTTTGACTGTTTTTAACCTTGGTCTGCTCCAGCCCCATATTGAGCTCTGTGCTGACGTCATAGAGCCTCATTGGGATCCTCTCTATCTCCCTCTCTCTTTGCCATTTCACCATTCTTTCTTCTTTTCTCTCTCAGAATAATAAACATCTTTAAAAAATAAAAAAGTACAAAAACTGTATCACCGCCTTAAATAAGGTACTATTTTAGTTTTCTATTGCTGTGTAAGAAATACCTCAAATTTAACACCTTAAAAAACATGTCTTTAGTTAACATTTCTTTATATCAAAAGTTGGGCATGACATGACTTGATTCTCTGCTCAAGGTCATCACAAGATGGCTATTGAAGTATTTGCTGGAGGCTCTAGGGGTCCACTTCCGTGCTTATTTTTGTTGATAGCAGAATTCAGTTCTCTGAAACAGGGGCACTGAGTCCTCTGTTTCCTATTGTCTGTCAGCTAAAGAGTGGGAAATGCTCTCCACTCTTAGAAAGCATCCCCTCCAACTTCTAGTTAAGGATGATATACCACATCCTTCTTATGCTTTCAATTTTTGACTACTCCCATTTCTGACTTCTAGATTCTGATTTAAAGGGCTCATAGATCAGCTGATTTGGGACCCTAATTACTTCAGCAAAATTCCTTCATGGTACTATGTAGATTAGCATTTCATTGAATAACTGAGAGGTATGTATACCAGTGACAGAAATCTTGAATGCTGTCTTAGAAGTCAGCCCACTACAAACCCAAAATAGAAGGTATTATTGCCTCCATCTATGTATAGGTGAAGGAATGCTTATAAATTTTTCACATATACACATTCTGTAAAGAGAGATTCAACACTATTAACAGTTATTTTACATGTAAAATCATTTTAGGTGTCATTTCAATGTTCACCTTCTAATTATGAGTTTGAGAATTTTGATATAATGGACATTATTATAATTATTATGAAGTGAACATATATTTGAAGCCTATATAGAGGTTGGTCAATGTTTCCAGAAATAAATCTCTTTTTAACAGATGTACCTATCAAATGATGTTGCCAATATTATACTTTCCAACCAGAGACCATATTGACAATATCTGAGCAATCTTATATAGAGGCACAAGAATACATTTAAAATTTTTTGCCGTTTCTTTGAGCAGCTAAAATCTCATTTTGATTTATGCTCAATTGAGAATTAAAAGTTCAAATATTGATTTGCATAGGAAATTAGCAATTAAGTACCCATATAATTAACGTGCACCTGCCAATTGATGCAACAATTAAGTGTGCAGATACCTTAAAAGAAACTTCATGAAAATAATCTGTTGTAGATGTTTGAAAGTACATAATTCTACACAGAGATACATGTGGCCATGAGAACGTTAGCAACTCCAGGGAGGATAACTGACAAACGGCACAGCCGCCATGGTTTGAAATTCATCAACAGGTTGACACAGGGGTCACTTTATGTATACTGCTCACTGTCTGTGATTTGTGTGGTAGGGATACTAAGGCAGATTTGTGCATGGGAGACCCAAGACTTCAGCTGCCGGCTTTGGCTCATGTACTATATATGCGAAGGCCTTACCCCACATATTGGTAGAAACATGTCCCCCCAAAACATGTTGAAGTCCTAACCTCTAATGTCTGTGAACATGATTTTCTTAGAAATAGATCTTTGCAGGTTGTACTCAATTTAAAATGAGGCCATACTGGGTTAAAGTGAGCCCTAAGGTAATGACTTTAAGAAGAGAGGCGTTTTCAAACACAAAGGAAGGATGAACATGGGAAGACAGACAGGCATATTAAAGTGGGGCAACTACCAACCAAAGAATGCTGTGGATTGCCAGCAACCACCGGAAGCCAGCAAGAGGCGAGGAACTATTCATCCTAGAGCCTTCTGAGAAACCTATGTCCCTGCCAAAACCTTCATTTCAGACTTTAAGCCTCCAGAACTGTGAGGGAATACGCTTCATCCTAAGTGTTTCTCACACCCAGTTTGTGATAATTTATTAGGTAGCTCGAGGAAACTAGGATAGCACCTAACCTTCCTTTGTTTCCTGTGTGGTTCAGAGTCCAATGTATACAGCAGTTTGATCTCCTTTATTCTCTGTTTCTTGCAGTGTTTTCCATGAACTGGTATGTCTCCACTCCATTCTCAGCCTTGCCCCCTGCTCCATTATATCTCACATGGGCATATCCCCTAATAACATCCTGATGTGATTAATTTCATTATGACATCTGTTTTTAGAGATTCTAGATGAACATAGTGCCCTGCTTAGAAAATGAAGCAAATTTTAATCAATGTCATGTTAAATAACACAAATGTGGAATGACTGATTTAAACATTTTATTTACATTTCCCTGATTGCCACTGAGGTTGAATAGATCTGTCTACACCAGTGGGCCATGAGTGTGTATTAGCAACATGTTGAAGCCATGGCTATACCACAGGAGCTTGAATCATGGTGACACCAGCCGGAGTGAGGAGTGGAGACATACCAGTTCATGGAAAACACTGCAAGAAACAGAGAATAAAGGAGAGATACCGTAAATGCTTCCTTCTGTACATCCTCAGTTTCCTGTTTGGCCTGTGTACCCATAGCCTGACATAAGAAAGCATGGGAAGCATAATTTGCAGAAGCAAGGCAAGAAACAGATCTGGTACAAACAGAAAGTAGCTAGCAACTAGACATTGCCTATTTTCTTTATGGTTTACAGGTCATAGTGTTCTGAAAAGGCAGTTACAAAGTTGAAGATGTCCTTGTCTCTAATTACTTTTTATCTCTTTGTTCTATTGATATATAATTGACATAGGTCACTATATAAATACAAGGTAAACAGCATAATGACCTAAATATATTTTGATATGACTACCACAAAAAATTTAGGTAACAGCCATCACCTTAGTGTAAAAAAAAGAAGACAATTTGTTTTCATGTAAAGAGAAACTTGAAGATCTTGTCTTAGCAACTTTCAAATAGAGCATACAACACAGTGTTACAGTACCTTACATCTCTGATTCTAAATAAATGATTACAGAAAGTTTATACCTTTTGAACACCTCCTCCATTTCCCCCACTCCTGCCTCTGGTAACCACAAATGTGATCTCTTTCTGTGAGTTTGGCTTATTTTATTTTTGAAAATTTTTAGAGTCCACAGAAAAGTGAGATCATACTCTGTCTTTGTGCAACTTCTAGTGTTTAGCATAATGTCCTCAAGGCCGATTTTGCTGCAAATATTAGGTTTCCTTTATGGCTGACTGGTATTTCATTGTACATATGTTCTATAACCTTTTTATCCATGTGTTTATTGATGGACACTTAAAATTCTTCCATGTCTTGCTATTGTAAATAATGCTGCAGTGGGCATGGAGGCACAGATATATTCTTTTGAGGTAGTGGGGTTCTTTCTTCAAATATAATACCCAGAAGTGAAATCACTGGCTCATACAGCTATTTAATGTTTAGTTTTTTGAGAAAACACCATGCATTTTCTGTTTGTTTATTTGTAAATCTGCCCAACTGCAATAAAAAGCAATCTCACCAGCAATGCAAGAGGATTCCCTTTTCTCAGCATCCTCTTAGACATTTGTTATCTCTTGCTTTTCTGATGAGAACCATTATGGGAGGCAAATGGTAATATCTCCATGTTTTAATTTGCGTTTTCCTAATAATTAGCAAGGTTGAGCACATTTTCACGTACCTGTTGGGCATTTGGATATCTTCTTTAGAAAAATATGCCTATAGAATCTTCTGCTAATTTTTCAATTGGATTGTTTTTTGTTTGGTTATTTATTTTTTGCCATTGAGTTGTAGCAGTTCTCTATATGTTTTAGATAGTAACCCCTTAACAGATATGATTTGGAAATAGTTTTCCTCCTTCTGTAGATTGCCCCTGGATTTGTTGGTTTCTTTTGCTGTGCAGATGATTTTATGTTGCATAGAGTCCCACTTATTAATTTTCATTCTGTTGCTTGTGCAGGTGTTATACCCAAAAATAAAATTGCCAAGATCTGTGTCACAGAGATTTTTTTCTATGTTGTATTCTAAGAGTTGTGTGGTTTCCAGTATTACATGTAAGTCTTCATTCCATTTTGAATTAGTTTTGAGTCCCATAAGATAAACTGGTTTTATTCTTTCATATATGAATATTCAATTTTCATAGCATCATTGAAAAGATGCGCTTTTCTCCATTGAGTTTTTCTGATGTTATTAGTTGATATATTTTCATGGGTTTATTTCCAGGCTCTCAATTTTGTTCCACTGGATTATGTTTCTCTTTTTATGTCTGTTCCATACTATTTGATTGCTATAGTTTTATAATATAGCTTCAAATCAGGAAGTATGATTCATCCAGCTTTGTTTTTTCTCAGGATAGCTTTGATTTTTCAGGGTCTTTTGTAGGCTCATATAAATTATAGGATTTTTTCTATTGTCGATTTATTTATGTATTTATGTGCACATATATGTATGTAGTTATTTTTCAGTATAATTAACATATAATGTCATATTGGTTTCAAGCATATAATATACTGAATTGACAATCCTATACATTATTCAGTGTTCATCATGGTGCCAATCATGAGAAGTGTATTTTTAATCCACTCTCCACTGCCATCGCCTCTCTGGTAACCATCAGTTTGTTCTGTTTAATTAGGAGAGGTTTTTTGTGCTTATTTTTGTTGTTCATTTTTTCTTATTTAAAAATATTTATTTATTTTCGAGAGAACAACCTGAGTGGGGGAGGACAGAGAGAGAGGAGAACACAGAATCTGAAGCAGTTTCCAAGCTCTGAACATCAGCACAGAGCCCACTGTGAGGCTCAGACTCATGAGGTGAGAGATCATGACCTGAGCCGAAGTTGGACAGTTAACTGACTGGGCCATCCAGGGGCCCCAATTTGTTTCTGAAATTCCACACACAAGTAATATAATATGGTATTTGTCTTTCTCTGACTAACTTCCTTATTTTACTTAGCATTATACCCTCTAGGTCCATCCATGTTGTTTGAGATAGCAAGATTTTATTCCTTTTTTGTGTCTGAGTAATATTCCTATGTGTGTGTAATATTCCTGTGTGTGTGTGTGTGTGTGTGTGTGTGTGTGTGTGTGTTTACTTTTGAAAGAGCATGAGTAGGGAATGGATTAGAAAGGGAGAAACATAGAGAAGGTACAAGGTGGGCTCCATACTGATAGCAGAAAGCCCCACATGGAGCTTGAACTCACTAACAACAAAATCATGACCTGAGCCAAATTCAGATGCTTGACCAACTGAGCCATCCAGGTGGTTTACACATACATATATACCCTCCACATCGTCTTTATCCATACATCTATCAATGGACATTTGGGATGATTCTTTATTTTGCCAATTGTAAATAATATGGCAATAAACACATAGATGTATATATCTTTTTGAATTAGTTTTCCAGTTTGAGGAGTAAATACCTGTACTGGAATTACTGGATAGTGTGGCAATTCTATTTTTAATATTTTGAGGAATCTCCCTACCGTTTTCCACAGTGGTTGCACCAGTTGGCATTCTCCAACAGCACACAAAGATTCCTTTTACTCTACTTCTTGTATTTAGGATTTTAGCCATTCTGACCAAGTGTGAGATGATACTTCATTGTGGTTTTGATTTGTATTTCCCTGATGATGAGTGATGTTGACTATCTTGTCATGTGTCTGTTGGCCATCTGGATGTCTTCTCTGGAGAATGTCTGTTCATGTACTCTGCCTGTTTTTTAACTGAATTATTGTATGGTGATAGAAAGTGGTCTAGTTTCATTCCTTTGCATCTAGCTGTCCAGTTTTCCCAACATCATTTGGGGTAGGGACCATCTTTTCCCTGTTGCATAGTCTTGCCTCTCTGTGAAAGATTACTTGGCAATACAATTATGGTTTTATTTCTTGGTTGTTATTTTTCATTGATCTACGTACCTATTTTTGTGTGAGAATCATACTATTTTAATAACCAAAGTGTGTTAGTGTATTTTCTTATCTGGGATTGTGATACCTCCAGTTTTGTTCCTATATTTCAAGAGTGCTTTGGTATTCAACATATATTGTAATTCTACAGAAGTCTGAGTAGTGTTTGCTTTACTTCCATGAAAAATACTGTTTATATTTTGATACGGATTGCAAAATCTGTGGATTGCTCTGGGTGGTATGGACATTTTAATAAAATTTGTTCCTCTAATCCAGGAGGATATAATAGCTTTCAATTTGTTTGTGTCATCTTCAATGTCTTTTATCAGTGTTTGATAGTTTTCAAAGTACAGGTCTTTTGCCTCTTTGCTTAAGTTTATTCCTACATTTAAAAAAATTTGGTGCAATTTGAAATGGGATTTTTTTTGTCTTTCTTCTTCACTATTAGTGTATAGAAATACAATGGATTTATATACATTGGTTTTGTATCCTATGACCTTACTAAATTGATTCATCAATTCTAGTGACTTTTTGGAGGAGTATTTTCTATGTACAGTATCATGTCATCTGCAAATACTGCACCTTTTATTTCTTCCTTACCAGTTTGGATCCATTTTATTTCTTTTAGTTTTTTGATTGCTATAGTCAAGACTTTCAGTACTGTGTTGAATAAAAGTTGTAAAAGTAGACATCCTTGTCTTGTTCCTGACCTTAGGGGAAAAGCTCATCATTTTTGCCCATTGGGTATGAGGTTAGCTGTGGATTTTTCATATAAAGTCATTATTCTTTTGACGTATGTTCCCTCTAAACCTCCTTGGTTTAGGGATTTTGTCATGAGTGGATCTTGTAGTTTGTCATGTTTTTTTCTGCATCTATTAAAATAATTTTTTGAATTTTATCTTTTCTCTTGTCAGTGTGCCAAACCGATGTAGTAGAATTATTAGATCATATGGTATTCTATTTTAATTTTTTGAGGAACTTGCTTATTTTCTACAGTGACTATAACAATATATATTCCCACCAATAGTGCAAGAGAGTTCCTTTTTCACCACAGCATCACCAGTATTTGGTTTTGTTTTGTTTTGGGTTTTTTTTTTTTTTTTGCCTTTTTGATGTGAGCTAATTTGAAGGGTATAAGATGATATCTATTTGTGGTTTTGATTTGCATTTCCCCAACAACTAATGATATTGAGCATGTTTTCATACATCTGTATGTCTACTTTGGAGACGTCAATTCAGGTCTTCTGGCCATTTTTAATCAGATTATTTGTGGGTTGTTTGGTGTTGGCTTGTACAAATTTTTTATATACTTCATATATTAACCTCTTATTGGATATATCATTTGCCAATATCTTATCCTGTTCATTAGGATTCCTTTTCATTTTGTTGATGGTTTCCTTTCCTGTGCAATTTTAATTATATTTTTAATTGGTTTCTACTTAAGGAGAGTAAATTTCCCACTTGTGTATTGTATATCATAAGCATAGAAGTCCATAATTTAAATTAGGTTTCACTCGGTGTTATGCATTCTGTGGTTTTGGACAAATGAATAATGACATCTTTTTACCATTATATTCTCAAAGTATTTTCACTGCCTTAACATTGCTCTGTGCACTACTTATTCAGTCCCAGACAATTACTGATATTTTTCTTCTCTCCAAAATTTAGCTTTCCCCGGGATGTCCTATACTTGGAATTATACAGTAGGTAGCCTTTTCAGATTGCTTTTCTTTTTTTCCAGTTAATAATATGGACTAGAAGATCCTCCATGTCTTTTCCTGCCTTTTGGATGATCTCTGTTTGGCAATGAGTAATATTAAATTGTCTGAATGTACTACAGTTCATATTACCATTCACTTACCAAGGGACATCTTGGTTGCTTCCAGGATTTGGTAATTTAAAAAAGCTTTTATCCATGTGCAGTGCTGGTGTGGACATGTTTTTAAGTCTTTGCTGTCTATACTAAGAAGTATAATTGTTAGATGATATTGTAACAGTATGTTCAGTTTTCTAAGAAACCAACAAACTGTCTTCCAAACTGCCTACATACTTTGTATTCCCACTAGCAATGAATGAGATTTCCTGTTGCTCCACATTCTTGTCATCATTTACTGTTGTCAGTATTCAGGAATTTAGCCATTCTAATAGGTATTTGGACATATCTCATTGCTGTTAGAATTTGAATTTCCCTAACAATATAGGATATGGAGTATCTT